>NC_089507.1:210112110-210486602 GCF_036850995.1 Saccopteryx leptura | reverse complement strand
CTGGACTCCCACATATTATTTGCTTGTCTACAGCCGGTCAGAAGCCATCAGTAAATATTAGAGAGCGGAGCCAGTGGGCGGTCTTCCATTTATTTTTTTTCTACCCTTGTGCTGCATTCAGCAAGAAGTGTGATGAGTGTTCTCATATTACAAGGGGTTGAGTCATCTTCGTGGTTTTAATTTGGGGCCAGTATCAGAGGCCTGGAATCACACGAGCAGAGGCTAGAGGGCGCGCAGCAGAATTTATGGTGGCACGCAGTTTGCTGTTATTGCCTGCCCTTCTCCCAGTCGGAAGTCCTGAGCAATACACGAGCCCATTGGTGGGGAGAGCACGCTTCCTGGCATTCACAGGAGTCTTTGGAGTTTAAAAGTTGGTACGCATCTACTGCTGTGACTTTTACAAAAGGTGAATTGAACATTTGTGCCTTGTAACAAGTTGACTGGGTAGCCTGGGAAATAGACTCTTCTGGAGTGGTACATGCGAAGATGTTTTCTTTGGTGGCAGTTCTCTGGCATACCTCTCAGAAAAGACTCTGGGCTTCTTGAGAGTCGTGATTAGATGACAGTCATTTTTCTACTACTTGTCCCAATATGTGCCGTGTGCTGGGCAGTCCCAGGCCTTTGCCCACATCTGCTTTGGCTTGGGAAGCCTTGCTTCTCCTGGGCTACCGGAACTCTCGGTCTCATCCTTTAAACCCTCGCTTTTCTCTTCTGAGTTTTTGTCAAGACTTATCACTGCAGCAGAATTTGAGTCCCCTAGCACTGTGTACATCCTGGCACTTGTCACGTTGGCTTATAGACATCTGTTTATAAGTTTGTCTTTCCTGAGTTGTGATTCCGTCAGGGGAGTGGCGGCTCAGTCACTTACCAGCTGCGTGTCCTTGGGAGTCAGCCAGCCTTTCTGGGCTCAGTTTCTCCTCCGTAAACAGGGATAAAGGTCGTGGTGCCTGTTGTACTGGCTGCATGAGGAATGAACGAGACATTTCACGTGTTCATAGAACAGAGCCTGGCACCATAAACACTCAATAAATGTTGACTATTATCTTCATAAAGGCGCATGTTAAGTACTTAGTAAATGTCAGCGTCTACCGCAAAGTGAATGTTTGTTGAATTCAACAAACATTTTTTTTTATTTCAACAGATATTCAAAACCCATTTTGAACAAATAACTAAAAAAAAAGATTGAAGGGTGTGGACCTAAATAAGACATGGGAAGATAGAGGTTTAGTTTTTTACAAAGGATGAAATAAGTAATGGTGATAACACAAGGCAGAATATTAAGAACACTTGTGAGTGACTCAGACCTCTGGAAGTGAGGAGGAGGGAGCAGTCACCTCGGATAGGGAAGCGTCCGGAAGGACCGCAGGGCTGCTGGGGTTGGCCTGAGTTGGGGGCTTCCATGTGAGGGGCGATGGAGCGTTCACAACCAGCGGGGGTGGAAATGTGGCTTGTCCAGAAAGCAGGTCAGGGTGCCTGGGAGCCACCACCTGTGAAGAGTTCAGTAACAGTGGCCTGGCTGTGGAGAGCCAGGGACTGCCTCCTTACCCATCGCTCTCAGTGAACCCTGCTTAAACGTTCAACTTCGGAGTCCTCTTGGTTTGGCTTGGGCTAGTTGGCGGTGCGTCTGCTGCTCGGGTCGGCAGGGTGCTGGTTGGCGGTGCATCTGTGCTGCTCGGGTCGGCAGGGTGCTAGTTGGCGGTGCGTCTGTGCTGCTCGGGTCAGCAGAGTGCTGGTTGGTGGTGCTGGTTGGCGGTGCGTCTGCTGCTCGGGTCGGCAGGGTGCTGGTTGGCGGTGCATCTGTGCTGCTCAGGTCGGCAGGGTGCTAGTTGGCGGTGCGTCTGTGCTGCTCGGGTCAGCAGAGTGCTGGTTGGTGGTGCTGGTTGGCGGTGCGTCTGCTGCTCGGGTCGGCAGAGTGCTGGTTGGTGGTGCTCGGGTCGGCAGGGTGCTGGTTGGCGGTGCGTCTGTGCTGCTCAGGTCGGCAGGGTGCTGGTTGGCGGTGTGTCTGTGCTGCTCGGGTCGGCGGGGTGCTGGTTGGCGGTGCGTCTGTGCTGCTCAGGTCGGCAGGGTGCTGGTTGGCGGTGCGTCTATGCTGCTCGGGTCGGCAGGGTACTGGTTGGCGGTGCTGGTTGGCGGTGCGTCTGCTGCTCGGGTCGGCAGGGTGCTGGTTGGTGGTGCTGGTTGGCGGTGCGTCTATGCTGCTTGGGTCGGCAGGGTGCTGGTTGGTGGTGCTGGTTGGCGGTGCGTCTGCTGCTCGGGTCGGCAGGGTGCTGGTTGGTGGTGCGTCTGTGCTGCTCGGGTCAGCAGGGTGCTGGTTGGCGGTGCGTCTGTGCTGCTCGGGTCGGCAGGGTGCTGGTTGGTGGTGCTGGTTGGCGGTGCGTCTGTGCTGCTCGGGTCGGCAGGGTGCTGGTTGGTGGTGCTGGTTGGCGGTGCGTCTATGCTGCTCGGGTCGGCAGGGTGCTGGTTGGTGGTGCTGGTTGGCGGTGCGTCTATGCTGCTCGGGTCGGCAGGGTGCTGGTTGGTGGTGCTGGTTGGCGGTGCGTCTGTGCTGCTCGGGTCGGCAGGGTGCTGGTTGGTGGTGCTGGTTGGCGGTGCGTCTGTGCTGCTCGGGTCGGCAGGGTGCTGGTTGGTGGTGCTGGTTGGCGGTGCGTCTGTGCTGCTCGGGTCGGCAGGTTGCTGGTTGGTGGTGCTGGTTGGCGGTGCGTCTGTGCTGCTCGGGTCAGCAGAGTGCTGGTTGGTGGTGCTGGTTGGCGGTGCGTCTGCTGCTCGGGTCGGCAGGGTGCTGGTTGGCGGTGCATCTGTGCTGCTCAGGTCGGCAGGGTGCTAGTTGGCGGTGCGTCTGTGCTGCTCGGGTCAGCAGAGTGCTGGTTGGTGGTGCTGGTTGGCGGTGCGTCTGCTGCTCGGGTCGGCAGAGTGCTGGTTGGTGGTGCTGGTTGGCGGTGCGTCTGTGCTGCTCGGGTCGGCAGGGTGCTGGTTGGCGGTGCGTCTGTGCTGCTCAGGTCGGCAGGGTGCTGGTTGGCGGTGTGTCTGTGCTGCTCGGGTCGGCGGGGTGCTGGTTGGCGGTGCGTCTGTGCTGCTCAGGTCGGCAGGGTGCTGGTTGGCTGTGCGTCTGTGCTGCTCGGGTCGGCAGGGTACTGGTTGGCGGTGCTGGTTGGCGGTGCGTCTGCTGCTCGGGTTGGCAGGGTGCTGGTTGGTGGTGCTGGTTGGCGGTGCGTCTATGCTGCTTGGGTCGGCAGGGTGCTGGTTGGTGGTGCTGGTTGGCGGTGCGTCTGCTGCTCGGGTCGGCAGGGTGCTGGTTGGTGGTGCGTCTGTGCTGCTCGGGTCAGCAGGGTGCTGGTTGGCGGTGCGTCTGTGCTGCTCGGGTCAGCAGGGTGCTGGTTGGTGGTGCTGGTTGGCGGTGCGTCTGTGCTGCTCGGGTCGGCAGGGTGCTGGTTGGTGGTGCTGGTTGGCGGTGCGTCTGTGCTGCTCGGGTCGGCAGGGTGCTGGTTGGTGGTGCTGGTTGGCGGTGCGTCTATGCTGCTCGGGTCGGCAGGGTGCTGGTTGGTGGTGCTGGTTGGCGGTGCGTCTATGCTGCTCGGGTCGGCAGGGTGCTGGTTGGTGGTGCTGGTTGGCGGTGCGTCTGTGCTGCTCGGGTCGGCAGGGTGCTGGTTGGTGGTGCTGGTTGGCGGTGCGTCTGTGCTGCTCGGGTCGGCAGGTTGCTGGTTGGTGGTGCTGGTTGGCGGTGCGTCTGTGCTGCTCGGGTCGGCAGGGTGCTGGTTGGTGGTGCTGGTTGGCGGTGCGTCTATGCTGCTCGGGTCGGCAGGGTGCTGGTTGGCGGTGCGTCTGCTGCTCGGGTCGGCAGGGTGCTGGTTGGTGGTGCTGGTTGGCGGTGCATCTGCTGCTCGGGTCAGTAGGGTGCTGGTTGGCGGTGCGTCTGCTGCTCGGGTCGGCAGGGTGCTGGGTGGCGGTGCGTCTGCTGCTCGGGTCGGCAGGGTGCTGGTTGGCGGTGCGTCTGCTGCTCGGGTCGGCAGGGTGCTGGTTGGCGGTGCGTCTGCTGCTCGGGTCGGCAGGGTGCTGGTTGGCGGTGCGTCTGCTGCTCGGGTCGGCAGGGTGCTGGGTGGCGGTGCGTCTGCTGCTCGGGTCGGCAGGGTGCTGGTTGGCGGTGCGTCTGCTGCTCGGGTCGGCAGGGTGCTGGTTGGTGGTGCTGGTTGGTGGTGCTGGTTGGTGGTGCGTGTGTGCTGCTCGGGTCGGCAGGGTGCTGGTTGCTCTCGGGGCTCTTACATGCGTTTCTGGATCCTACCACTTCAGTCCCTTTCCATTTCTTTTAACGTCCTCACCTTCATCTGTATATGCTCCCAACCAAATACATCTGTTCACTCATCCACAGAATGTTTACGGAATGCGTGGTCCATCCCCGATTCTGGGAACTGGGTGTACAGCGGCGAGCAGGCGGACAGAGTCTGCTTCTGCGGCGCTCCTACTCCAGTGCAGGGAGAAACAGTAAATAAACAGGAAACAGGCAGCGGTTCGCTGTTACCCAGAGAATTACAACAGAGTGATGTGATGTGGAGTGACTGTTAGATCACTCTGGGTTAGATCGCTGGGAAAAGCCTGGGTTCTGGATGACAAGAAGAAACGAGCCATTCAGAACTCCCGCGGGCTAGACGGGACCAGGGGGAGGGACTACGGCAGCGTGAGCTTGACAGAGCAGAGGGACAGGCAACAAGGCCAGCACTGCTGGGGCACGGCTGGGACGAGGGCAGAGAGCACAGTCAGGGCTCAGCCGCCCTGGGCTCTGTCGCCTCGGTAGGAAGTGTGGGTGGTTGTCAGTGTGAAGGGGAGTCAGTGCAGGATCATAAGCAGGGTGGTAGTAACAGTCAGAACTGACATTTTAGAAAGACCACTGTTGGCAGCCATGCGGATAATGGACTAGATGGGCAAGACTGGAAGCTAAAGGATTACTAGGTAGGTTGCAGCAGGCATAGATACTATATTATGACTATATTGCTGTAGGTTTACTCAAAACTTATTGCTTCATTAAGACTGAGTGTGTGTGTGATGGGTTATTATTGTTTTTAAAATAAGAAATACCCAGAACTCCTGCTAGAGGGAAAATCTCTAAACTCTTGAGAAAACTTATTGGCAGATTGTACAAGATAGGGAAAGATTCCTTCAAACGTGCTTGTCTGTCCCTTTTTTATTTCCTCCTCTTCTCTTGGACCTGTCCTTTCTGGTCAAGTGGGAAGGGACGTCTGATTATGCCCTTGAACTTTCTTCTCTGTGGGACCCGCTCGAATATTGTGTGGGAGACCTACTAACATGCAGAAACAACCCACAACTTATCAGAAAACGGCAGGCTTAGACAGCAGTGATTCCGAGGCTGGGGTTGCTCTGCCTGAGCAGCCTTTAATGTTTTAATCCCCAAGCAGGATTTGTTTTTAGTCACCGTTCCAAAAGATTAGCATGAAGGTGGTAGACCCCAGGGGCTAGAGGGAGTAAGACAGAATGCTAATTTATGTTTCTTACTGGGCGATATCCAGAGCTATGCAGAATGTAAGTATTTTTCCAAGGGTTTCTGAGCTAAATGTATTTTGACTGCTTTGACCCTCCTGCAATCAGATAAAATTGCATCTAACCCAGCTAAACATAGTTTCACACTTTGCAAGCTTACAAAAGGCTGTCTGTTACAAGTGAGCTTTGTGTGGCAAGAAGAAAGAAAGGTTTTCCTCTGGCAGACACCCATTCTCCATAACCATTCAGTTCTGGGATTTGAATGTGTTGCTTACTGCCACTGTGCCCACCATATTCCAGACAGAGTCAAGGAAAGGGCTGGAATAACGCTGGTGACGCAGCGATCAGCAGGTGAACCTGGTGGAGCAGTTGCAGAACCGCAGAACTGACAAGCAGTGTGACCCCCAGTGGAGTTCCAGTGTGCTGCTTTAGGGTTCAGGGGGATTATAAGTCAATCAGGGTGATTTATGGAAAAACAAACTGACACGGTTCACATTTTCCCCCAGGTGCTTCTTCTTGTTTTGTTCTGTGTTCTTCCACATGCCCATATCGTCCGATTAATTAAGGAAAACATTGCAGTGGGTTTCTTTGGTGAAGCCTTTGTTAGCTGTGAGATTTGAGAGCGAGCTTGTGTACCTCCTTTGTATAAAAGGGGAAAACAGCCAGTCTAAGTAGGGCGCGTGAACTTACTAACTGAACTTCTCTTGGTCCTGTCATCTGGAAGCATGCCTTTTTTTTTAAGCTGGAGAGACAGGTGGGCAGACAGACAGGAAGGGAGAGAGATGAGAAGCATCAGTTCTTTGTTGCGGCTCTTTAGTTGTTCATTGATTGCTTTCTCATACGGCCTTGACCAGGGGGCTGCAGCTGAGCCAGTGACCCCCTGCTCAAGCCAGCGACCTTGGGCTCAAACCAGCGACCTTGGGCTTCAAACCAGCGACCTCTGGGCTCAAGCTGGTGACCTCAGGGTTTCAAACCTGGGTCCTTTGTGTCTCAGGCTGATGCTCTATCCACTTTGCCACCGCCTGGTCAGACTGGAAGCATGCTTTTGACTTAAGTGAACTGCTGACCTGACTTCAGGTGGCATTTTTGTAAGGTGCTAAACACCACAGAAAAGTACGAAGAACACTGAACTTGATTTCAGAAGGCCTAGGTTCCAGTGTACGAGTCCTGTCACTCACTCGCTCTGTCACCTTGACTTTCAGTCTGTCTCCTGAAGCTCCGTCTGAGGCTGGGAGTAATGACACCTGCCCTCTCCTCGCCTCAGTCGTGTCAGGGTTTGGAGGAGAGCGGGAGGGAGGGCACACTGCACCACAGCTGGCTGGTCACTCACTCTGTCCCTCAGTAGACAAGCGAGTCTGGGAGTGGCCACATTTTGGGGACTGTTCTGTGACATGTGTCCTCTCCTTTTGCTTCCCTGTGTCTAAAGGTGGACGGGCAGGTGGTGGCGCTGCTCGTGCAGAACCTGGAGCGCCTGGACGAGTCTGTGAAGGAGGAGGCGGACGGCGTGCACAACACTCTGGGTGAGGCTGGCGGCCGGGTCCCCGGGTCCCCGGGCTGCTCGGTGCTTGTCTGGGCCTGGGCTCGTCGTCCCCCCCCCGTAGAGTCAGCGGCAGCACTGTTTTTCCTTCTCCTCCCAAACTCTTTTCAAAAATGAAGACCCTGTGTAAACTTCATATAACTGCAGCCTTGGTTTAGCTTGCAGGTAATTAAAGCAGAAATTCGCCTTCCTGGACCAAAACCGCTGGCTCCTTGTAGCAGGCCTTTGCCTCCAAGAGTTAAAATGACGTCTATGTAGAATGAATTCGGGTGGGGGCTTTGTATATTTTACACATTTTTAATCCCCTATTATGTTGGATTTCCTTCCCACTTTCCTCCAGTGGCACTGCAGACTTGAACAGCTGTGTGTCTTTACAGGACTTTTTATCTGGAAAAGAGTTCGTGTTTCTTTCTCTTAGGTCTAGTTTGCCGTGTAAACTCCAATTTGAACTTGGCTGCCTCTCCGTCCTGTGTTCCTTGGAGTGAATTCCTCTGCAGTGTTTCCCCTCCTACACCTCCTCTTTGAGCCTCCCAGCCCCCACCCCATACGGTTGCTGAACCAGTCGCCTACTGAAAAGTGTGCTTCTGGGTGGTCCTCGTTCTAACTGACCGCTGCCGTGTAGAAACCACAGGTGACAGGTCTGTAGGCAGTGCTGGAGCAGTGAGCAAGCCGGCAGAAGCAGGAAGTTTGACGAGGTTGGACGTTCTCTCAGCTGTTTTGTGTCCAGCACGGTTTCTCTTGTGGTTTATACTGTCCTCCTGAAGACGATCATAAAGAAGGAGGGGACACCCCACCTGGGGAGTAACAGGAGAGCGAACAATAATCTGTGACTTGGGGCTGGCACTAGTCTAGGGCCGGAACTCGGCATTGCCATCTGTTAGCCGAACGCTGACTTTTGCTGAATGGAAAGCTTATCAAACGTCTTCACCGGCTGTTAATTAAAAGGGCCTGATGTAATGGAGAAAAGCACCAGGCTGGCGATCTGTAGGAGTCTGTCTCGTTTCAGCTCGGTCACCTACCAGCAGCTCAGCAGAGCCGTCCCTTCCTCCCTCCCTTACCGAGCACCGATGTTTGTCAGGCACTGTGCTAGGCACCAGGGCAGATTAAACATGAATTAGGCGTGGTTCTGCTCCTTAAGGGGCCGGCTGATGGGAGAGTCTTGAACAGAAAGGGAAGGATCACCCAGGGTGACAAGTGGTATAATAGGAATCCGTGGAGGAAATCTCAGAACCGCTATTCGGGAGCAGGTAGGCACAGGGGCTGAATCTGAGGACGTGGACATTTTATAGAGAAATGTGGGAAGGCCCCGTGGGCAGGGGAGGAGCATTTGCAAAGCCATGAAGGGGCCTGAGCGTAGGGAAAGCGCAGCAGTTACTGCCGCGGTGGGGAGCAGGACTGGTGGGAGATGGGACCAGCGGAGTATGTCTGTCTGTCCGGATTACGGAAGACCTTACCACCATGGGAAGGTGTTCGGCTTTTAGTCTAGTGGGCAAAGTGTAAGCAAGAGAAGAAGAGTGAGTTGATGAAAATAAACGAGTTGATTTTCTTAGAAAATGTGAGAAAGTAATGTAAGGTGTTCTAATGACCTTCATCTCTGCTCCCATGGCTCTGTGTTCCACTGCCTGAGGGGCTGCCGGGCAGTGTGTGTGTGTGTGTGTGTGTGTGTGTGTGTGTGACAGAGAGTCAGAGAAAGGGACAGATAGAGACAGACAGGCAGGAAGGGGGAGAGATGAGAAGCATCAATTCTTCATTGTGGCACTTTAGTTGTTCATTGATTGCTTTCTCATATGTGCCTTGATGGGGGGTGGCCTACAGCAGAGCGAGTGACCCCTTGCTCAAGCCAGCAACCATGAGGTCATGTCTATGATCCCATGCTCAAGCCAGCGGCCTCGAGGTTTCGAACCTGGGTCCCCTGGGTCCCAGTCTGACGCTCTATCCACTGTGCCACCACCCGGTCAGGTTGCTGGGTATTCTTTAACGTGCCATTGGTGGGACTGATGTGGACAAAGGAGTGAGGGAGAAGACAGGAGGTGTGGGGGTGTCTCACCCTCTCTCCTGGGCACTGTGCTTAGAGAACACAGAGCTCCGTCTGCTTTATACGACACCCAGGATCCCCTGATGGGAGTGGAAGCATTGCCTGTTAGAATGGGACTATGAGTGATTTTTTTTAGTGTCCCCCTTATAATATTCTAGTTATGCAATAATGGTTTTTGCCTCTGCATTTTAATTTCTCCGTAAGGCAGCGGTTTGGCCGTTGCGCGAGGTAGTGGGACCACGTTCGTGTGGCCCGAGCACCTGGCAGGCACGTCGCCAGCGTGGTCTTTTTCGCTCCATGCACACATGTTGTTCAGTCGAGAAGATCGTGCTTGTTTCCCTTGCAGGCCAGAGAGGACTGAAATGGGTGAACCAGGAAAGCAGGAGACTCTGAAATGACCAGCCCCCGGTTTTCCCCTCGAGTTTTATCAAGGCTTCTGTCTAGCCTCTGGGACTCCGGTGCAGTGAGGACGAGAGGGGCTTCTAGGTAGCTGTCCGCCCTCCCGTGTGTTCTGTTCCAGTGCAGTTTTATCAAGGCTTCTGTCTAGCCTCTGGGACTCCGGTGCAGTGAGGACGAGAGGGGCTTCTAGGTAGCTGTCCGCCCTCCCGTGTGTTCTGTTCCAGTGCAGTTTTATCAAGGCTTCTGTCTAGCCTCTGGGACTCCGGTGCAGCGAGGACGAGAGGGGCTTCTAGGTAGCTGTCCGCCCTCCCGTGTGTTCTGTTCCAGTGCAGTTCCCTGTCAGCACGGAAGTCTACCACTCGCTCCTTCTGTGGCTTCCATCATTTTAGTTACAAGTTTTGTTTATGATGTAACTTGAAGAAAAAACAAGAAAAGCTCTGTAGCATCTCCCTGGTTAATCTAAAAATGACAACACAGCATCTGGCTGGGAGGAATCCGGGGAAGTGGGAAGAGGAATAAAATGCCTGTCGTGGGATGCGGGCTCACAGCAGATGGAGCAAAGCTGCCTTCCCAAATGACTGGTGTCTGTCTGCCTTCAGCGATCGTGGAGAACATGGCGGAGTTCCGGCCGGAGATGTGCACCGAGGCTGCCCAGCAGGGCCTCCTGCAGTGGCTGCTGAAGAGGCTGAAGGTGAGCCTGGCTGAGGGAAAGCAGCTCGGCCCTCTGCTGGGGGCTGGCACAGACTCATCCCTACGCTGGATGATCCGGTTTGGGAAGTTTTGGTATCTCGTGTCTGTTTCCTTGTTTTTCTTCTTGTGTTTGTTTGTTTTAAAAGAAGGTTTTAAAAACAGACCTTAATACAGTACCTCTGAAAATAATACAAGCATGCTGATGCTGTAAATATAAACAAACTCATGTGATACAGAAGGTATACAACTCAAAGTTCCCCTCTGCTGATGGCTTCCGGCTCCACCTCCCAGAGGCCGCCACTCTTTACAACCAGTCTTCTATCGGTCCTTCGAGAAGTACTTGGTGCATATACAGGAGAGAGTGTGTGTGTTTCACAAATAGAAGTGCGCAGTATTTTCTTAAAGCCCCTTACCCAGGCCTGTCTGACCCTGTCGTTTCTCAGTTTTCAAACATTGGCCTTTTTACCTTTCAGATGTCTCTCTTTCCTACGCCCTGCTCTTAAAGGTCCGAGTTCTTTGGACTTCTGTATCTGTCTTTGCTCGTGCCCCTCCTTCCACCAGGAGTGACTGCTGTCTTTCTCGTATAATTTTAGATCTACACACTGTTCATTAACCAGCTTAAACCCCGACTCTTTTCATGTAGCCTCCTATCGTTTTTAGAATTGAAAGGAAATATGTAAGTTCTGTTGCAAATAAAAAATTAAAAGCCGAGACCTGTAGATGAAGCACCTTGCCCAATTCATGCAGCTCGTCAGCAACAGAGCGACACTGAAGCCTCCGCTTTGTCCCTGTGCCATTTCCATAGCGCTGCTTTGCCCCGCCCATTCTGCCATCTTCCTTTCCTCTATCAACCTGTTCACTTTTCTCCCACAGGCTCTCTGGTGGGAGACAACGGACCTGAGTTCTCACAGTTATTCACCTTAACTGTGTGTCACTTCCCTTCATGCGACATTGTTTTTTCATCACCTTTCTTTTCTTTTTTTTTTTTTATGTACTCATTGTCTTTCTCCAAATATTCTTAAAGTCCTTACAAGCAAGGACTGAGTCTCGATCACATTTGCATCTCCTCCTGATTGTTCTTTCTTTTTTTTTTTCTTTTAAGAGAGAGAGAGGGAGGAGAGAGAGGGAGAAGCATCATCTCATAGTTGCTTCACTTTAATTTTTTTTTCTTTTTTTTTTTTTTTGTGTGGCAGAGACAGAGTGTCAGAGAGAGGGACAGACAGACAGGAAGGGAAAGAGATGAGAAATATCAATTCTTTTTTTTTAATTTTAATTTTATTTATTCATTTTAGAGGGGGGGGGAGAGAATGGGGGAGGAGCAGAAAGCATCAACTCCCATATGTGCCTTGACCGGGCAAGCCCAGGGTTTCAAACCGGCAACCTCAGGGTTCCAGGTTGATGCTTTATCCACTGCGCCACCACAGGTCAGGCAACCTCCCGATTGTTCTCAAGGTGTGGTTTCCAGCCAGGAGCCTCTGAACCACCTGCCAGCTGCTTAGAAATGCACATTCTTGAACCTGCCCCACCAGACGCACTGACTCTGTCCAGCTTGGGGTGGGGCCGGCAATCTGTCTTAACACCCAGGTGATTCTGACACATGCTAACGCCTAAGAATCACCATCCGACATTGTTTGTGTTTGCATTGCTTGGTGAAACCTTGCTGTTGAACTGATCGTCCTGTATTTATTCAGTAGTCTTTGAATAATTCTTAAGTGTGTAGCACATTGGTGAGTCTGCTTTTTGTATGGGTGGCCTAGCAGTACATAGAGATACTCTTAGATTTCTTCATCCACTAAATGAAATCTCACTAATTTGTGCTAATGAGGATGAAATCCATTGCAGATGATTGCATTAAGTAGTTTAGCAGGTAAGCAAATAACAGTAGTGTGAGACATTGTGGCACACAGTGTATCTTTTAATGGGGAATACAGACTTATTAGGACATCATCATGTACTATTGAAAATGACACCAACCTCCCCACCCCCAATTTTTTCTTTTCCAAAGAAACAAAATTAAGATTCCCCTTTGTTTCCCAATTAAACCAATGCTTCAAACACAGTGGCAGATGAGCTAATACATTGAGAACTGGCTGCGCTGTGCTACATGTACAACGGGTTCATGCCAGGTCCTCGGCCTCTCTGACCAGGAGCCGGGTTTGCAGGCACCGTCTGCTCTGACAAGTGCACCGGGCTGTAGATATGTCTGAGCTGCCCCACGCGTTGCAGTGCCAGAGGTGAGCTGCAGACATAACCTCAAGCTTCTGGCTGCGGGTGGTAGCATAATTGTTTTGTACTTTCCAAAAAAGCAGCAGCTCCCAAAAAGGTGAAGTTTAATTTTATTCAAGGCTAGGACATGCTGAGCGCCAGCCTCTGCTTGACTCTGTAATTACTCTGACGGCTGGAAGATTTCGGATCACCAGGCCCCTGGATGGAGAAGGGTCCGGAGGTTCCATGTCTCACTGGTTTATTCTGCCAAGTTCAGGAGACTGTGCCTGCGAAGTGAATGCTCCTTTCTTCTCATCTTGTCCTTGTAGTTTGGCAGTTTGGTATTTTGCAGGCTTGGAGGCTGTCGTTTCTGGCAGGTGACTTTTGTCTTTGGCTAGACATAAAAGATTATTTTCCTCTCCCCCCCCCCCCCCCCGCCTAACCCATAGTTTATTTCTTTTATATCTGATCAAAGTATTTGTCATCTTCCTTCTCCTCCTCCTCATCATCACCAACACCCCCACCACCATTGTTTTCCCTACCTGATGGGAGTGTCATGTATTGGCATTTTATTATGTGCAGAGTGTTAGTCTAGATCGGGGTCTCAAATATAAATATTAAATATTTTGAACTTCGTGGATTAGTCTGTGAGCCGCACAAAATTGTTCGGTGGGCTGCGAATTTGAGACCCCTGCATACATTATTTCTTTTTTCTTTTTTTTTTTTTCTTTTTTAATATTTTATTTATTGATTTTTTTTAGAGAGAGAGGAGTGAGAGAGAGAGAGACAGAGAGAGAGAGAAGGGGGAGGAGCAGGAAGCATCAACTCCCATATGTGCCTTGACCAGGCAAGCCCAAGGTTTGGAACCGGCGACCTCAGTGTTCCAGGTCGACGCTTTATCCCACTGTGCCACCACAGGTCAGGCCTTTTTTTTTTTTTTTGGTATTTTTCTGAAGCTGGAAACGGGGAGAGACAGTCAGACAGACTCCCGCATGCGCCCGACCGGGATCCACCCGGCACGCCCACCAGGAACAACGCTCTGCCCACCAGGGGGCAACGCTCTGCCCCTCCGGGGCGTCGCTCTGCCACGACCAGAGCCACTCGAGCGCCTGGGGCAGAGGCCAAGGAGCCATCCCCAGCGCCTGGGCCATCTTTGCTCCAATGGAGCCTCGGCTGTGGGAGGGGAAGAGAGAGACAGAGAGGAAGGAGGGGGAGGGTGGAGAAGCAAATGGGCGCCTCTCCCATGTGCCCTGGCCGGGAATCGAACCCAGGTCCCCCGCACGCCAGGCCGACGCTCTACCGCTGAGCCAACCGGCCAGGGCCCATACATTATTTCTGATCTTCACAAACCTCAAAGTGAGAGCTGCTATCCCCAGTTTTCATATGTGGAAAGAACTGGGGGGTGGGGAATGCCTCTCCCAAATCCCATGGGAAGTACATGGGAGAGCCTAGCATAGCAGGGAGCCTAGAACAGCCCTGGAGCTCAGAACAGCGGGGAGCCTAGAACATGAGGGAGCCTAGAGCAGGTGCCCAGCTATCTTGAATGCCTCCCCTCTTGCCGGCTGCTTCCCCGCCGGTACCCTCTGCAGGGTCTGCGGCATGGCAGGGCTCGCTCTGGAGCTGTGGACCCTAATCCGTTTGGCTTTCTGATCAGATTACTCCTTCATGCCAATTTTTCTATCAAAGGACCTGTATTTTAAGAAAATGATGCGATTATGATTTTGACTATTTTTTTGTTTTGTTTTTTAAATTTATTCTGGGCAAATTAGAAACTCCTTGAAGTGTCACAGAGCAAAGCTGGATATTTTTCTGGGGGAATTAAAATAAAATACATTTTTATTTCATTCTTAAATACCACAGTTATTTACGAGTAGATGTGTCTGCCTTTTGCGTTGTGCCCAACCTCTAAAACCCTGGAATCAGATTGAATATACCCGCCTCTTTCCGATTTCACATGGTTCAGTTATCACAGAGCCACCAAAACTCAACTTCACAAAGGTAGGATGTCATGAGCAGAAATGCACCGGGAGCTAGTCGTTAATGACGTGCTCAGTAGATGTCAACTGTTACTGTACTTTCCTTGGGAATTGAAAATATCCTACAGTGCCCCTGCGAATTCAGTGACACCCCGGGTGCCTCGGCACACAGTTTGGGAACCGCAGAAGGTGTCACATCGAGAGAGCATGCTCGTTAGTCATACCTAGACATGTTTGATCCCAGATTCATGCCCATTTTTTAATGGACTGTATTTCTTGATAAAATTAATTCATGGCCATAATTTAATTTAATGCCATCACAACAGATGATGTTCATGTCAAATTCACCTCTTGTTTTCCGTCATGTTCAGTTCTTTGTCTTCAATAAGTATTTGTTGAAAACAAAAGAGAAGATCTATCCCCTACCTGGGAGACAGGAGTTTGTAAAATCAAATAAAGGACTAGAGAGGCATTGGAACCACAGAAAGGCTATTGTTCTAGCGGCCGGATTCTTTTGGCTTCTTTCCGTTAAGTATATCTTGTTTTAAACAAGAACCTTGACCCTTGCAAAGCATATAAGGTGGTGTGGCTTCAATCTTTTAAAATGGCAATACTTGAACTTAAATAATTTGAGTAAATAATTTTATTAGCAAATTCTTGATTCTGATGGAGATGCTCACCCGCTGGCTTTTCACGTTTGTGTTTTGATTTTTTATAAAACTGTTGTTCTTAAAGAGAAACACACCGCAAAGTACATTTAAACCTTGGCCCTTATGCTGAATTTCTTGAAACAAGGCCTTAAGCTTGCCCGAGTGCACACCTTGCAGTCAGCACACGTAAGACCTTGCATTTATAGATCTTTTAATCTAAGATGGGTCATACCTGGTCAGCCTCCTGAAACCCCGTGGGGTGCACTTAGGCCTGCCGAGGGAGACGTGAACAGAAACCTGAAAAGACGCCAGCGTGGCTTCATTAGGGGCCACTCTTCCTTCTTAAGTACAAAATCAATGTCCAAATAGAACTGTGAATGGCGCCACAGTGATGGAAGTGTTAGCTTCGAGATAAACACTTCCCCTGTCCTTTCCAGGTACAGAAATTATTTGTCATTTCAAAAAAACCTGGATAGGGAGCAAGGCTGCTGCTGATTAACAGTTGTTGTCTATGATCCTGCATTTTCAGGGTGAAGAACCTGATAAATAAAAAGCACATTGCCGAGGCCCGCTCCTCTCTGCGCCTTTATGTAGGGGGCGCTGTTAGTGGTGCGAGATTTGTGTCGCCAGTGAAGCAGCGTTGTGGGGGGCCGTGGAAGAGGGTCTCTGCAGTAGCTGTGTCCCCTCTGAAACTCCCAAGTAGCGGGGCATGCAGCAGGGAAAAGAATTGTGGGTAGTAATTTGGGTGTTCAAATATTAACACATTTCTGCATATTTAATGTGGTTTCCTTTTTAAATGGTAGGCAGATTACGGCATGCCAGCAGATAGGTTTGTGATTTAAAATTAAATTTTAAACATTAAAAAAAAATCCAGAGGCACTACTTTGTTATAAATATATCCCCAACTAATCCAAATAAGAACTTGCTTTCTTTTCAACTCTCTAATGTGTCAGCTAATTCGCAGCCTAATTTTATGATTAGAACTTGTGGACAAAGCTTCATGATAGCTTTTAATCTTGAAAGTTCAAAAATTTCAATTATTCATCCAGTTCACCATGGAGTATGTACTCTGCACTAGATAGACAGTATTCTCTGGACTCAAATCGGGGAATCTGGGAAGGCTTCACAGAGGAGGTGACGTTCCTACCTGGGCATTAGGAGTGTGCAAACCATTGTGTTCATCTGCCATTTATGGTTTCCCCATGTAGTACTTGAGAGCAGAGGCAGACTTTTTTTTTTTTTCTCTTTGCCCTTCACCTGCCTTTTCCCTTTCTAACTGCTATTTCTCTGTAACCCAGATGCTACTACTTGTGAAAAATTTGTGCTGAGGAGGAAAATAGGGCCCTCTAACATTTCTTTCTCTCCTTTCTCCTATTTCCTCGCAGGCAAAGATGCCTTTCGACGCCAACAAGCTGTACTGTAGCGAGGTGCTGGCCATCCTGCTGCAGGACAATGACGGTGAGGCGCCCTCCCGGTATTGATATTCTGCTAGGACGGGAGCCAGGCTCGTTGCAGCCGTGACAGCCGGCGCTCTTGCCTTTGGCATCCCCTTGCTCTCCCTCTCGCTCTCCGTGCAGCTTTTGTGCTCTGTCAAGCGGTATTGATTTTGTTTGCTGATGTATCAGTGTTAGACGGCTGTAAAATCTGACAGTTAGCTTCATTTTTTTTCTGCCCTCTATTTTTTTCCCCTTTTAGAAAACAGGGAATTGCTTGGGGAGCTGGATGGAATCGATGTGCTTCTTCAGCAGTTATCCGTGAGTAATTCTTATGCTTCCTGTCCGCTACGAAGATGCATGGCCTGCTCTAAATGGGGGGCGGAGCTGGAACTGTGGGAAGGCACAAGCCGCGTGATGCCAGGCATATGGAGCGTGTTGCTAGGTTTGAGGTTACAGTGGAGGTCCATGATTTGCCTCCTCTTCTTAGTCATTTGTTTTTTATGGCCAGATAGCTCTGTGTATCTGGTGTGAACTTTCTCGGTCTCCTGATAGTTATCAATCCAAAAGGGGTGTGCTTCCTGCTTGAGTGTATGTTGTGGGGCTACAAATAGCAACTGATTTTCAGCTGACCCACTCCCTAGATTATCCACTGTCTTTCCTTTCAGTCTGCCACTAAAATGGAGCCTGTTCAGTCTGATTGGTTGGCTCAGCAGTAGAGCCTCAGCCCGGCATGTGGAAGTCCCGGGTCAGGAAGTCCTGATTTCTGGTCAGGGCACACAGGAGAAGCAACCATCTACTTCTCCACCCCTTCTCCTTCCTCCTCTCTCTTCTCCTCTTGCAGCCATGGCTCAAGTGGTTTGAGCAAGTTGGCTCAGGGCCTTGAGGATGGCTCCATGGCCTCTCCTTAGGTGCTAAAATAGCTTGATTGCCGAGCAGTGGAGCAGTAGCCCCAGATGGGCAGAGTACCGCCTGGTAGGGGGCTTGCTGGGTGTATCCCAGTCAAGGTGCATGCGGGAGTCTGTCTCTTTGCCTTACTGCCTCTCACTTATTTAAAAAAAAAATGGAGCCTATTCATTTTCCAAATAAGTTTAAGGAGTACAGGTTCCAGTGCAGCGGGCTAGAGGTCACAGAGCAGGAAGGGTGTGGCACTGGAGTCTAGAATGAGAAATTGGAAATTGCTACTTGTTCATTGTAAGAAATGTAAATCTAGTTGAAATGTTGCTCTGCTGGCATTCCAAAAACACTGTTAAGATTTTTTTCTAACAAATCTCATCTGTGCTAGTTCAAAAACAGGACCGAAAATAGATCACTTGGATAAAATCTTGAGCGTGTTGGGAGTGTCGGAGATGTCAGTTTGCATACAGCCTCCGTCTTGATGCCAGCAGCCTGAGTGGCTTGGCCTCCACCCTAAAAAACAGAGCTTTGAAATATGAATCTGTTTTCAGTTCTGGGAAGGTGCTTAGTCCTGTTCCTGCGAGAGTATTGATCACTTTGTAGTAGACTGTATGGGCACGCATACACTGTTAGGAGGCTTTCCTCTGAACGCGCCACATCTATCTCTGGCAAAGACAAAACTTCTGCTTTAAGCTGTACCCACGACTTAGCGCCACAACTGCTGTGTGAGGCAGTTCAGTAGCCCGGATAGGTAGAAACTTTCTTTATGTTGAGTCAAGATTTGCCCTTCTGGATTGCGGTCATTGTTTAGAAGAGGAAAAGGTGGGCTGTGGTTGGGTTGGGCAAGTGGAGGGCTTTGGGGATAACTGGCAAAGTCGTTTCTTGAGTTGGATGCTGGTTTCAGGTGTGTTCACCTTATTCATTTAGGTACCTGTGTCTTTTATGGAGTTTCCTGTATCTGTGTTATATTTCATAGTAAATTCCTTTTTTTAAAAAAATCTGCCCCTTTGGAACTATCAGTCACTCACTGATGGACCCAGTGGTCAGTTGAGTGTTATGGGGTTTTTTGCAAGAACTGATACTCATTTATTTAATACCTTTGAATCAGAAAGCCCAGTTTCTCTAAAGCAGAAACTAATGAGACTTTTGTTTGGTAAGCTTCTATTCCCTCTACTGTGGGGTTGTCATGCCAGGCAGGCTTTGGAAATTATTGACTGCTGGCTGATGAAAAGACATTCTCTTAAGGCTCTGTGCTCTCTGATGTCTCTGCTTGACAGGTGTTTAAAAGACACAATCCCAGCACTGCCGAGGAGCAGGAGATGATGGAGAATCTGTTTGATTCCCTCTGTTCGTGCCTAATGCTCAGTTCCAACCGTGAGCGCTTCCTGAAGGGCGAGGGTCTTCAGCTGATGAATCTCATGCTCAGGTATGTTTCCCACCTCCCAGCTCTCCGGACTTCTTACCCAGCTCCTCTCTCTTAGCCTGGGTTCAAGAACAGGTGGTTATGGTCTTTTATTCCCTTGAGCTTCCTCTTAGATATATATAAAACTATGAAGTCTTCAGGGGCATATGTGTTATTTTCTAAAGTGAAAATGGGCGAATAAAAGTGTCTTTTGGTCTGTTCTCTATTGTGTCCCTTAGTAATATGACCACTCCCGTTGAACGGAAATGTCTTTTTGCTCCTTCTCTTAGTGTGTTGGTTTTGGGAAATTTAAAACTTATAAACATAGCATATGTTAATTTCTAAACATAGCCCATTTTTTATGTCCCATATAGACCTACTTATGCCATACGTTTGTCTTTATTTTATTATTAACAGCAAAATATCATTCATATTTTTTATTTATACATATTTTTCTATATACATTATTTTCTATAACAAATGTTGCATGTGCTATGTGATTAGCACAGGAGACATGAAAATGTGCAAGACAGTTCTAAAACTTTTTTATAGTATTTTCTTGGTATATCTTATTTATGTTCTAATATTTTAAAGTATTTAATGTGGATATCATGTTAGTATATTTCACAGAATCCTAAAGTTGGAAATAAATGGAAGTTATCTTATATTCATAGCTCTTTTGAAAAATCTGGGTCCTGGCCAGTGACTCAGTGTATAGAGTGTCAGCCTGGCACATGGACATCCTGGGTTCGATTGCTGGTCAGGGCCCACAGGAGAAGTGACCATCTACTTTTCTCCCACTCCCTCTCCCCACCTCTTCCCCTCTTGCAGCCAGTGACTTAATTGGGTTGAGCATGGCCCCAGGCACTGAGGATAGCTTGGTTGGTCTGAGCACGTCAGTCTCAGGCACTAAAAATAGCTCAATATGTGAGCATCAGCCCCAGACAGGGGTTGCCAAGTGGATCCTGATTGGAGCATGTGCAGGAGTCTGCCTCACTATCTCTTCTCCTCTCACCAAAAAAAAAAAAAAAAAAAAAAAAAAAAGGGAAAAAAGAAAAAGTCTGGCTAAGAAGAGGAGTAGAGATACAGGGTGGCATGCGGAAAGGTGTAACCAGAGTGTGGTGTGGAGTCAGAGACAGTTTTCTAAACGGAGGGGTACGAGATCGTGTCTACACGGTTGGAGGACTAATCATTATTGAGTTACACTTGATGAGATTGAGCCAGAGTCTATGGCCTTGAACCTCTATTCCCATACACTGACAGCTCTGTGAAACTAGTTTTGACAAAACATTCTTATAAATTGGACATAGTACCTATTATATACAATTTAGAGTATAGACGTGTAAAACTGCTGTTAAAATGCTGAGAAGATACTGTTTTGAGCACTGGGCTTATAGAAAAATGGCTGAGACAGGACTCGCGCTTCCAAGGGGACTAAAGAAAACAGCCCTATCGCCACAATACAAGCAAACTTGGGGTGTATATTCCTAGTCCTTTTGTTCTGTAACGGCTTTCTTGTTTCTAACAGCTTTTTAGGCCTGTCACACATGTAATTTTCTCTACTGTTTCTTTTTAAACTAAATATACCGCTTCCCATGCTGTGACATAATCTTCATAAGAGTTTTCAATAACTGCATAATGGACTCTAAGGGACAGTAGCTTACTTAGTATTCTGTTGTTGCTATTGAGGTTACTTCTAGTGTTCTGCTGTTATAACAAACTCTACAATGACTGTTCGGTGTTTAGCATTGCCTTTGTATTTAATATTATCAAGGTCTGTGTTTCTAAAATATCTTCTCTTTAACGGCGTGTGTAGCTGGGATCACAGTGAACATCTTCATCTGTCCAGCGTCTATCAGACCTTAGATTGATGGGAAATCTTCCTTTGAAGAATTACTTTAAAATTTTTGTTTTTAAGTGCAGAAAGGGGCACTGAAGTTATTCAGAGTCTTTAGTGTTCAGGTAATTTTCTGCTAGCCTTAAATTCTTTTGAGACTTTTGTTTGCTTATCTCCATTACCCTTCTAATTGCCTGTCCTTTTCTTTTTTTTTTTTTTTTTTTCTGAAGCTGGAAACGGGGAGAGACAGACAGACTCCCGCATGCGCCCGACTGGGATCCACCCGGCACGCCCACCAGGGGCAATGCTCTGCCCACCAGGGGGCGATGCTCTGCCCCTCCGGGGCGTCGCTCTGCCGCAACCAGAGCCACTCTAGCGCCTGGGGCAGAGGCCAAGGAGCCATCCCCAGCGCCCGGGCCATCTTTGCTCCAATGGAGCCTTGGCTGCGGGAGGGGAAGAGAGAGACAGAGAGGAAGGAGGGGGGGTGGAGAAGCAAATGGGCGCTTCTCCTATGTGCCCTGGCCAGGAATCGAACCCGGGTCCCCCCGCACGCCAGGCCGACGCTCTACCGCTGAGCCAACCGGCCAGGGCCGCCTGTCCTTTTCTTGAAATGACCAACCTTCTCTCAAACAAATAGCTAGTGAAGAAGATGCATTTGGCTTCCCGGGCCTTCTAACCTTAAAGCTGCACTCTGCAGGGACTTTTCCCTAAGCTTCTTAAAGGTCTGACCGGCCAGTGCCTCCGGATGGTTGAGTGCAGACAGGAAGTGGTGCATCTGCAGCAGGGGGGGCTGGGTACTGTGCAGCAGTGGGGGGGGGGGGGATAAATAACCGGAAACATGGACTCTTCCAGCAGGAGTGCTGAGATTCTGGGACCTAATTAAAGGGAAGCTCAAAGGCTTAGACGCTACCTCTCTCTGCTCTCCTAACTTTCTTTTTGAATGCTGAAGTTACTGTTAGATTAATTCTCTCACATTAATGAGCTGTATTAGCGGATTCAGCGTTTCCTTTTTTCTCTTTCCCATGCTCTTTGTTCTATGTTATTTTTGTTATTTTTCTTCTTCCGACTCCCAAATGGAAAATTTAATTGGAAGGGATCTTTTTTCTTCTTCTAGATTTGTCCTTCGTGATCTCCTAGCAAGAGCTGCCTCACTGCTCTATGTTAGAGAGAGGCTATTCGAGAGTAGGAAGCTGTAACACTAGACATGCAGGGAAATTTCTATAGTTCCATTGCCCTGAAAGCCTGGTTTTTACTTTGATTCGGGCATTTCTCACAGTTCTGGGGTGTGCACCTGAGAGGTGCAGGGGCAGTACAGCACGGGAGTGATGTAGGCGCCCCCAGAGAGTCCTGACCCGCGTGGATCCTTGGCTTTGTGCAGGGAAGACTTCAAACACAACGGAGTTGAAAGTGAAAGAGAGTTTATTAGTGAAGCAGTGAGACACAGATTAGGCTAATGCACAGACAGAGCAGCCCCTCCCTGGTGGGATTTGCTTCTTTTATTGAGGCTCATTTTATTGAGAGGTAAGGCCTTCAACGAGAGGGAAGGACTGTTCAGGTTCTTTCCAGGGGAAGGGGTGGAGACTTCTCAGAAAGCCCTGTCAGCCATTTTGATTCCCTCTATGGGCTTTCTGGTTTATCATGAAGGTGAGGGGTGTGCTGTTTAGTATGTTAATGTATTACAATGAGCGTATATTGAGTCTAGGGGTTACCATAAGGTAAAATTAATTGCCATGTTGGATCAAGCTAGTCTTTGCCAGTTCTGAGCCATAAATCCTTTGAGGATTGGTCTAACGATCTCTTTGACCATCCCTGTAGCCCTTATTGGTATGAAGTTTTAGCAATTTGAGTGAGTGTATGCATTGTAACTTTAATTTGCATATACCTGATGACTAGTGATGTTGAGCGTCTTTTTATATACAAGTTGACTTTTCTTACATCTTTTGCTTAAGTCAAATTTCTGTTCAAATCTTTTGTCTGTTTTTTAATTTGGGTTGTCTTACTGAGTTTTAAGTGTGGTTTATTCTAGTTACAAATCTTTGTCAAGAACATAAACAGGCCCTGGCTGGTTGGCTCAGTGGTAGAGCATCGGCCTGGTGTGCAGTAGTCCCAGGTTCGATTCCCGGCCAGGGCACACAGGAGAAGCGCCCATTTGCTTCTCCACCTCTCCACCCCTCCCCCTCTCCTTCCTCTCTGTCTCTCTCTTCCCCTCCCGCAGCCAAGGCTCCATTGGAGCAAAGATGGCCCGGGCGCTGGGGATGGCTCCATGGCCTCTGCCTCAGGTGCTAGAGTGGTTCTGGTTGCAACAGAGCTACGCCCTGGATGGGCAGAGCGTCGCCCCCTGGTGGGTGTGCTGGGTGGATCCCGGTCAGACGCATGCGGGAGTCTATCTGACTGCCTCCCCATTTCCAGCTTCAGAAAAATACAAAAAAGAAAGAAAGAAAGAAAAAAGAACACAAATAGGTCATAGGGTGATTGTGACCTTCAAGGCTGTAGGGAAGCCAGGTGTCAGCTGTCGTCCTCGGCCCTCTGCCCTGTGTGGCGTGTGTGCCCATGCTAAGCTTCAGAACCGAAGCCAGCACAAGTGTCCACACTTCAGTTTATCTCCGTTGGGGGCCCTTGAACCTCTCTGCTTCCATGATCCTCCTGGTATTTCAGGCTTATGGCTTAGGTTTTTATTTCTTTTTCTTTTTTTAATTTTTAATTTTTTTAAGACTTTATTCATTTTACAGAAAGAGAGAGGAAGCATGTGTGAGAGAGAGAAGGGCGAAAGAGCAGGAAGCATCAACTCCCATATGTGCCTTGACCAGGCAAGCCCAGGGTTTCGAACTGGCGACCTCTGCATTTCCAGGTCGACGCTTTATTCACTGCGCCACCACAGGTCAGGCAGGTTTTCATTTCTTATAACCTTTGTACTCAAGGTTCAGAGAAGCCCTTCGTGCAGATTTGTTCTTCTGGCTTTTGTTTCCGGGGCACGTTTGTAGGTCTGGTGTCTCTGCCCTCACTTCCCAGCCTTTCCCCTTGCGTCCCCTCCCCCCAGGCATAGTTCAGTTGTCAGGCGACTTCTCCTTCCTGTGTTAAGATTATCTGGATTTCACAGTGCTTGACAGAATCAATAAGGCGAAAGAAAGCTATTGTTTTTTTTCCCCTCTGCCAAAGGACAGATGAAGTCATTTTGGGGAAAAAGGAAAAGATTGTTCAGGTGATATTTAAAAATGAAACTCATGCTGTGAAAAAAGCCACAGGCCTTCATCCCAGAGTATAGGACCCTCCGAAAAGGTTATTTTTGTTATTTTCATTTGACCACAGTGTTCCAATAAAGACAGGGAAAAGGGAAGGGAAGGCAGGGGGTGAGAACCTCTTGCACAGAGAAAGGCAGAGAGAAAGTACTGCCCTGTGTGTCGGGGAGGTGGACCTCATTCTCGTGATCTGAGAGTCAAGATTTAGGGTACGAGGAGGCTATTTGGGTGGCCCGTGGCCATCAGCAGAACAGTGAAGACAGGAGTGTGAGCCCAGTGGTAGTTTCATAGTCAGGGATAGTTGAGGACAAGTAAAATTTGAGGAAGTCACAATTTATTTTGCATTTTAATGGTGATTAGATTCAGAGAGTACACTTCACAGAAATAAGACTGAATTATACTTGCAGGGCAGCAATTTTCAACCCGTGTGCTGCAAGAATTTTTGAAACATGCAATACGTGACTGTTTAGTCAGGGGGGCTGACCCCTTATCCCTTAGATTGCCAAATTACAAAAAAATTACAACAGCCAACATAGCAATGGCTGTCCAGCGTGAATGAATCAAAATTAGACCTCTTTTATTGTCAGATCGGCAAAAAATACGTTTTTGGTGTACTGCAGAATTTTAGTGATTCATTTCTGTGTGCCATGAAACACAAAAGGTTGAAAATAAGGGAGTGGCCATTTGAGAAGGCAGCAGGAAGCGAGGGCAGAGCTCCCAGTGTGCCGTCCTTGTCTCCTGCACGGGGTCTGGGTTGCCGTTTCCATGTTCTGGGTTACAGATGTCTCTCTTTGGCAAGATGGCTGCCACAGAGAGAAGAGTCCAGTATGTCAGCTTCGATTCTCCTGTACTCCAGAACATTTGCTTCTCGCCACGACAAAGCACTTTCTTAACTAGATGTCCTTGCACCAAATGGTTCATTGTTCTCTAAGAAACAACTAAGCCAGTGGGAGACAAGAATTACATTGTCAGTTTCCTGGAAAACGTTGACATGAAGCTTATTACTTCTGTTGTAAAGCCCTGTTCCAGTTAGAAAGGGATGAGACCACTGTGATCCCGAGGGGTGTGTACAACTGCAGCTTGGGATTGTGTAGCGGAAACACAGGGAACCCCTCCTGGTTATTAACTGTTGACAAGAAAAAAAAAGGAAAGAGGAGGGTACATAGACACATCCATTTCAGGAACCACCAAGTTTTTTTCCTCTGAGGGTGTTTGGTAAGATTTTCTTTAAGGAAAAGTGCCCCTGACAAAGCAAACAATAGAATAGTGATGGTGTACGATCTGCAGAGTAGGTCTTTGCCGGCCTGGTTCTGGGCTCTGAGCTTGTACCAAAACAGACATAGGTAGGTCCTCTAGCCTGGGAAAAATTTTTAACCTTGAAATTTTATTCCCTTGGATTTAACTTATTCTGTAGTTCGTAATGAACATATGAAGATGCAGACTCTTACTGCAGTTTTATTCTTGGTGTCCTTTACAGGGTGATGATGATGGTGGTGGTGATGGTGTTTTTTGTTTCTTTTTTTAAATGAGTAGTGGGGAGGCAGGGAGACAGGCTCCCACATGTGCCCCCGACCGGGATCCACCCGGCAAGCCCCTTACAGGGTGATGCTCTGCCCATCTGGGGTAGCTGCTCTGTTGCTCGGCAACTGACCTATTTCAGTGCCTGAGGTGAGGCCATAGAGCCATCCCCAGCAATCGGGACTGACTTGCTTGAACCATTTGAGCCATGGCTACAGGAAAGAGAGAGAAGGGGAAATGGAGGGGTAGAGAAGCAGATGGGTGCTTCTCCTGTGTGCCCTGACAGGGAATCGCACCTAGGACTTCCACACCCCGGGCCGACCCTCTACCGCTGAGCAACTAGCCCATGGTGATGTTTTTAAGAGCAAGAGCCTTTCTTCCGACATTCAGTCTCCAGGATCCAACTACAAAAGGCTAAATAATAACACACACCTTTCCAAAGTCAGCTGTGCAGAGTTTGTGCTCCAAACTGCACACATAGATCTTGTTTGTCCAACAAGTGTTCCCTTTCCCCACTCACTGAATATTACCATTCTCTCTTACATGGGTAATAGTGCTTTGCACCTGTTCTCTAGGAACCCGAAAAGTGCTTCAAAACCACAAAATAATCCTTCCAACAGCCCTCCAGGCTGGCGTTGCCTCTCCATAAACTGGGAAGTGCCGTGGCTGAGAAGGCAGGTTAACACTGAAGCAAGACGGGCTGGCAGGGCGTGCCCAGGACCTGCCTGAGCTCCTCCCTCAGGCCGCGTCGCTGGTCATTCCGGGGTTAAACTGCACATATTCAGCGTGTGCACTTTTATGAGTTGTGCAATATTTTTTGTTCCATGTTTATTGCTTAGGAAACTTATTTAGCCCTTTTTTATTTTTTTTTTTGCTTTTTTAGTGGTTGTTTTAAGGTTTATGGTATGCATCTTTAGCTTATCACACTCTATCTTCAAGTAAATGTTATACCGTTTCATCTATGGTGTCAGAACCTTACAACAGTACATTTCTGTTTCTCCTTCCTGGCCTTTGTGCTATGGTTATTATACATTTTACTTCTATGTATGTTACAAATTTTATTATCTATTGTTCTTTTTAAGTTGTCGGTTATTTTGTTTTTTAATTTACTGAGAGGAGGGGAGGCAGAGACAGACTCCCTCAGGCACTGCAACCAGATCCAGCTGGCAAGCCCACTAGGGGGCAGTGCTCTGCTCATCTGAGGTGTTGCTTCATTGCTGAGCAACCAAGCTCTTCTTAGTGCCTGAGGTAGAGGCCACGGAACCATCCTCAGCGCCTGGGGCCGACTCTCCTATAGGAGAGGAAGAGAGAGAGAGAGAGAGAGAGAGAGAGAGAAGTGAGAGGGGGAGGGGTAGAGAGGCAGATGAGCACTTCTCTTTTGTGTCCTGACCTGGAATTGAATCCGGGAATCGAACCCAGGACGTCCACACGCTGGGCTGATGACACTGTACCACTGAGCCAACCAGCCAGGGCTGGTCGGTTAACTTTTAAAGTTTTTTTTTTTTTTTTTTAACAGGGACAGAGAGAGGGACAGATAGGGACAGACAGACAGGAGAGAGATGAGAAACATCAATTCTTTGTTGCAGTTCCTTAGTTGTTCATTGATTGCTTTCTCATATGTGCCTTGACTGTGGGGCTACAGCAGACTGAGTAACCCCTTGCTCAAGCCAGCGACCTTGGGTCCAAGCTGGTGAGCTTTTTGCTCAAACCAGATGAACTCATGCTCAAGCTGGCGACCTCGGGGTCTTGAACCTGGGTCCTCCGCATCCCAGTCCAACACTCTGTCCACTGCACCACCTCCTGGTCATGCCAAAGATATTTTTTTAATTAAGAAAAAAGTCTGTCTAGCTCTACTTACCTAGATGTTTGCCTGCCAGTGCTCTTCATGCCTTTATGGAGATACCGATTCCATCTGCTACTAGTTTTCTTCTTCCTAAAAGATTCCCTTCAACATTTCTGTAGCCCTGCTCTATTGGTGATGACTTCTGGTCAGTTTCTCTGTATCTGAGAAAGTGCTTGCCTTCAGCTTGAACGATGTTTTCACCAGGTACAGCATTGTGGGGTCAGACGGTTTATTTCCCCTTTCAGTATTCTTAGTGCTGTTCCACTGTCATCCGGGTTGTTTGGTTTGTGCTGGGAGGTCTGCTGTTACTCCTATTTGTTATCCTGTATATCCTGTGTTCCCTTTTTTCTGGATGTTTTTGAAATTTTGTCTCCATCATTAGATTTTGAATAGTTTTACGATATGACACCTAAGGTAGTTTTCTTCATGTCTCTTGTATTTTGGATTTATTATTGGCTTTTTAGATCTGGGGTTTACAGTTTTTATCAAATGTGGAGATTTTTCATATGTATTTTTTTGTCCCCATCCTCCTTTCAGGAACTTCAAACACATGTATGTTAAGCTGTTTGAAATTGTCCAACCACAGGATTAACTAACTAGTTAATGGTTCACAGTGTCTTTTAAAGGATGACTGTCACTTTTTTTTTTTTTTTTTTTGAAAGAGGGGAAAAGAGAGAGGGAGAGAGATGAGAAGAATCAACTTGTAGTTGCAGCGCTTTAGTTGTTCATTGATTGCTACTCATATGTGCCTTGACCAGGGTTGGAGGGGGGCCTCCAGCCAAGCCAGTGATCCCTTGTTCAAGCCAGAGACCTTTGGGCTCAAGTCAGTAGCCATAGGATCTTTTCCATGATCCTGTGCTCAAGCCGGATGAGCTCATGCTTAAGCTGGCGACCTTGGGGTCTCGAGCCTGGGACCTCAGCGTCCCAGGTCAGTGCTATCCACTACACCACCACTGGTCAGGCTCACTTTTCTTTTTTTAATTCCTCAATCTCTTTGGTCCTTCAGATGTTTCCTCCAGGGTTCCATCCCTGTCTTCATGTATCTTCTGCACTCTCTCCTCCAGGGTTCCATTCCTCTCTTGTATGTATCTTCTGCACTCTCTCCTCCAGGGTTCCATCCCTGTCTTGCATGTATCTTCTGCACCCTCTCCTCCAGGGTTCCATCCCTCTCTTGCATGTATCTTCTGCACTCTCTCCTCCAGGGTTCCATCCCTGTCTTCATGTATCTTCTGCACCCTCTCCTCCAGGGTTCCATCCCTCTCTTGCATGTATCTTCTGCACCCTCTCCTCCAGGGTTCCATCCCTCTCTTGCATGTATCATCTGCACCCTCCCTACATAGTCTTATTCATATCATTGATTCAGTTACTCCCCATAGATTTAATGATTCTTCCCAATTTCTCCCTATTTTTTCATCTCATTCCTGGACTTCAGACCCATAGGTCTAGGTTGGACATCACTGCTGTGTCTCACAGGCTCCTCAGGTTTAATCTGAACTCAACCCTTTTCCCTCCTGGTCTACTATTACTCTGCCTTTTATAACCGGTCTCTCTGCCTCTCATATATCTTCCCTGTTTCTCCTGCTTCCCTGTGCGCCCCTTCACCCCATCCATCCAGCCCTCTGGCCAGTGGCATCTCCCGGTACACCAGGTCAGCAGGCTCCATGCTCTGCTGCAGCCCGGCTCGCTCTTTCTGCCCCAGCGCTAGCACGCACCGCTTCCCTGCGTGTTCCCTCCTCACTCATGTCTTGCATGTGCTGTCGTTTCCTTCTGCTTGAAATACCCTCTCCCTTTCTGCTTGTGCAGAAAAGACATTCAAGTGAAGCTTGGTTCAGGCATCGTCTCCTTGTGAGGCCTCCCCGACTCATACATAGTCAGCCCCCTTCCTATGTTCACGTTCTACTTTGTACACACCTCCACCGTAGTCCTTGGCTGGTGCATCCATTGTCTGCATACCTGTCTCCCCTGTGAACTGAGCTGCGCAGAACCATGAGCCGTGCCTGTCTCTCCACCCTCAACTTAATACCTGGCACCTGTGAGGTACCTCGTAAATATTTGATGGAAGAACAAATGAATAAAAAATTATAATCAGAATGCATGTTCATTGCAGCAGTGTTTTTGTACGCTAAAGAATAAGCTAATTAAAACAAGAACGGGAGCTTCTCTCTCCCTACAGCTCCTCCCCGTCAGAAGGTACGCTTTGGCAGAATGGAGAGCAGCAGATGACTTTCAGTGATTTCTCACTACCACCCCTTTTATGGAGGCTTTTGCGTTCACATTGGTCCTGGCGTGATCGACAACTTGATGAACCCAGACAAGACTAAGATAAACTACTTGTCCTCCAGTAGAATAAATATTTCAAATAAAGTCAACCCAAGAAAGTCAAGCCAAACAGCTATTGATTGCTAAAAGCCTGAATTTAAGGCCAATGAATATTCCAAAGTTCACCTCCATGCAGCTTGCCTAAATGGTGATCAATATGCAATTACTGCCCCCTTTAAATGTGTCTCACTCTGCCTATCTGAAGAAGGCTTTTACTTTTAAAATCTTTTGTTTGTCGAAGTTGCTTAGGCAAGAAAAGAAAAAAAGACTTGGCTAAACCATAGTTCTTTGCCTTTAGGATTTCAAACAATTCAATGTTATTTGTGAAATGGTTTGAATGTACGCTGAATGGTAACTGGAGATGCCGTTATGTGGCCATGATTCATTTCAAGAGGCCTTTTCCTGAGTGTCTAAACAATTACATTCTATCTCAGTTTCCTAATTCTGCTCATGTGATTATATGCCCTTAGTCATAACCTTTGCAAATTCAAGTTTATAATGTAGGTTGCTAAAGTCCAGCCGCAGAAGAAGCAAATGTATTTTTTTGTGTCTAGTTTCCTGTTAGAATTTCATCTTGATACAAAAAGACTTTCCTGCTGAATTTGGAGTCTTGTTTACCCTGCTCCTGATAGCTAAGACTTTATGTCTCATAAACATGCCTTTTTGATACCACTACCGTAGTCAGAAATCTTTGTCATTTTTCACTTACACTGTTTTCACTGTGCTCTCTACCCAAAGCTCTACGTCCCTTCACATGGCTGCCAGATTCAGCCATCTGAAGTGGATCTATGTAGTACTCTCCTTTTCTTAAACATTTTTCCTTCCTTCCTTCCTTCCTTCCTTCCTTCCTTCCTTCCTTCCTTCCTTCCTTCCTTCCTCCCTCCCTCCCTCCCTCCCTCCCTCCCTCCCTCCCTCCCTCCCTCCCTCCCTCTTTTTCATTCATTCACTCATTCATTCATTCATTCATTCAGTGAGAGGGGAGACAGAGAGACAGAATCCCACATGTACCCTGACCAGGATCCACCTGGCAAGCCCAATGGGGGCAGTACTCTGTCCATCTGGGGCATTGCTTCAATGCTCAACCACCGAGCTCTTTTTAGTGCCTGAGGCAGAGGCCACGGAGCCTTGTTCAGCGCCTGGGGCCAACTAGCTCCAATTGAGCTATGGTTGCAAGAGGGGGAGAGAGAGAGAGAGAGAGAGAAGGGAGAGGTGTGGTGGGGGTGGGGGGGAGAAGCAGATAGTCACTTCCCCTGTGTGCCCTGACTGGGAATCGAACCTGGGACATCCACACACCAGGCCAACGGTCTGCCACTGAGCCAACCAGCCATCCTTAAACATTTCATGGCTTCTTGACATCTAAAGGTGGAAGCCCAGGTTCCCTGTAGTACGTCTAGGGCCTGCCAGGACCTGATTCTGCCCACCTCTCCTCAGTCGACGTCCACCACCGTTATTCAGAACGACTTCTAGGTCCCTCCAGGGGCACGCTCTTGCAGGCCTCTGGTACCACTGCCACCAGTGTCATCCCTCTCCCTTCCCTTCCTGCAAACCCTGATTCTTCAGACTCAGTTCAGATCTCACCTTCCATTTGACCCCTTCACTGACTTCTCCCACGTAAAGTTATCTCCACCTCTCTCCTCCTTGGACTTAATTCTCACTGCTTCAAGCTTTTGAAGTTATTTTTATTTACTTATCCTTCAATTGCTTAAAGACAGGGAGCTTCTAATTCACAACAGCGAGTGCCATGCCTGTTGCTCAAAGGCACGAGCTCAGCAGCAGCATTTTATTCTTTTCTTTTAAACTCAGTAGCTGGACTCCTATGTGAGCCCCTATGGATTGTTTAGACTGAACCCACAGAAAGGGGACTAAGGGTAGGAGTAGTCACAAGACATTTTTGGTGTTGGAGGTTGGCACCAAGTGGGGTGACCAGCTCTCAGTTTGTCCCACACTAAGGGGTCTCCTGGGGGTGGGACTTTCAGTCCTAACAGTGGAGTAGTCTCAGGGAAACAGGAATGGCCTCGCACCCAGGGGTACTGGTGGCAAGCTTTGACCTCCTCTCCTTTCCTTCACTCCTTGGGACCCAGTCCTGGCCAGCTCCTCAGACCCAGGAGAGCATGCTCTGTCATTGTTTAGCACTTTAACAGTGCCACGTTTTAAATGTTTCCTCTACAGAAGGGTGAATGCATCCTATTCAAAGGGATACTATTTCTGATTCCTTTCCTTTGGCTTTCATGTCAGAAATTGGACGAAGGGCTTTAGGTTATGATATTTACCACTTTTTTGAGCAGCCTTGTCGTCCATTGCCTGATCAATCACCTCGCTCCATCTATTGGACGAAGGGCTTTAGGTTATGATATTTACCACTTTTTTGAGCAGCCTTGTTGTCCATTGCCTGATCAATCACCTCGCTCCATCTATTGCTTCTCCCCTTTCTTGTCTTTAGTCTCCTTTATTTCCTTTATTTCCATTGGCTTTTTGATATCTCAAAATATGATTAAATTGTCCATATTATGAAAAATAGTAATTTTTCAAACCTAACCCTGGCTTTTCTCTCAAGCTGATGGACTCTCTTTTACTAAGGAATAGCCTACACGCAGCCCTCTTAGGCCTCTCTGACATTTACACACATGTCTGTCTTTTCCCATACTCCCCCGGATACATCCCTCTCTCCCTCCCTCTCTCTCTCTCTCTCTCTCTCTCTTTCTCTTTTCCTCTCGTAGCTAACTCAAGGTAGCGTCAGAGCAAACATTTGAGTTGTATCCTCTTAACTCCTGGAATCAATTCCTTAGTTGGAGGCCTGACTGCGTCCGACATGCGTCCTACAAGACTGGAGGCGTGCGTGGCCTTGCGTGCACCGCACGCTTCCGTCCCGGATGTGAGCAGCTCCTCGGGGTGCTTCGTACACGCCGGCCTTGCGTCTGTTTTCTGACCTAGCCAGCTTGTTTCCACCCTGGGGCCTGTGTACTTGACTGTTCCTTCTGCTTTTGGTGCTCTGCCCCTAAAATGCACATGACCATTTCATCTCATCACATCACTCAGACCTCATTGCAAATTGTACCCTGTAAGAGGCCTTCCCTAGTGACCTAAGCTAAGAGATCCTCCCCATTCTTTCACATTGCTTTATTTCCATAACACTTAACCTCTATCAAGTACCTTGATTTTCCATCTGTCTCCTGCAGTTAGAATTAAGCTCCTTGAGAACTGGGACTTGATGTGTCCTATTCACAAGAGAGGTATCCATTAGATATGTGTAGATTGAATAATACATGGGGAAGAATTATGATTCTACTTTCCCCTAATTATTTCATATTAATTTAGGCTCCCTAAATAGACTAAGTGGTTTTGATAGCAGAAGCCACGTCTTAATTTTTGTTTTTCGCTTGTGCCTACCACAGAACTGAGTAAGTGCTCAGGAAACATTGGATATTGGCTTGGTTGGTTGACTTACCAGCTATACTAAAATATGAAATGAACCTGAAACCTATGTACTCTTATTGATCAATGTCACCCCATTAAATTTAATTTTCTAAATTAAAAAAAAAATGAAATGACTGACTGTTGGGCAGATAAAATATATTATGCTCACTTTGTTAAAGATGGCGCTGCCCACTTGGAAGCTTGTCACCCAGGTGATACTAATGTGTATTGGGTCCGGTCTATGGGCAAGCAGGATTTTTGTAGCCTGAGGCTTGGTTTTAGGACTAAGCCTTTCCCACCCTTTTTGATGTGGGTGGTGCAATCCCATCATACCTCAGATAAGTGATTTTGTGTTAGAGACTTTCCTATTTGTATATTGAATTAAAGGTTTGGATTTCTGCACTATAAAGTGAGGCAGACCAGGAACTTGCTCTCTCGGTTCCTGAGATTAGCATTAGAGAGGAGAGCAGAGAGCAGAGAGAGGCCACGTGGGGGAGGCCAGGAGAGGCAGCCAAGATGGCAGGGTGCTGAGAGAGAAGTCAGTTTGTGCAGAGTTTGTGTAGGGAGAAGGAAGGAGATGGGGAACAGAGGTGAATAAGTCTGATAAGCTAGAAACCTTTGATTCTAGGAAACTCAGGTAAGTCAGTAGCTTTGTGAGCACTGAATGAGTGGGTTTTGGAGCCCAGTGTGTGTTTTACTTGCCCACCGGATGCAAGCTAGGATTAAAGATGATGCCCCACCAGTTTTGGGCTCCATTGTTTCTTTACCGATTGTCCAAATCCAGTGAGAACCTGCATGGGCCAGGCAGCTGTGATGGTGGCTGTGGCTACTGGGCTTTACACTGACTTACTCCTTTCTTCCTCATAGAGTGTTAAAAAACAAACATACAGCATAAGGTTATAGAAAATGATATTCTTTCAAGAAGTGTCCGCAACAGTAGTAGACATTTCTGCAAAGGAGATACACAAATGGTCAGTCAGTAAGCACAGGAAAGATACTTAGCATCGTTGGTGGTCAGGGAAGTACAGAGCAACGCCACAGTGAGATACCACTTCACACCCACTAGAACGGCTAGATCCAGAAAGGCAGGTGATATGTGTTCTCACAGATGTAAGGAAACCAGAATACTGTATAGTACGGGTAGAAATGTAAAATGGTTCAGCCGCTCTGGAGAAACAATCTGACGGTTCCTCAAAAGCTTAAAACATAGGGTACCATATACCCTGGCAATTCTACTCCTAGGTATACATACACACAAGAGGAATGAAAACGTGTCCACACAAAAACATGTACATGAACGTTGAAAGCATTATTTATAACAGCCAATAGATAGAAGTCCCCCAGTTGTTTATTAATGGCCGGCTGGGTAGACGAATTGTGGCGTGTCCGTGGGATGAACTGTTATTCAGTCATAGAAAAGAAGGAAGCATTGATAACATGCTACCACCTGGATGAACCTTGGAAATGTCGTGCCAGGTGAAAGATGCCAGTCACAAAAGACCACATGTTTCATGATACCATTACCCTGAAATGTCCAGAATAAGTAAATCCATAGAGATGTAAAGCTTCGTGGTTGCTTTAGGGCTGGGTGAGGTGGGGCGGCCGCTGATAAAAGGGTAGGGGATTTCTTGTCAGGGTAATGCAAATGTTCTAGAATTGATGACATTCAGCTGCAAATATACCAGAATCCATTGAATAGTACACTTTTAATGGCTGAATTGTCTGGTGTGTGAATCATATATTGATAAAGCTATTGAAAAGGGAATAATAGGTGGCCCATAATTCCACCACCTTGAAATAACCTCCGCTAGCATTTTTTTTAAATTTATTTATTTATTTTTACAGGGACAGAGAGTCAGAGAGAGGGATAGATAGGGACAGACAGACAGGAACGGAGAGAGATGAGAAGCATCAATCATCAGGTTTTTGTTGTGACACCTTAGTTGTTCATTGATTGCCTTCTCATATGTGCCTTGACCATGGGGCTACAGCAGACCGAGTAACCCCATGCTTGAGCCAGTGACCTTGGGCTCAAGCCAGTGAGCTTTTTGCTCAAACCAGATGAGTCCGCGCTCAAGCTGGCGACCTCGGGGTCTCGAACCTGGGTCTTCTGCATCCCAGTCCGACGCTCTATCCACTGCGCCACCGCCTGGTCAGGCCCTGTTAGCATTTTGAAGTAATTTTTGCCAGTTGTTTTTAGTGTATAGTTTTCACATAATTTAGGTAATGGCTGCATATAGAATTCTGAATGTATTACTTTGTATGCTTATCATTCTGACGTTAAAAAGTTGTTCATGTTATTCTAGACTCTCCTAACTTAACAAATTTGTAGTATTCCATGTAGATACACCATAATGTAATAATTTTCTCATTGGTGGACATTTAAATTGTTTTTTTTTTAATTTCCCATTATAATGAGTACTGTAGTAAATACACTCTAAAAACAAACCCTAGAACATCCATACGCAGTGCCTTACGTGAACCCTCTGTGATCCCCAGAGAGAAGAAGATCTCGCGGAGCAGCGCCCTGAAAGTGCTGGACCACGCCATGATCGGGCCCGAGGGCACGGACAACTGCCACAAGTTTGTCGACATCCTTGGCTTACGGACCATCTTTCCTCTCTTCATGAAATCACCCAGGAAGATCAAGAAAGTGGGAACCACCGAGAAGGAGCATGAAGGTAGGATTTGCCGGAAAATGCAGCCTGCTTCAGGTGCCCGAAGAGAACTGGCAGAAACGAGCGCTGCAGGGGGGTCCTCGGGTTACGACACTGTTCCGCTCCTGTGACAGTGTGACGTCACTGGAATTTTGGTGTAAGTCGAAACACATCCAACCCTAGTCGCTTACCTATCCTAACGCAGTTGTAACGTCATAATCTGGAACGTAAAAACAAACACGTTACATTGCTACATAGTCTTCTGTTGCGTACAGCCAGTGTAGTCTGTAGAGTACAACGCTCACACCGGAAGTCGAAATGCTCACCTCTGAATTTCTTTAACTTTTTATGGGAGTGAGCATTGTAAACTCAAAATGTCATATGTCAAGACTGTCGTAACCCGAGGATCCCTTATACTTTGAAAAACTCAGATGTGCGTTTGAGGAGTGGACTCTTAGGCTTAAGAGTGCTACGGGTTTTTTTTCTACTTTTGTATTTTCTGTGCATGGGAAAGCAACCCAGAGACCCCCCCGGTCACCAGTGGCCTCTGCTGCACGGCCTCTCTACTTGCTCGAACCCTAGTGGTTCCATTTCCTTCCGGCCCGTTAGCAGGTCTGTGCGTGAGGGTTTTGTTTCCTTCACGGTAATTTGTGGCAAGGTGTCTCTCTGATGGAAGACCCATTTGGAAAGAGTAATGACATGGCAGCACGTGTCACCCCCGGAGCGGTGCTTTCGTGTATTTCTGTATTAAAGTATGATTCAGCTAACATCGGGAATTGCCGAAATAAACTATTTACAGCCCAGATTCCCCTTTTTATGTTTCTCCTCCCTGACGGTGCATACTCCCAGCAAAATGCTGCCATGAATTGTGATGCTGTAGCAGAGTAGCTACTGCGGGGCCAGTCTCGTCCTGCTTCTGTCTGGGGCCTGCTGCACCCCCCCCCCCCAAACAGCCTTAGCACCACCGGCCATTCATGAGCTCTGACAGTTCTGCTGGAGGCCCTCGGGCTCCGGTTCTGGGGGATCCACGTGGTTGGATGGTTATTTTAAAGTGAGGAGGGGGCAAGGAGGGGTGTGAGGAGCTGGTTGTGTAAGAGGGGAGGAAAACCCAAGCTGCTTGGCCGACTAATTTGTTCATCTTGTCAAAAGTCAACATTTGTCCAATGGTTCGGGTGACACGTATGTATTTTTTTCAGCGACTACTAGAATTGGTGTCGGTATCTGCAGGCTTTTTTGCGTTCCTCACCCTCCTAGATAAAAGTTGCCCTTCTCAGACTGACTTGGCTTCGTGTCTTCCACCTGGAGTGGCCAAAGGGAAGGTGACATGACTGGCGTCAGTGGTTGCCTCCAATATTGTCTCCTCTGATCAGATCAGCTCTCCAGAGACCACAGAGAGTCCGCAAGGGCTGCACTGGCGGTGCAGAGAGCTGTGACCTAGAGATCTGAGAACAAGCGGAGACTCCAGTTCAGCTCCAATCAGGCGTCGCCCAGTCAGCAGCCGCAAACGCGTCTGCCGGCTGTCAGCAACCCTGCTGCTGGTCCTCTCTCTTGACTCCGGAGAAATGCAGCAAAACAAGGCATGGGAGACGGACTAAGGGGTCCTGGAGATGAACCTGTGGAGACAGTCGTCATTGCTGGACAACCTGCCACCGCCCTAGTACTGCTGTGTCACGGGCTCTCTTTCTGAGGCTTGACAACCTACGAGGTGGGGGCGGTACCTTGGTTTCTCAGGAAGTCAGCTGAGAGGTGACTGAGCCACAGGCCTGCCGCTAACTAGCTCAGTGACTTCAGACCCCTTAACTTCTCCAGGCTGCGTTTCCCTTCCTGCTCTGTAAAATGAGGAAGCTAGACCAGCGAGCTGGATGCTCTGGTCTCTGGAACTTAAGGTTCCGAGGCACGGGCCCGCTTGTCAAAGTTCTGTCCAGTGATCCGGGACGCGGCTCAGGCCCGCACTGTGGCCACCCCGCTGGGCTCTGGGAGAGCCTGGGTGATGCACTGCAGGCAGCTCGAAGGGGAAGGGGCCGGCCCACAGCTGGCCGTGCTCCGTGTGGACGGTGCTGAGAAGAGAGGTGACAGGTTCAGCGAGGAGCTGTTCTCCTTCCGAGAGGTGTGCCCGGTGGCGCACTGCAGGCAGCTCGAAGGGGAAGGGGCCGGCCCACAGCTGGCCGTGCTCCGTGTGGACGGTGCTGAGAAGAGAGGTGACAGGTTCAGCGAGGAGCTGTTCTCCTTCCGAGAGGTGTGCCCGGTGGCGTGCTGGCAGCAGCTCGAAGGGGAAGGGCCGGCCCACAGCTGGCCGTGCTCCGTGTGGACGGTGCTGAGAAGAGAGGTGACAGGTTCAGCGAGGAGCTGTTCTCCTTCCGAGAGGTGTGCCCGGTGGCGTGCTGGCAGCAGCACGCTTGCTCTGGAGGACCCGCCAGAGGAATTCGGTAGCGTTAGGTCAGGGAGGGCAGGGGCTTGGCGAGACAGATCTGGAAGGCACGTCTGGGCTGTAATGGCTGGTGAGGATGAACCTGCAGCCTGAGTACACCAGCGCCCAGAGAGACGCCACGTGCAGCTCTGGGCCCCCTGCAGAGGGGTCCCCGCTAGCTGCTGCTGCTCCGGGCTCTCTGGTCCTCGGGCCATGAAGTAGGATGAGAACCAAAGCGGAGCCAGGCAGGCAGGGCACATGCTTTAAGGCTTCTTTGCCGCGTCTTGTCCTTCGGCTTGCTCTGTGCGCTGGCCGCGTGGCATGCTGAGCCAGAGCCCGGTAGCCTCCGACCACGGGGCGTATTTACAGTATTTACAGACGGGTTCCTCTGTCTGCCTGGCCACCTGTTCTCATCCTTTAGGTCTTTAGCTTGGCTGTCACTTTCTCAGGGAGGCATGTCATGAGCCCATGGACTGGAATAGAGCCTCCTGTTAAGTAGACTCTTGGTCTCGGGACTTTGTCTTCATAGCTTGAGATTGTGGAACCAGTGGCCTTGCCACCTCTGGGTGCCAGAGCCCGGCCTGGTGCTTGGCCTGTGGTGGATGCAAGGGAAATGTTCACTGACCGCGTGAATGAACACCGCCTTCCTAAAGACTGCCCCCTGAGAGCAGACATGGGCTTGGACTTCCTCAGAGCCGTGCAGGGCGACCGTCAGTGCAGTGGACTTCAGTTCTGACTGACGGTCAGTCGTCTCCTGGGGCGAGGGGGCTTCTCCCCAGCTTGGGGGGCTGGGTGAGCAGGGTGAAGGGAGTAAGCAAAGGAAAAACACGCTCGTAGACACTGACAGCAGTATGGGGACCAGAAGAGGGAGAGGGGTGGGGGGTAGAAGAGGGGAAGGGGTGGGGGGTAGAAGAGGGGAAGGGGTGGGGGGTAGAAGAGGGAGAGGGGAGGGGGGTAGAAGAGGGTAAAGGGGTGGGGGGTAGAAGAGGGAGAGGGGTGGGGGGGTAGAAGAGGGAGAGGGGTGGGGGGGTAGAAGAGGGAGAGGGGTGGGGGGGTAGAAGAGGGAGAGGGGTGGGGGGTAGAAGAGGGAGAGGGGTGGGGGGTAGAAGAGGGAGAGGGTGGGGGTAGAAGAGGGCAAGGGGGTAGATGGTGAGGAAAGGAGACGACTCGGGGTGGTGAACACACAGTATGATATACAGATAAGGTACTATAGAACTTAACACCTGAAACCTCTATCGTTTTATTAACCATGTCACCCCAATAAAGTCAATAACAAGGGTTTTTGTTTTTGTTTTTTTTTTATTTTTGAAGCTGGAAACGGGGAGAGACAGTCAGACAGACTCCCACATGCGCCCGACCGGGATCCACCCGGCACGCCCACCAGGGGCTACGCTCTGCCCACCAGGGGGCGATGCTCTGCCCCTCCGGGGCATCGCTCTGCCACGACCAGAGCCACTCTAGCGCCTGGGGCAGAGGCCAAGGAGCCATCCCCAGCGCCCGGGCCATCCTTGCTCCAATGGAGCCTCAGCTGCGGGAGGGGAAGAGAGAGAAAGGAAGGAGGGGGAGGGGTGGAGAAGCAAATGGGCGCTTCTCCTATGTGCCCTGGCCGGGAATCGAACCCGGGTCCCCCTCACGGCAGGCCGACGCTCTACTGCTGAGCCAACTGGCCAGGGCCAATAACAAGGGTTTTTTTTAAAGAGGTTTGCTAGCCATAAGTTGTACTTTGTCTCATGGACTTGGAGTCTATGTCTGAAGCCCTCCATTAGGGCTGAATCCTTAAGAGCCATGTTGTGAATAGAACTTCCTGATAAGTGAGGTCACCCTGTGACAAGCTTCTTGTGGTGATCCAACAACTCAGTAAGCAGTGTGGGCCGCGATCACCTCCCATCCCAGAAGCTCTGGACGGCTGCCTGCATGCTTCCCTTTCTTGTCAGACCTCAGAGGCTGTGACATATCAGCGTTAGCCTCCTCCAGTTTATCCTGGTCCAGTGTCAGCCCTTACCATGTCTCAGGGCCTTCCTGACTCCTGCAGCAGCTGTATTCCCTACTGTGGCGCAGATGGACCCACTGTTTATCAACCATGGGCTCTTGGGCAGATTCCCGAATTCTCTGGTCCTCCGTGCCCCATCTGTAAAATAGTGAGGCCAGATCCACCCCTAGGTGGTTGTCAGGGTCAGGTAAGATGACACATGGGCTTAGTATAGATCCCACAATAGAGCAGGTACCTTAAGAATTCTAAATTCTCCCTACCAAAGCTGTCTCCAGTTCTGTCCACCCTGGCCGTAGTCACGTGCACCCATCCTTCTAAGAGGTCACCGGGAAAGGCCAGCAGAGACTGCACATACCGTGGTGGGGGAGGGCGGGGAGAGTGGCCGTTTTATTTATGCTAAATAGTCGGGTGACATGAAGGCAGCTGTGTTCCTAAAGCCAACAAAAGGGAATGAGAGAGGAGAACTTTTCGATTAAGGTGCCTCTAGAGAGCTGGGAAGAAGCAAAAACTGTCCTTCTAACCTAGACGTGCTGGTAATTTAGTTCCTCTTTTGTGAGTTGGGGTGGAGAAGGAAAGGAATTATTGTAATTGAAATCCATTCAGGTTTGCATGATAAAACCTCAGAAATAGATCAGGGGAGGCATTTAGCTTGGGGGATGGGTTGGAAAGGAATAGTTTGCCCTCCTGTGCAATAGTGATTGGTTGCCTCTTTGGTTCTGCAAAGAATAGCACAGTGTGTATTGTCTCCTTGGTATTAACTGCTTCTGAATAGGAGGGAAGAAGGAAAGAGCTGGGATCCAGAAGTGGCATTTGACCTTTACTTCTTGTCTCTTTTGAAAATTCTTATTAAAATAGGCCCAATTTTTCTTATATTGCTTCATTAGGTAGGTGAGTTATTGAGTTTGTAGCAGTTCTACTTAATTGCGGCTTTAATACGGTTCCCCCGGAGGCTGTTATAAGCTTTGAGCCTGTGAGCTACCAGGCAGTGTGTAGGTGTGTGGTGTGTGTGCTGGGCGTACGCACCCATGCAGATATGCCTAATGACAGCAGTTGATAACAGGTTAATGCTTTAAAGAATACCGTTCTGTCACCCGCAAAGAATAGCTCGTAGCTGCCGGTGCTTCTCGGACTCCTCGAACAGGGAGGCGGAGCCGACCAGAGCTCCCGCCACCCCCAGGGCTAGAAGAGGACATGGCGAAACCTTTCCTGCAGTCAGAAGGGGTGGGACTTGAACCCACATAGACAAGCAAGAAATATTTTTAAATGACATGTCATTGATGGGGGCCAGCTTTTCTTGGGGGCTCCTGATATGTTCAGAATTTAACAAAGACTAGCATGTGACAGGTCTCAAGGAGAAAGGGAACAAACTAGAACCCCTGTCCCCAGGGAAGCTGCTCTCTCCTCGTGTCCCAGCTCCAGATCCGTTTCCTCCGCCTCTTCCTCAGATTGTTCACTTCCACACGTGACGGCAGTGTCTTCCGGGTTCTTGTTTCCGCTCTTCTTGGACGATCTCACCCACTGCTGCAACTTGAACCTCTACCTCTCTGCTGTTGACTCCCAAACCTTCGACCTTGTTTCTCTCCCAAGCACCCGTCAGCACAGCTAATTAGCCAGCAGACAATCCCGCCAGATGCTCCAACTCAGCTCTTTTAAAACCATGCTCTTCCCTTCATTGCCCAAGTCTCTGCTGGTTCTCTCCTGGTAAATGTCGCGACGGCACTCCACCGCCCACAGCAAACTCCAGTGGTCCCCACATGTGATTGATCGTAAGTCCCATGAAGTTTGCTGTATGAAAAGCTCTTGAATCAGGCCTGTCCTTGGCCACTGACTGCCCTCCTCACCTCTCTGAACTCTCACTGTCACCTTACAAAGTCTCTCTGCCTTAGTCTCCATTTCTCCTGTCCGTCCTGCATGCCACCATGCAAATTAGAGTGGCACTCCCAGTCCTCAGTGAGTTTATAGTTTAAAGAAGGGGGAAAAGAAGCAATTTTGCAGATATTTCCCAAAAAACCATACTAGCAAGTTGTTGGGCAGATAAAATATATTATGCTCACTTTGTTAAAGATGGCGCTGCCCACATGGAAGGCCATCGCCCAGGTGATATTAATGTGTGTTGGGGGTGGGCTGTGGGCAGGCAAGATCCTTGTAGCCTGGGGCTTGGTTTTAGGACTAAGCCTTCCCCACCCTTTTTGATGTGGGTGGTACAATCCCATCATGCCTCAGATAAGTGATTTTGTATTAGAGACTTCCCTATTTTGTATATTGGATTAAAAGTTTGGATTTCTGCACTATAAAGTGGGGCATACTAGGAACTTGCTCTCTCAGTTCCTGAGATTAGCATTAGAGAGCAGAGAGCAAAGTAAGGCCACATGGAGGAGAGGAGAGGCAGCCAAAATGGCGGAGTGCTGAAGGAAAAGCCAGTTTGTGCAGAGAGAAGGAGATGAGGAGCAGAGGTGAGTAAGGCTGGTGAGCTAGAAACCTTTGATTCTAGGAAACTCAGATAAGTCAGTAGCTTTGTGAGGACTGAATGAGTGGGTTTTGAAGCCCAGTATGTGTATTTCTACCCACCGGGTGCAAGCTAGGATTAAAGCTAATAGCCCACCAGTTCTTGGCTCTGTTGTTTCATTACTGTCTGTCCGAATCTAATGTGAACCTGCATGGGCCAGGCAGTTGTGATGGTGACTGTGTATCTGACTTTACACAAATACAAAGACACACTAGACCAGAGTGCTTCATTATCAAAGGACACAAGAGAGCAGGAATGCACCATCTACAGACAGGAGCAAGACACCTGCCTATCATTAAGAGCGTTGTGGAATTCCAAGGACTTTTACCGTGTTAACCAGTTTATGGTTCTCCCAAAATGCCAGAGCATCTGTCTCATAGTAACATTCAATACGTGTTTGTTTATTTACCTTTGAGAATAGGATTAATACCACCCTTTTGGGATTATTATGAGAATTATTATTTTTGTGTAAGTCTAACATAGTATAGGGACAATAAATGTTAGTTTATTATGAATTGTCATTTTAATACTGACCCCAGACATCATACTATATTAAGTGTTATACTGGAGGTTATGGAAGCCTAGACTTCTAGGGATGCTGGGAAGACTTAAGAGAAGAGATGGCATTTGAGTGTTTCTTGAAAGATAGTGTTTCATTCTTAAACCGCTGCTGGGAGTGGCAGAGGGGGCGGTGAGCTCTGAGGCGTGTAGACAATTATTGGGACATGGGTGATTCAGAACGTGGGTTGTGGATGAAACCAGGACTTGGGTTGATGTGTTGGTCCTGTCATTTACTAACTCTGTGACTTTGGGGAAATTGTTTAGCCTTTCTGAGCCTGTGTTTCCTCAATTGTAAAATTGGGATAATATTAGGATCTGTCTCATAAGGGTGTTTGATGGGGATTAAATGAAATAATAAAGAGCCTGACCAGGTGGTGGCGCAGTGGATAGAGTGTCGGACTGGGATGCGGAGGACCCAGGTTCGAGACCCCAAGGTCGCTGGCTCGAGCAAGGGGTTACTCGGTCTACTGAAGGCCCATGGTCAAGGCACATATGAGAAAACAATCAATGAACAACTAAGGTGTTGCAAAGCGCACTGAAAAGCTAATGATTGATGCTTCTCATCTCTCCATTCCTGTCTGTCTGTCCCTGTCTATCCCTCTCTCTGACTCTCTCTCTCTGTCTCTGTAAAAATAAATAAATAAATAAAAATAAAGATAAAGTGCTTAGCACAATCCCTGCTTCACTAATGTTAGTGGCTGCAGGGAGGATGGTTCCCCATTTGTGTCCCTCTTCTTTGTACTCGGTTGGTAATTTTAGAAGTCCTCGCCTACAGAAATGCGTTCCTGCCCCGAATCCGCCATCCACAGAGGCGCACTGTAAACATGCCAGTCTTTCGTGGAGTATAAGACAGAAAGCTTCCCCGGGGAGGGCACACCAGGTGGCCCCAGTCCCCGCTTCTCCAAATCACCCAGAAACAGATGACTCGAAAATCTCCCCCCTCTTTTTGTATTCCCCAAGCTTAAAATTCATAAAGGGCTGGTTATAATGGTCAGAACAATGAGCAAGTGAAGACCGAACAGTATTTAATTTTAAGAATGGCATTGTCTGACCGGTGGTGGTGCACTGACTTGGGACACTGAAGTCCTGTCCCAGGTTCGTAAACCCGAGGTCGCCAGCTTGAGCGCAGGGTCATCTGGCTTGAGTGTGGGATCATCATGTTAATGTGGGACCCCAAGGTTGCTGGCTTGAGCAAGGGGTCACTGGCTCAGTTTGAGCTCCCCAGTCAAGGCCCATATGAGAAGCAATCAGTGAACAACTAAAATGATGCAACTATGAGTTGAAGCTTCTCATCTCTCTCTTGCTAAAAAAAAGGAATGGGGTTAAGTCATGTACTGGCAGGCGCTTGATGTTAAACAAGGATGGAAATATCTTGCTGTTGTTTTAAAACCTTATAATTGAACAGACTCTGGATCAATTCCTTTTCTCTCCCTCCAGCTGCTTGTCTCGGTCCTGACCTCAGACAACAACATGTCAAGATGCTGAAATAGCAGTGTGTTTGGATTTCGGGGTTCCTCGTGAGGCCTCGGGGGGTGATTTTGAGTGTTGCGCATCTGGTTTGCTAACTGGTTCTATCATATTAAGAGCTTGCCCTCAGGCCTTTCTTTCCTGAGTGGAACACAGCCTAGTTGTGTGTCAGCGGGGAGGACAGTGAAGCAGGATATATTTACCCTCTTCTGCAGGGAGGCGGAGGGACACAGGCCAACAGCCAGCTCGTATTTATTGGGCATCTACTAATACGTTCAGGGGTTCACAAGTGTACCTACTTTATGAATTAGGCATTTCTATCTTCTTACAGATAAATCTCAGAGAGGTTTTAATGACCAAAGCCCTTTCAGTAAACAAGCAACAGAGCAGAACTTAAGCATAGTCTGCTTTAAAGCTTCTTCTGACCCCAGAGGGCTCTGACGATCTTCCGGTTGGTATCCAGAGGCAGCACAGGGTCCTAGAAGGAGGGTTGTCGCTCTGGACAGACAGGCGTGGCTTCAGATCCCAGCTCTGTCCCCAGACTAGCTGGTGGCCTTGGGCAAGTTGTTTCAATTCCTTTAATCAACAAGCCTGATAAAACCTTTCTTAAAAAGTCATGTGAAGAATAATGGTCATTAACATCTTATGTATAGTGTCTAGCATGTGGACATTCAATAAACAGGAATGCAGTTACTGCCTATTTGACCTCCTTTCAAAAATAGTCATTACTCAGTTTCCACGTTTACATGTCGGGTCAAAATCCTTGACTTTTGTGGGTGTGAAGGCCAGCTGTGGACCGGGACTCCGTGTGCAGACAGGCGGAGTCATAATGAGAGCACCCAGGGAGATGGAAGAGCCACTGGGTTTCATGGTGGCCTGTAACCTGAACCCTCAGTTAGGACCCTGGTTATACCAGCCCTGTTAACATTCATCACTTCTTACGTGAGGTACCGGACCCTTCTCCTTCACACTCCTGCAGACTGTGTTTCTACGGGCAAGAGCCCTTACGGGAGGTCAGTGAAGCTTTATTCTTTATGTCTTAAGCAAACCACTAACCCCTGCTCTGTGCCAGGCTTGGTGCTGTAGGTAGAAGGTGAACTAGCTCACAGCCCAGCTGGGGAGACAGACATGGAAACCTGCATTTATATTATTACAAGGTAAATGGGAGCAGGGAGGGAGGGGTTCCTAATCCAGCCTGGGTGGTACGTGGACAGGTGGAGATTAGAAACAGCTTTACCTTAGAAAGGTGGCTTTGGAGCCAAACCTTAGGTCTGAGTTATCCAAGTGTAGGGCTGTCAAGCAGGGAAAAAAAAGGGCGTGTGTGAAATAAAAGTTGGGAGGGGCAGGCTGCAGTGAGCCTTCACCCTAGCTGCCGTCAGGCATCTGGGACTTTGTGTGGACTGTCGTCTGGGACACGTTCCCAGAGTGCCCAGTTCCACCAGTCTGCATAATGTCGGTGGATGTGTATTTTATTAAGCTCCTGAGGAGCTCCTTGGAGCCCCCGCAGAGCTGTTGTGAGAATCGACTGAGTAATATACGTACAGTGCTTAGGAACGTAGTAAGTGTTCATTAATGGTAGTAGTCGTTGCTGTTTTTGTTTATGTTTTATTGTGTTATCCAAAAAAGGACTGTCCCCAATATTTTGGGGTGTGGGGTTGAAGAGACAAAGAAGCATCGACTTACTGTCCCACTTAGTTGTGAACCCAGTGATCCTTATATGTGTCCTGACCGAGACTCAAACTGGTGACCCAGAGGTTCAGCCGGTGCCCTTGGGATCCAGCTGGTGACCTTGGCACTCCGGGATGACGCTCTATCCACTGCGCCCCCGCCCGGGGGCTTCCACATGTTTACAAGTTATACATATAATACTAACTTTAGTTATTTTGACTATTTCAGCTAATTTAGAACAAATTCGATTGTGATACTGAGGGCCTGGGTAGAGAGGATGAAGGAAAAACATTTATCACTTCTTTTTTTCCTTCTGTTTTCCATTCTGCCAGGTGGAAACTTAGTTCTTTAGTGACAGCATTAGCTGAATTCTTATTTTGGATATAGAATTTTCCACTGGTACATTTATTATTTTGTCAATATGACTGCTAGTTTTCATTTATAATCTTGATTAAATTTTATAGCAATGGTTTAGTATGCAATGTATCTTCTTTATAGAAGTAAAAAAAAAAAAATTCCAGGAGTGTTGAAGCAACAGTGAAGAAATAGCAAAACCTTTCTAGGTTATTTCTCCAGCATTTTAAGGTAGTGCCAAAATGAAGAAATGGCTTAGGCAGTAATTAACTCTGAGCCCTGTTTTATTAAAATTCAACACATAAACTTTACTGGGATATACTTCCTAGTGTTTCTGTTTGGGGGCTGTTTTGTTCTGAGCACTCGGATAGGCTTTTACATTCATTGTCTCATTTTTTTTCTAACCCAAGAGCCGTGTGTTACCCACAGTTTACAGGTGAGGACATGGAGGCATAGAGGAGTTATTTTCCGAAGGACACACAGCTAGCACACGGTCTTGCTAGGATTTGAACCCAGGATTTTCCCGCAGTTGTATCTCCTCCTCCTTCTTTTCATAAATTGAAGGTTGCTTCCCTGCAGTGGGCCTCATCTAAACTGCTGGGTGTCTTTCTTACTCCGTTTCTTTCAGTTATCAGTAAGTCCTGCCCTGGGCACTGCATAGGTAACCTCTGTCTCAGGCCCAGCGGTTTGCCTGCCACGCCTCGTTCATTTCTTCTGAGCTTCCAGCGTAGGGTGTGTGTGTGCACCAGGAGCCTCTCCCCTCGTGGCCTCCTTCCTGAAGCTCAGCACCGCTGTGGTCCTGGCGTTCTGTCCCCATCTGGTCACCTTGCCATTGCCTGCCTGTAGTCACACACTTCACTCAGCACGCTGGCCTTCTCTCTCCCTCTCTGGGTCCCTGCTGGAGAACGAGACACATAAGTCTGGAGTTTTCACCCCTGACTGGTCAGATCACTTGAGGAGCTTTGACAAAATACATGCGCCTTGGCCCCACCTCCAGAAGTTCGGAGGACTGGGACTCCGGGCACCTGTATTTTTAGAGAGCCCCAGGTGCTGTTGCTCAGTCAGCCCGAGAACCGCTGGTCAGAGCGCCCAGAGCACAAGCCTTTGGTGTCACTGTCTCTCTCTGTGCCAAGAGAACATCTTGACGTGGTGGGTCTTCGGGGGAGGCTTGTTAAAAATGGCATTACTGCTTTTTCTGAATATGAATGGAGAAGACTGATGTAGAAAGTTTAAGCTTGTGGGAAAGTACAAATCACCCCCGGTCTCACCTTCCAGAGTGAATTATAGAAAACCTCGTGGATGCCGTCCATTCAAACATCTGTGTGAGGTGTGGGGGAGGGACTTGACTGTGTGTGCAGATAATTTTGTACAGCTGGAACACACTATGTTGTAACCTGTTTTTACTCACTCTGTCTTGGACATATTTGTCAAGGGTGTGTTTTTTAATACGGTTAGGAAGCTGGAAGGCAGGATAGATTTGGAGTAAAGGATTAGATTGCGGAGGTGATGGTTTGGAAAGGCGAGCTGTGCTTGGATAGTGATGTTGGCTCTTCCAGAGATTGTGAATGTGCTGGGACTTCAGGGTGGTAAGGAAACATGGTGTGGACTGAAGGCTAATGTGTCTAAGTTCATCTGGTTTCAGTATAAGGGGATGTGAAGATGCCTTCCAATGGTTTGGTGGTTTTTTTTAATGTCTGAGTATTTGAATTTTGGAGTTTTAACAACAGATACAATGTGGAAGGGGATGAGCTGAAAATAAGCTTGTATGCATTTCACTGCTCATAAAGAATACAGTTACATGTGTGAGGTTGTTGGTGTCCACCTTCCTGTGCTCTTGTGATGTTGGCTGTGAGTTTTATATGTAGCAGCCTGCAGGTTGCCGGGGAAATGTTCTGTGGATTTAATCATGTTGCAGTCATACTTTGCTTGTTTATTTTTTATGGTAAGAAAATGTCTTTGGCTTGACTTTGTAGTCAGATTGATTTCGCTTGTGGGTGTCCAGATGCTGATGAGCTGTAATTAGCATAAGAAGGAGGTTGGAAAGTTAATCGAACATTCTTTTCTGGTAGCCAGACAACAGATCCGCAAACAAAAATTATTGTCAGGAAGGAACAGGTTCAAGAAAAGTAGCATTTTTCTCCTTTAGATGCCAGTCTTTTAAAGGATATATATGTGTGTTGGGCAGAGGCGGTCACCACTGGGATGGGGTTGGGTGACCTGTGTACTGTCCCGGGCGTGGTTTTCCGCAGCTGAGCTAGCTGTTGTGAGAGTAGTCCCTTTCAATTCCTTAAGTAGCCTAATGGAAGAGAGACCTGGCTGTGTTCAGAGGATTTGGGTTTGTGTTTCTGCCGTAGCTTACGCTTAGGCTCTGAGTGAACCAGTCATTTGCTCTCTCTGCACCTGTTTCCCCACCTTCAAGATGGAGACAGTCATATTTAAGAGTGTGAGAACTGGGGAAGGTAACGGATGGGGAAAGTGCTTTGTATACTGTCAAATTATGCACATGTACAATGTGGCAGTGTGTATCGCATTTAGTGGCTTTCCCATCTCTTACCCATTCTTTACATTTTTCCATCATTAATGCTTTTCTCCCTTTTCCCTGGCTCCGAAGTAATAGAAAATAATTGTTCATTTGTTCCCTATTTGCTGCAGGGTCACTATAAAAGAAAGTAAGCGTATCATTTTGGTAATCACTAAAAAATATGCCCACAACTTTCTTAAATGTTATTGATTACTAATAAATCATGTCTCTGTTAAGTATCCCTGCTGGCTGGCGAATTCGCAGAATAACAATGTGTGCAAGCCTCGTTACCAGGCTGATTTTCCTGGCGTGTCAACCAGTCAAGGTCGCCGTTGGAGATGGTGGTGATGGTGTCCCACGTTTATTGTTTGCCATGTTCCCGTGTGTACATGATGTCGTTATCCCTGGCAGCAGCTGTGTGTGGGGTGGCATTCGCCTGTCTTATTCCTGAAGGACACAGCCCCAAGGAAGTTGCCTCTTTCTCAAATTATGAATTATGCTCAGAGTTGAAATGAACGTCCGCTGGAACCTGAAGCCCAGCTTCTTGATACTGTGCGTCAGTCTCTCACGGAGACACCGGAAAACCCAGAACTTAGTGACTTTTAATCACCCAAGCAGCACTCCAGTCATGTTAGTTGTATTTTGGAATAAAAAGGGAAAATTTATAATACTGTCATAGCAGGGCAGGAGAACTCTGCTGCTAGGTTTTTTGGTATTTAGTGATGTGGGATGTGAAATTTTCTTTATATAAATTTTTGAAACAATGAACTTTGTCAGAACATTTTTTTTTTTCAGTTCAGTTCACCCTTGCACGACATGGGTTTGAACTGCGTGGGTCCACTAATACATGCATTTCTTTTTTTACAATAAAGACTGTCAATATATTTCCTTTTCCTTATGGTTTCTTAACATTTTCTTCTCTCTAGCTTCCTTGACTGTAAGAATACATAACTTAATATAACCTGCAGGTGTGTGATAATCAACTGTGTGTGTGATCGGTAAAGCTCTGGTCAACACTAGGCTATTAGTAGTGACGTTTTGGGGGAAAGACAAAAGTTACACCTGGGTTTTTGACTGTGTGGGGGGCTCAGTGCTCCTAACCCCCACGTTGTCCAAGGGTCCACTGTATGTCTTAGATTTTATATTATGTTAGATGTGTTTTTCGAAGCTATACGGTTGGGATGGTTCTTAAAAAGCCAGGTGGTGGGAAGGGACATTCTTTCAGAACAGGCCTTTCTGACTTGAGTTCAAATCCCAGTGTGTGCCGGCCAGGAGCCTCACGCTCCGCATCTGTGATGGTGCTTCTCCGTGTTTACACTGCAGACGGTCACCGGGGATCTCTCAAAATGCAGTGTCTGCTTCACTAAGTCTGGGGTGAGGCCTGACTTTGTGTATTTCTGTCCCTTTCTCAGGAAACTGCTGCTGCTGGTCCTCGGCCCACACTTCGAGCGGGCGGGATCTATGAAGTAGGATATTGATGTCTGCCTCTCAGTTTTATTGCAGCATGCAGTAGGTGCTTAACAACTGCTAGCCCTCTTTCCCTCTCTCTGACGTACCCGGGGGTGACCTTTACTGAAGAAGTAGACCTGGAAATACGGGCTCCCAGCACGTCTGCTCCCGGTCCAAGGTCCCAAGCTACGGAAGGCATTTCACAAGTAGTGAGCTCAGGATGAATTAGAAAATGAGAGGCGGCCACGTCTGAGCACATCCAGATGACGCGAGAGTTCACCCAGAACTGAAAGCCATACTGTAAGGTAGCCTGAAGGAAACCTCCAGTGACCTCTTCCCTGAGTCCGCTCACTCTTCCTGTTTATTGGACACCTAGTGATGTCAAGCAAGGTGTTAGCTCCTGTGGGGACCCATGAACCACCTCGGCCCCCGCCCTGAGGTGCGGAGATTATAATACAGAACATCAAAGGCTACAAAGGAGGTAGGTACAAGTTGCCACTGGAAGCACTGAAGGAATAAATAGGCTTCCGACCTACTTGGGAGAGCCTTGGAAATCCTCCCTGAGGAGCTTAGGAAGACTAGAAAGAGTGAGAGTGAGCAGGAATGCGGCAGGTGGACAGGAAAGGGAGTCTCCTCCCCCACCCCCTTCCCGGGAGAACGCCGACATAAAGGGAAGAATTACAGATGTTGCGAGCCGAGAGGAGTGTTTGACAGGCAGTCGGGGAAACTGAGTCCAAGAAAAGAAAAGTGCCTTTGTGATTATTACTGTTCTTATTAGTGTCATTCTGGAGAACGAGCCCTGTATTTTCTGATCCTTTGTCCCCTGGACGCCTCACTCGACTACCCATGGTTTCCAGGGGCTACCAGGGCGATGTCAGAGGTTTCCCAGGAGCAGGAAGGGGTCCCGCGGTCCTGGTGGGGGTGTCTGTCTGAGAAGGCAGGGTCGTGTGGCCGGGTGGGGGGACCCCTGGCACACCGCTCCTGGCGAGGGCTCCCTGTTGCTGGGCTGCAGCCGTGCCCATCGTCTGCACAGGCCGCTCACCGTTCCCTTCACCAGGTGTTTACGGTGAAGTAGACTGGGAGTTCTTTCTTTGGGAATGCGTTCTGGATTCCGTAATGGTGGGCAAGTAGGATTGGTTTCACAGAATTCCTTTGAAGGCAGTTTTTGCCAGAAACCGTCTTGTTTTGTTTAAAGAAAGGTACTGTGGTGTTTCAGTTTATAGCTTTGTTCAAAATGGGCTCTGCTGCTTTCTTCCCACAACCCAGTCTGCTAAGCGGTGCCCTGGGAACGTGGGGGCCAGGAAACTGACTTCCCCACGGGGAAGGCAGATCCAGAGCGTGGAAAGAAAGCTGGCCGTGGGAGTTGGGTCGGTCTCTGGCTCTTACTGGCTCTGAGAACTTGGGTTAAACACATAACCTCCCTGGGCCTTCTCTCTTCTCCTGTGTAAAACGGGGTCACTTACTCCAGGGCGCTCAGGAGTATTGAGAATTTCTCCGTGAAGCACCCAGCACAGCGGTGTGGCAGGAACCCTACCTAGTGGCTCTCCCCTCGTAGTACAGGCCCACTGGGAAAGCGTGCGGCTTTCCCACGCTCGTCCTCTGTTTGTGCAGCTGTGCAGCGGGTGTGCCGGGCGCACTGGGAAGGTTAGCTCGTGAGGAAGGGGTGATGGCAGAGCACTTCACATGTTTGCTAATTGGTAATTATACCCTGTTAGTACAACAGAGCAGGGAAGCGTTCTTCACAACGCAGTGTGTTTTTTGGGATTAACCAGATTCTTTTATCTCCTCGTGACTACGAGTCTGATCCTGTTAGGAGATGATCTCAGAGCATTTTCACGGGGATGCCCGCCTGTTTCTCCAGGAGTTTCTGTGTGCACAAGATTACAGAGTGGCTTAGTCCATCAGTCTCCAGCCAGACGTGAAAGAACTGTGTTGGGGCAGCGAGGAGTGTCCTTCCGTCCTCTCGCCGTCCTTTGGCTGGCTGGCGGAAGGGGGGTTAAGGAGTCAGACTTCAAGCAAATGAACACAGGCCCCTTGGGGTCTGCAGGCAGGCTGTGCTGGTTTCTGTGGCGGTGGGCGGTGGGCGAGAGCCCTGGAGTCTGGAGGAGAGGTGTATGAGTCGGGGAGGAGCGGGGGCTGTTGTGAAGAGTGCAGGCAGGGCAGGGCTGGCGGAGAAGAGGAGAGGAGCGAGCAGGCAGCTTTAGCGCATTCCCTGAGCATCTTGGAAAAGAGCTCTTCTTCTTCTTCTTCTTTTTTTTCTATACTGAATTTTTTAATCTAAATCAGGCATCCAGGGATGGCTTTCAGAGGAGTGTGAAAACACCTCCCTTGCTTTGGGTCTGTAATGATCAGCTTTCCTGCACTAAGGCGGGTTGATACTTGGAAAGTGGGAAATTGGAACAGCAGCGGAATCGCTGAGACTGTGGGCGTCTGTGCCTATTAACCTCGGCTGCATGCACATCCGGGCAGTGCCGTGCCGTAGCTGTGCTGGCACGGTGCCGGGCTCTCCCAGCCTGTAGGGCTGTTTGAGAATAGTCAGCTAACCGAAAGGGACTCTCTCAAAAGATGAAGTCACAGTACAGATACTCAGAGTGATCGTCGCATTTTAGGATCTGAAGACATCTTACGGGTTGTTGTTGGGCCTAGGTCAGGAGAGTGTGCGTAGTATGCTTTTCAGACCCAGAGAAAGAGCTTCTAGGCCCCAGAGTCTGTTTAAATCAACTTAGATAAAGTGCTCCTAAAAGTGACTTGCTATAGGATAGTAGACCACTCGGCCTCTCCTGCGGCACAGCTGCCTTCACCAAAGGGAATCGCTAAAGGACCCAGTCTGTTGATCAGAGACCCCGGTTGTCTCATACGAGTTTTTCAGAGTATTGCTGGGTGTGGGCGCTAGTGATGTGAGCATTGGTGGGGATGCAGGCATAAAACAGAGGTGCTGAGCCTGACCTGTGGTGGTGCAGTGGATAAAGCGTCAACCTGGAAACGCTCAGGTTGCTGGTTCAAAACCCTGGGCTTAAGGCTCCATTGGAGCAAAGATGGCCCGGGTGCTGGGGATGGCTCCTTGGCCTCTGCCCCAGGCGCTAGAGTGGCTTTGGTCGCGGCAGAGCGACACCCCGGAGGGGCAGAGCATCGCCCCCTGGTGGGCAGAGCGTCGCCCCTGGTGGGCGTGCCAGGTGGATCCCCGTCGGGCGCATGCGGGAGTCTGTCTGACTGTCTCTCCCTGTTTCCAGCTTCAGAAAAAAAAAAAAAAAAATACAAAACCCTGGGCTTGCCTGGTCAAGGCACATATGGGAATTGATGCTTCCTGCTCTTCCCCCCTTCTCTCTCTATCTCTCTCCCCTCTCTATAATGTATAAATAAAATCTTAAAAAAAAAAACAAACAAAAAAAAACCCAGAGGTGCTGAAATAGGCGTTGATTTCTCTCATCACAACAGGATGAGGGAGAACTAGAAAAATTTTATCAGACCCTAGCCAGTTGCCTCAGTGGTAGAGTATTTGTGTGGTGCGTGGGAGTCCCGGTTTGATTCCTGATCAGGGCACACAGGAGAAGCAACCATTTGCTTCTCTACCCCTCCCCTTCCCAGTTTCTTCTTTCTCTTTCTCTCTCTCTTTCTCTCTTCCCTTCCCACAGCCATGGCTCGATTGGTTCGAATGCATTGACCCCAGGCACTCAGGATGACTCCATGGAGCCCCCACCTCAGGCACTAAAAACCGTCTGGTTGCAAGCATGGCCCCAGATGGAGGTTGCCAGGTGGATCCCGGTCAGGGCACATGTGGGAATCTATCTCCCCTCCTTTCATTTGGAAAAGAAGAAAGAAAAGAAAAGAATGGTTGTATCAGTCCTTCCAACCAGTTTCTCAGTGTCCTAAGGAGCCCCCTTGAGACAGGTGAAAAGGAAGGGAATGTGTCTTTCCACCCGAGTTATTCCTCTTCCTGGGACGTTCTTTTCTGGTGCGTGGGGCTGGTCCAGAAACAAGCGAGACTGTACACAGCTTTTTGGGAGTAAATACCTGAACGCTCAGGATGCAGTTTCTCTCTTTGGACTTCCTAGAAAAGAATTTACCAGGTGAGTGTGTCAGGAATCCCAGTGGATTGCTCTGAATGGAGACTGGAAATAACCATACTTGAAACAAAATATAACACGTGGAGGTTTATTTCTCTCACATAAAATAAGTCCCGAGGTCAGCAGGACTGGACGCAGCTTCGCCGTGTCACCAGGAGCCCAGGTTCCTTCTGTCGCTCTAGTCTACCCCTCATCACGGGGCCAGGGGTGTGTGCTTGGTGCTGTGTCCCAAGCACCTATTACAGAAACTCACTTCCATTTTCAAGATTGCTGCATGGCCTCAGGTGGCTGCTAGACTTCAGTGGTTATGTCTATATTCCAGACAGCAGTCAGGCATAAAGAGGACGGGGTACGGCAGACAGGGACATGCCCCCTCCGGGAAGTCCCACATACAGGTTCATCTTAAATCTCTGACCCCAAGTCAGTCACAGGGTCATACATTTGTGTAGGTCATACCGATAAAGGAAGCCACAGCTTTTTGTTTTGTTTTTAAGCGGGGCATATTACCAAACAAATGTGAGTTCTAGTAGTAATAAGTAAGAGGAGATAGATGGGGATCATTTTCCACTGGAGAGGGCTGTGTGTGCACGTGGCAGGTACTCAGAGCATCGTGGATCTCCGCTCCCACCCGTCTGAGGCAGGCGTCTTCCCTGGTGCATGAGCACTCGACCTAGGGACCTTGATGCTTTCAGCTTAAACCCTGAGTGGCAATGTTAGACGCCACATCAGTCATTCTGTTCCTGTCTCTCTAAGCACTTGGAGAATAATTGAGCAGCAGAAAAAAGTTTTTCTTGAGGATATGTAACCCTTTCTCGCTGCAAGGCACATTTTCCCACAAATGAGGGGCTGTAAATTGGCTAAGGTAGTGCATAAACACGTTTTGAAATCCATGTTGTTGCTGGAACTCTGAAAGGAGGGAAAGAAATCCCACCTATCATATTGCTTTGCATCCAGTAGGTGCTTAAACAGTGTCTGTGGAATCTCATTGCAACGGAAAATCGAGGATATGGAGTCAATTTTGGCTCTATTTCCAGTTAAATGGGTTGCAGTTTACCTATTTCTGTGGAAAATACATTCAAATTTTAAACCACAGACTTATTAAAAACTACTTTTGAAAAAGCCTTCAGGAATCTCGACATTTATATTCCAAGTTCATATCTCTCACTCTTTTTTACTAGCCTTCTTCTTCCCAACATTTATTTTTGGAAAATTTCAAACATACAGAAAAGTTGGAAGAAGTATATATCAAATACCGGATTCTACAGTTAACATTTCCCCATATTTGCTTTGTCATTCTCACATCCATCCATTTTATTTTTTAATGCAGGAAGTTGCAGGCATCAGTACACTTCCCTCTTAAACGCTTCAGCATGAATATCATTAACCTAGGGTTCAGTTTTTAAAATAAAATTGTGTCACGCGAAATGCACAGCTCTTGAACGCACCATCTGATGGATTTGGACAAATGCTCGATTATGGTACAGAGCATGCCCCCACCCCAGAAAGTCCTCCTCGTACCCTTTCCCAGTCAGTCTTTTCCCCCAGTTCACAAAGGTATCCACTATACTGAGTTTTTCTTTTTCTTCTTTTTTTTATTAAGTTAGAGGTGGGGAGCCAGGGGGGCAGAGAAACAGACCCCAGCTTGTGCCCCAGCTGGGACCCACCTGCAAGCCCCCTACCAGGCTATGCTCTCTGCATCTGGCACCTCTGCTCTGTTGCTCGGCAACCGGACTGTTTCAGCACCTGAGTCAGGCCCTGCAGCCATCCTCAGCGCCTGAGGCCGACTTACTCTAACCAGTCAAGCCATGGCTGCAGGAGAAGAAAGGGTGGGGGAGGGATGGAGAAGCAGATGGTCGCTTCTCCTGTGTGCCCTGACCAAGAATCGAACCTGGGACTTCTACACGCCAGGCCAACGCTGTACCACAGAGCCAGCTGGCCAGGCCTAACTGGTTTTTCACCATAGAGTAAATGAACCTCATCTAGAACCTCTTCAGTGGACTTATGCAGTGTCTACTCTTAGGTTAAAGCTTTCTGTTTGTGAGATTCATCCATGTTGGATACATCAGTAGTTTGTTTCTTTTTATTGCTTAGTAGCATTTCATTGAAGTGGATGTATCTTTCCTGTTGACAAACTACTTTTAAGTTTTGGGCCGTTACAATAGAGCAGATAGAGCCTGTGCAAGTTGTGATCCTGTTTCCATTATCTCATAAGTAAATACCTAGGAGTGGAATTGGCCAGATCATTTGGTAATTTCTCCCATCTTTTCTTGATAACTAGACTCTCATCGTTGAAGTCCGAGAGGACCTTATCAATCATTTAGGCCACCTCTCTTTTTTTATAGACGAGGATATTGAGGCCCAGAGAGTAGGTGGAGAAGAGACCAGTTCAGAGCCTCACAAAAGATTCTCCTCAGAGTTTAACTCTCACTGTCTTTATGTCTTTACTTCCCCTTTTCCCTTGAGAAGGGGCAAGGAGTCTGAGCCTTTTTCCGAAAGTTCTGTTTCAGTTTTTGCTTGGAGAATTGCGTATGTTGCGTGTTTCTGTTACAGTCTAGTAGATCCAGTCCGCGTCTTCAGCTCACGTTCCTGTGAACATCAAGCCCAGACCCTTCAGTCCAGTGAGCAGCGTTCTCACTACTTCCGTCCCCTCCCCCTCCCCCTCCTCCTCTTCCGTGGCCGTGCCCACCCCTGTATCCTTTCCTGTGTTGTGCTCCTCCCCTGGCCTTCAGACCTCTTCTGTTTTGTCTGGAATGCCCCTCCCACTTTGTCCTTCTGACAGATTTCTCCCCATTATTCAGAATTTGACGTACCCAGACTCTCGGGGGTCACACACAGCTCCTACAGCTAGCTCTTCCCTCACTCTCCGGTTAGGACATCGGGTGTGGTGTTGGCTGAACTCCTGGCACAAGACTGGATGGTGAAGGTACAGGCAGGAGTAAGATGCAGGCACTGCCCGCAGGCGCTTCCCCTGCAGGGAGACTCACGGTGCAGTGGCCCCAGAACCGCACAGGAGCACGCAGGCGTCATGGAAATGCTCACCCACCCGCAGCCTCCCGGGCACCAAGTGTTTAGAAAACCTCATCAGATGAGATGATCTCATGATAGTGAAGGTGAATGCTTTTTTGTAAGCTTGTTGGGTGTTGTTGGGTATTTTTTAACTCTTGAGAAAAATAATTAAACTAGGCCGCTTTTTTGCTGTGAAAACTCTGGGAGGGAAATTTACTTTCCTGGCTGGATCTCTGGTTTCTTTCCTATAAAAGAGGGAGAATCCTAAAACATGCTCATGGGGTTGTTGTGAGAGTTAAATGAAGTCGTATTTGTAAGGCACCCTGAGGGACAGAGTAGGTTTGCAGCAAACGTCGCCTCTTTAAGTCCCCAGTGTCAGCCTGGGCTTGCCGCCCGCTCAGGGTTCAGTGAATGTTGGTAAGAACAGGAGCACTTGTATTTTGCCTATGTGCTAAAAGCAGCTATATATAGACGCACAGATCCATCTGTCCCGAGGAGAGGGCGTGATTTACTTGCATCAGTATTCCGCTGGGGTGGGTGAGCCCACGCGCGTGACTCTTCTTGGGTGACCACGTTTCCTGCTTAGGCAGATGTCCGTTATAATGAAATGTAGAAAGGGGAGGGAGTAATAATAAAGGCAGAGGAGTGGAGTGTTCTGCCTTGATGTGACAGGGCCTCCTGCTACTTCAGCTGCCGGTGCCAGGCGTGGAGCACATTAATCTGTATTCCAGCACACCGCTGCCCAAGTCGGGATCGATCTAATTAGGGTATTTTAAACATCCCGTGTGCACCTAGAGTCGTACCAGAAAGCACGATGTCTGTCTGTCTAGAGTGCTCGGGGAGGGTGTGGGGCAGGGGAGGAAGGGGGCAGCCAGAAAAACAAAAGAGAGGCGGTTTTGATTTTAGAAATGAGAAATAGTGCCGTATGATTTCCTGTAACACAAGAGCTGATGGCCTTAGACGTTCCCGTGGGAACAGAGGTAGCTTTGCCGCGTGGCCTTGAATTTTAAAGTGGCCCCTGCCAGAGCTTCTTGCCCAGACAGGGGCCTGATGTTTGAAGTACGGGGGCCATTTCCATTCTAAGAACAGAGTTCTGGCTGGCCCGTTTTTTTGTTTTGTTTTTTGTTTTATTTTTGTTTTTTGACTCTATGGGCTGCTGGAAGTCTCTGAAGTAGGGTGAGCAGCCAGGCTGGGCCAGTATTGAAGTGCCAGGCCATCAGGGCACTCTCTCCGTAGTCCAGCGTTTCTGTTTATCCACGATCTGCACCCCACCCCCACCTTTCCACCCAGTTCCCTCTCATTCTCCCCCAGGACAGACAGTCATCTTCACCCAGGGCACTCTCTCCGTAGTCCAGCGTTTCTGTTTATCCACGATCTGCACCCCACCCCCACCTTTCCACCCAGTTCCCTCTCATTCTCCCCCGGGACAGACAGTCACCCTCACCCCTTCTCATCCCTCCGTTCACACCCGGTGTGCTTCCTGTTTGTCCGTCTGCTTGGGACATCTTTGTTCCCACTGCCCTTCTCCCTTCGGGGCTCTTCTCTTGTCTCTTCTTTTCTTTGAGGTTCAGCTCAAGTGCCACCTTGCCTACCAGTCGCCCCAGGCCCCCTGCCTGGGAGAGAGATTGCTCTTCAGTAGCGGCTGCCCGTTCCCGTTCATTCACTCCCTTTCTGTCGTGTAGTTTTAGACATCATTGACCTCAGGCGCCAGGAGGGCAGGATCGGTGTCTGGTTGCCTCTGTCCCCAAACACTGTTCTCTTGTACATTGCAGGGTTCTATTTTATGAGTAGATGGGAGATTCAGTGTCCATTCCTGTGCCAGAGATCCCTAGTGGCTTTCCCCAGTGGCCCTGCTCAGCTTGCTCGGGCCTCTTCTTCTTTGTGGGACATGCGATCTCCCCCTTCTTCCTGGGACAGAACTTCAGCAGAGATGCAAGCAGGATACCTCTGAAAGTGGAGGCACTGCACTTGGCACCGAGGGTGAGGAAGTCATGTGGGGATTGTCACTGTGTACCTTGTCACCTTCGTCCCTCTGTTCCTCACCTTGCATCCCACTTCCCGCCTTGGGAGACTTGTGGGTGTAATAAATAGTATTCCGTTTATCCCTGACCTCAGGTCTGTGCTTCAAGAATTCAATGTGCCCATAGAACTCAAAATCCTGGCCTCTGTTTGACAACTTTACCACCAAAAACTTAGCGCTAAGAGCTCGCAGCCACTCACTTGTCTGAGTAACAAAACCCAGCCCTACAGTGTCCCAGAAGTCTCTGAGAAAAAATGCTTTTCTTTTGTCTCAACTCTGGTTTTTTTGTTTGTTTGTTTCATTTTTATTGGAGAGAGAGAAAGAGAAGGAGAGGGAGAGGGAGAGAGAGAAGAGGGGAGGAGCAGGAAGCATCAACTCCCATATGTGCCTTGACCAGGCAAGCCCAGGGTTTTGAACCGGCGACCTCAGCATTCCAGGTCGACGCTTTATCCACTACGCCACCACAGGTCAGGTTCTTTTGTCTCAACTCTGGCCACCTTATTTTTAATCTGTCTAGTCACCCCTACCTTCCCCTCCTTTTCCTTACCCCACCCCCCCGCTGAGTCAGGGCCATCACACCTGTGCTGTGCACGTTCCCTGTGTGCCAGGGAACTGGGTGCTTGTAGCTGTGTGTTTCTTAGTCCTGCTCGTGAGACACAGGCTTCTGTGGAGCGGACTGTCTCCTCTCGTCTGTGCAGTCCCAGTCCTTGGTACATTGCCTGTACACACTACGTACTCCAAGTTAAGTAAAGGAGTGGTTGGCGTATGTACTTACATATATATATATATATGTATGTAAATAGCTATAGATATAGTAGCTCTAGATTCCGCTGGCTGCAAAGGTACTTTTGACCGAAAGACAATAATATGCCATGTTAGAGCTATTATTTCTATACTCAAAACCCCACAAAAGTTGAATTCAAAGATTTTTAATTCTCCTTCCAGCTCTAAAATTACAGAACTCTTAACTGACCCTAGAGAATCAAACTTTGAGCATATAACCAGGGGTCTAACCCATGACTACCTACCTTTGAGGGGCCCTGAAGAGATCTGTGTTGGGGGAAGAGCGCACCAGAACTGTCCCCCTAGGCGGTGTCAGGAATTAGTGTGTGAGGCAGCCAGTCTGACTGCTGAGCAGGGCCCGGCAGGCAGGGAGCCACAGGGCACAATTCAGTTCTCTGCCAGGCCCTGCCTCCCTGCTGACTTGAAGATGTAAGATTTTCTTGGCCTTCCCTCTCTGGAGGGGTGTGTGTGTGTGTGTGTGTGTGTGTGTCCGTGTTCCTGCCCCTCCTGGGCCGTGTGTATGTGTGTGTGTGTGTGTGTGTGTGTGTGTCCCTGTCCTGCCCCTCCTGGGCCGTGTGTGTGTGTGTGTGTGTGTGTGTGTCCCTGTCCTGCTCCTCCTGGGCCGTGTGTGTGTGTGTGTGTGTGTGTGTCCGTGTTCCTGCCCCTCCTGGGCCCTGCCTCAGAGGTCTTCTCTGCAGTGGGAGCCCCTGCGCCCACCTGGTCCGTGCTGACAGCTCCATCGCCATCCTTCACCTCCATCTCCTGCTGTCGCAGTGACAGAGCAGTGAGCCGTGCCGGCCAGCAGATAAACCCCTTATCTCCCCGCTCTCGGGGCCAGCAGCTCGCCCCATCTTTTTGGTGCTTGAAAAATTGACACCACCTTGGGCTGAAATCTGTTCCTAGGGAAGCTACATTTATTAGTAGTTAATGAAACTCTGTGTGTGTGTGTGTGTGTGTGTGTGTGTGTGTGTGTGTGTGTGTGTGTGTAAAACTTGGGGTGGCTGAAGCGTTTTCCTGTCGTCCAGGCACCGGTGACCTATGACCAGCCAACACCCAGAAAGACAAGTAGAAAGAACATAGGCAGCTTCAGGTCTCCTGAAATTGACAACCTGTCCTTGACTTATAATCCCAGCCAAAAGGGTAAGTGTCATTTGCTCTCAGTGTGCCGCTGCGATCGATTAGGGTAGCTCCTGCTCCGGCCCGGGTGAGCTCTGTGGGAAACGCACGCTAATACGGTCTAGTGGGGGAAAAAGATTCTTCCGTAGATTACGTTTTCCTTTTTGAAGACTACAGCACCTGGTCCCCTCTGTAGGCCACCAGCTCCCCACCCCCTGTACGTGAGGTAGATAAAGAACATTCTCTGTAGCTCTTTCTCATCCATCTTAATCAGCAAGATTAAAAGGGAAGATGATTGAGAGGTTCTGTTGCAGTATTTGCGGAACGGCCTGAAACCCCAAGCCTCTTCTTTATTTGGACTCTGGTGGAAATTGCTCCTGGAAAGAGTAATTCATTAAAGAGGGGGAGGGGTTGATACACACCTCTTATTTCATATGGCCTTTGCTTCATTTTTCTCTCACTAAAACTGTTGGATTTTTAAAAATTTATGCGATGCCTGCCTTTTGGACACAGTGAGCTCCGCATGAAGCCGATCTTCAGGCTTTGCATGGTGTAGTGTCTGGTCTCTTTTATCTTCCTTTAAAGCTGTGATGGTTACCTTTCATGTGTGGGACGCATGTAATACAGTCAGAAAAGCTTAGAGTCAGACAGCTTGGGTTCAAGTCTAAGCTCCGACCACTCACTCAAGGACCTGACCTTACATAACTGAATTAACCTCTCCGAGCCTTGGATTCTGCATTTATAAAATGGAGACGAGACTAGCAGCACCATTCTCATAGCTTAGCAGTGAGGATTCAGTGAGGAAACTAAATACGGACTCAAATAAACCTGCTGTCATAGATTCACAGTGAAAACGGTGACAGTTATTACTGTACCCTGCTTATTTACAAACAGGAATTTGAAGCAGCTTACAGCAAAACAATATGGTGGTACTAAATCTTAGCTTTGAGTAAGAATTTGTCAAAAGACAAATGTCTAACTGGGGAAAACATTTGTGACACATATGACGAAAAGGCAATAATTTACAGAGAGCTCCTAGAAATCAAAATTGGCAAAGGATAAAGTCAAGCTGTTCACACAGAAAGCAATACAAGTGGTCAGTAAACATCAGAAAGGATGTGTTAAGTACCACTGTTATTCATAATAGGAACATAAACGTGCTAATCAAAATAAGAACCTCTTTCACACCAACCAGGTTGTCATAATTTCTAAACTGACTAAGAGCCCATCTGAGTGAGGGTATGGGAAAACAGATACTCTTTCATTCCATGTAATTATACTTTCACTCTCAGTGTGTGCGTGTGTATACACATACACGTATATACACACAAACACACAGTGGAAGTATAATTGGGACTGCATTATGGGAAGACAGTTTAGCAGTGCCTTTCAACATTGTATATGTCAGTACCTTCTGACTCACCAGCTTCACTGCTAGGGATTTGCCCTAGAGCAGGGGTCGGGAACCTATGGCTCCAGAGCCAGATGTGGCTCTTTTGATGGCTGAATCTGGCTCGCAGACAAATCTTTAATAAAAAAATAATAATAACGTTAAAAATATAAAACATTCTCAATGTATTACAATCCATTCATTTCCTACCGCTCCTGTTCATGGTTGCGGGTGGCTGGAGCCAATCACAGCTGTCCTCCGGGACAACACCAAATTTTTATTGGATATTGCATAACGTACATGGGTCGTTGTATGGCTCTCACGGAATTACATTTAAAAATATGTGGCATTCATGGCTCTCTCAGCCAGAAAGGTTCCCGACCCCTGCCCTAGAGTATACATGCAAGAGTTGACAGAATGTGTGTGTGCTCGCATGTGTATTGCCAAATTATTTCTCACAGCAGAAACAAAATCAAAAGCTGGAAACCACCTAAAATGCCTGTGATTGGGGCACAAGTTAAGTTATGCTGAGACTCGGTGGAATTCTAGATGGCCGTTTAAAGAAACATCAACTATGTGCTGATATGGAAAGGTGTAATAGAAAATATATGAAGAACATACATATTATCATTTTTCTTCTCTGGAAGTGTACCCAGTACATTATGGCCTCTGCTTCTCCTTCTTGTAATTTCTCTTCGTGGCACCCACGAGGTCAGAGGACCTCCCTTTCTTATTCTGTCTCGCCTGGATCTGAGCGTCTTGCCTCACTGATCTTACCCTGGGTTCTTGATGTTTTCCACCTTTCTGTGAAACTGACACTTTCTACCCTCAGCCCACCCTATCCCTGTCCCCTGCTCCCTTCCTTTTGTTCAAGATGGAGGTTATTCCGCCTCAATCCCAGCTTCACACAGAAGCTGAAAGATACTGGGGCCTGCAAAGGTGTATACTATCTCTGCCCACAGCATCGTGTAGGAAAAGCTTTATACTGAAACAGGTGACTCTACTGATTGGAAATACTTTATTGAAACTGATAGCTCCCTAGGAAGAAGCCCACCCACTTTCTCTCAAATGCAAAAAGTATACAAAAGGGTGAGAGCTATTTAAAGCCATTTGACAGATATACAGAATTTTTAAAAGTGGTTTCTCTCAGTGAGGAGGACTTGTATGGAGAGCCAGCTTTCTTCCCGTCCCGTCAGTAACCTACTATGTGCTAGGCATGGTTTGGGGCCCTTGGAGGTAGCCGTAAACGAAGCAGACGGACAGCTCTTCCTTTGTGGGACTTCCATTCTGCTTGAAGGGAGGCAGTGAACGAGTAAGTCCACGTGGTGTTTTAGAAGACGCTGCGTGCTGAAGAAAAAGAAAGGATACCTGCGAGCGGACAGCGTCGGGGCACTGCGTTTTTCAATGGGGCAGTCGGGAGAGGCGCACCGAGGAGATGACGGCTGAGTAAAAGGAGGTTTGAAGGTTGAGCCATGCAGATAATCTGGCGAGGAGCCTTTCAGGCAGAGGAAATGGCCGGTGCGGAGGCTCCAGGAGCGTGGCTGCCATTAGAAACAGTGTTCAGACTGGGCGCGGGCAGCCAAGGGGGGGTTTTACACAGGAACGAAGGGATCCGACTTTAGGTTGAAAAAGGATCATTCTGACTGCTCTGTGGAGATTAGGCCAAGGGGGACAAGGGCGGGAAGAGAGAGACCCACACACAGGCTGTGGAATGTTCTGAGCAGGAGAGGATGGTGGTGTGGACCAGCAGAGTGACTGGGACCTTACTAAGAAGAGATGGGATTCTGGATATAACTTGAAGGTAAAGCTGACAGAGGCCTGACCAGGCGGTGGCACAGTGGATAGAGCATCAACTAGGACGCAGAGGACCCAGGTTCGAAACCCTGAGGTTGCCAGCTTGAGAGCAGGCTCACCAGCTTGAGCACAGGGTCACTGGTTTGAGCGTGAGATCATAGACATGACCCCATGATTGCTGGTTTGAGCAAGGGGTCACTCGCTCTGCTGGAGGCCCCTGGTCAAGACACATACGAGAAAGCAATCAGTGAACAACTAAGGAGCCGCAACGAAGAATTGATGCTTCTCATCTTTCTCCCTTCCTGTCTGTCCCTGTCTGTCCTTCTCTCTGTCTTTCTCTGTCTCTGTCACACACGCGTGCTTGCACACACACACACACACACACACAGCTGACAGTTTCCTATGGTTCATGTGACAAAAGAGAATCAATGATATCTTCACTGTTTTGGGCTTGACAAACTGGAGAACCTGGCAGCCATTCATTAGATAGAAAAGACTGGGGAACAGGTTTGAGGAGGAAGGGCAGGAGCATGGTTTCAGACATGTGAAGTTTAAAGGGCCTGTTCGACAACCAACTATAGAGAGCAGGTAGATGTCTGAATGTGTAAGTCTACATTCAGAGAATAGGACTGAATTATAGAAACCAGTTTGGGATTTGTCAGCAGATAAATGGTTTTTAAGGCCATGGGACTAAATGAGACCCCCCAGGGAAGTGAGCGCAGATAGAAAACAGTCTAAGGACTAAATAAGCTCAGCATTAAGACAAAAGGAAGTGAAGAGGTGGAGAATACTTCTGATACAAGTGAGGAAATAGAACAAATACAGAATTTTATCTCAGCTACGGTAAGAATGCTTACTTGTGACTTTAGTAAGTAGTCAAGTGGTGTTTGAAAAGGCGAGGTAACTTTGGTGTATGAAGTTGCCCTTCATTCAGTTTTAAAACAGAATATTTGTTGACCACACTGTGCACATTTTATTTCAAAATAAACTTTATTGAGCCATTTCTCCATGAGTCGACTTTTGCGACCTCCTCTGCAAGATTTTAAAAAATTCTTTTCAAAGAAAAGAATCTCTTTACTGCTGAAGCCGGTCGCATAGCCTTCGATTACCCTCTTCTTCCAGGGTAGAAGAGTAGCATCTCATAATAAAAGCCCACGGGTTATGCGAACTCAAAAAGTGTTATCATTTTGAAGTACTTACTGTCCAGCTACTTTAAACTTGAAGTGGGGATTTTAGCTGTACCAGGATGTAGGTGATGCACGGGCCCTATCATGTTTCTCATTTAATCCTGGGATATTTACTTGGGCAAGTGATACAGTAATTTGAGAATAAGATAGAACATGTCTTATTTGTTCATTACATGCTCATCTCATGTGTTCATACTCTGTCCACGGGTTATTTCTGTAAATGCGGGATTAGTTTGAAGTTCTGTTGTGGACAGTACAGATCGATTCATTCTAAGCAGATTCTAACTTAGTTTTGATTCACTCGCTCAAGTGGTCCTTGAAGGCACCATCCCTTTAGAATGTGTTTCTTGTGCCGTGTGCGAAGATCGGCTCAGTCTTGCAGTGACAAGTGCAGGTTCTTGTCTTATTCATCAATAGCAGCAGTCGGGAAGGCCCCCTTATTCCTCCTGCAGCAGGACCAGACCCAGCTGGAAGAGAGGTGATCGTTACTGCTCTGATCACAGCGTGTTCTCGTCTCTCCTTCCCAACCCAGAGCACGTCTGTTCGATCCTGGCTTCCCTCCTGCGGAACCTGAGAGGGCAGCAGCGGACCCGGCTTCTGAATAAATTCACTGAAAACGACAGTGAGAAGGTGGGTGCCTGTCGGGCTGTCAGAGCGGTGGGGGGAGGGGGCCCTGTACCTGCTGCAGGCCGAGGGGCGAAGGTGGGTGCCTGTCGGGCTGTCAGAGCGGAGGGGGGAGGGGGCCCTGTACCTGCTGCAGGCCGAGGGGCACTGGGCTGAGTGCTGCAGTGAGAAGGTGGGTGCCTGTCGGGCTGTCAGAGCGGTGGGGGGAGAGGGGCCCTGTACCTGCTGCAGGCCGAGGGGCACTGGGCTGAGTGCTGCAGTGAGAAGGTGGGTGCCTGTCGGGCTGTCAGAGCGGTGGGGGGAGGGGGCCCTGTACCTGCTGCAGGCCGAGGGGCACTGGGCTGAGTGCTGCTGCTGCCGCCCGGAAACATCTGCTCCAGCGTCTGGGCCCCGCTGCTGTGGGTGCCAGAGGTTTGCCTGGTTATTTCTTCTGCCTTTCGTCCCGAGGTGCATTCTCCTGGGAGCAGGAACACCTCCGGGTGGAACTGACTAGCACTTTGCAGGGGGTTTGAGACCCAGTGAGAGTGGGTTATGATAGGATTGGGGGCGGCGGGGTGGGGAGAGAACACATGGCAGAGTGATGGAGAGCATGGGCTTTGGATTCAGACGTGTGGATTTGAACCCGGTTTTGCTGCTTTCGAGACGTGTGCCGCTGTGACCCTCGTTTTCCCTGGCTTTAAAATGGGACGTTGAAGTCCTACTAGGTGGTGGTGGCAGAAACGAAGGTGACGATAGGAGAAATGGGAGAGCCTGTCCCAGATGGCCGTGGGGTATGGGACTGAGCATGTAAACGAGATCATATTGCTATCTGTCATGCCCAACCACACGTTTTTAAACAGCAATAAGAGCTGCCATTTCTGAGTGACTGCAGTGGATTGGGTCAGTTCACGTTCACAAGTAAGGAAATGAGTGCTGAAAGACATCCTGTCACTTGCCCAGGGTCACCCAGTTAAGAAACAGAACTGGGATTTGAACCCAGGCTGCCTAAGTCCAGAAGGCCTGTGTGTTTTATCACAGTAGACATAAGTAGGTATGTCATCATTCCAGAGTAGTGAAAAGTAAGGACCAAAGCCCCTCTTTTAACTTAGATTAATTCTTTTCTTCCTGTGTGCAAGGGAAGGCTGGGATTGTCCCCCACTTTGGAGAGATGTTTCTGACGGTCTCTCTTCTAACCCTTTTCTCTGCTACCACGAGCAGTGTAGTGTGGCGGACGGCCGTCTGGGTAGGGCGCAGTCACCTGGGCAGTCACGGTACCCTGTGACATCTAACATCTGCTGTAGTTTCCTCATCTTTAAAACTGGGGTTATAATCGGTCTTCTCTGCCTACCGTACCAGGGTTTTGTAAGGTTTAAGGAAATAATAGATGCAAAAATTTGTAAGATGTCAGAGCCGTCATCATTTTCCATAGAGGGTTTGGGCACGGTCTTCCTGGACTGTGTAACTCTATGTTGATCCAGGTTTGCTGTTAACTACTAATCGCTCCTGGGTAAACACCAGAGTTGCCAAGAACCATGGTGGTGCCAACCCAGTAAAAAGATAGGTTAGCCCTGGCTGGATGGTTCGGTTGGTTAGAGCATTGTTCTGAAGTGTAGAGGTTGCCGGTTCGATCCCCAGTCAGGGCACACACAGGAACAGATCGATGTTCCTCTCCCTCTTTCTCTCTCCCTTCTTCTCTTAATAAAATCAATAAATAAAAATTAAATAAAATAAAAATTGATAGGTTAGAGGTCTAGGCTGGCTTCCTGGTGTTTCTTCCATCTTTAGGAAGTCTTTGGGAAAAATGAAACTTTTCCAAACCCACGGAGTGCCCCCCGGCCATGTTTGAGGCGTGCCTTTTGTTAAGTTTAAGCTGACTTTTAAGTTGTTGCTGAGCAAAAGTCAGGGTCTTTTTTTTAAGTTGCTGAAAGACTTTTTCTTGCACTCTCTTCTGACTTAAAAGCAACGAAAGAAATTTTACTCAGTCCTTTTTAAAAAAAGATCAGCTCTGGGGCAGAATCTGAACATGAAAGGTTTCAGTTCGAAAAAAGAAACTTCTGTAAAGTTCTAAGTGAATATCAAGTATGCAATTTCAGGCTCTCCTTGCGCGAAGGGGCTTGACTTTTTATTTATTTATTTGTTTCTCACAGCTGGGGTTCCTGGGAGGCCTTGCAGGGCTGGGAGGCATGGCCTTCGGGGGACAGGCCTGTGTTCACACTGCCTTCGTCCTGAGAGCCGGCTTTGTTGGGCCCGGCTCTTTGATCCGTTCCAGATGCGGCCCTAAACAAAGCGCGTCTCCAACGTGAGAAGGGTGGAGTGGGTCTGCCTTTGTGCACGTGGCAGAGATGAATAGGAACTCCGCCTTCCTTTCGCCTTGGCATTCTCCCCTCCTCACTCAGCCCTGTGAAATCTCTCTCTTTCAGGTTGACAGACTGATGGAGCTGCATTTTAAATATCTGGATGCAATGCAGGTGGCTGACAAGAAGATTGAAGGGGAAAAACATGTACGTAGCCCGGCTTGGCTTCCGCCAACTATCGACTTCCTCTCCATTTCGGTCCCTTGTGGGCGTTACATTTACCCACAGGACAGGCAAGGGCGAAGGTGCCATCTGTCCCCATGCGCCATTGAGCATGCTGTAAGAACGGTGCTCTTCTCTCGGGAGTGGATTAGGAGGAAGGGTGTGTAAGGTTGATCCAGTCTGACCCAGGCGTCCGGGGGACAGGACGAGTACCGTCAACAAGAGCTCTGTTAGAAAATCTGACCAACATGGTGCTGTGGCCGGCACCATGTTGGCAGAACGTGTCAGGATACACACACTTGCTGGTTCCTGTAGCCGGAAGGGAAGTGTTTGAAGAAGGGGTGATCACAGAGTATCAGAGCGGAAAGGAAGTCACAGGGAGCTGAGGCCAGCCCCCCGTTTTACAGAGGAAACTGGAGACCCAGAGAAGGGAGGCTCGCTGCATTGCTGCGAACCCACCCCCCTACCCCCCGGCTCAACCTGACTTAACCTGATTTCCTGGTGCTGATTTCCTGGTGGCTGAGGGAAATGCAACCCGCTAGGTATTTTTCCCTGAGGGGCTTCGCTTACTGTGGTGTCATCCTCCCTCCGGTCTTCCACCTGCTTCCTCTCCGGTCTCTCCTGTCTCTGGCCTCTGGAGCTTTCTCCGCTGTCCCCTTCATCAGGGCAGGCCGTCCTGTCTGTTGTCTTAATGCTTGGTTTGTATCCTCCTCCCTATGAGACAGTCCTTCGGCTTGACTCGCGTTACCAAATGACCCTTTCCTTGCTTGGTCTCAGTCTGGTAGACCTCGTTTTGCTTGTGATCTTGAGGCGCGGTCTCGCTCCACTCCCTTCGTACTCCTCTTGCCGTAGTCACCCCGAGCCATCCACGCCGGGGCAGCCCAGCTCTGGCGAAGACAGCGACCCTGTTGTCTGGGCCCCCTTTCCCTTCACCTCCCCGGCCCCCAAATACGCCTTCATGTGTGAATACAGTAGACAGCTAACCTTGTTTATCATTCATGCGATTTCCCTGCGTTCCTAAGCCTAGGAAGTCCTCTGATGTTTGTTGATTGATTGAATTGATTGGCTGGGACTGTCTTCCTTTACACAGGGATACCACTACAAGAGCAGAGGCAGACAGACTCTCAGTTCTGGGGCTGACTTCAGACTCCAGCATGTTCCGCACACGGTCCTTTGATTCCGCACACGCCACCCCCTTATTTTGTTCTTTGATTAAACTCCTTTCCCATCCTTCCTTCCCCTTACAGTAACTTGCACATGATGAACACTTAGTGATTGTTAAAGCAACGGAGTACTATATTCTTTCTCTTTGTCTGAAGGATAATTAGAATGGAAATTTCCCTAGACTTTTGTAAGGAAATAGTCATGAGTACGCTGGAAAAACAGGTCTGATGGAATCCCCCCGGGAGTTCAGGGACCTAGACTTCTAGTGCCAATGCCACCCCTCAGTGGCTGCCTCGCCACGCTGTGTCACCGTGCCTCACGCAGCCCGGCTTCTTTGCTCTAGCACGGTGTCGGCAAGGCGACTTCTGAGGTGCCCTCCCGCGTAACATTTTCCCTGGGGTTCGGGGAAACACCCTTTGCTGACTGCCATTCTGAAGCTGGAGTGGATGAAAAGCACAGTGAGAGGCTGGTCGGTGACTGAGGAGTCGTCCCGGGGAGGAGCAGCAGCCCAGGAGGTTGGAATTTCAGCTCCGCCACGGCCTAGCCCTCGGACAGATGGGTGACCGCTCTGAGCCTGGTGTTCTCACCTGTGAAGTGGAAGTAGCCTGTCCTCCCAGTGTGGCTGTAAAGGCGAGTGCCGCGCGCAGTGAGCGCCAGCTGCCGCTGCGGCCGGCCTCCCGCTGCCTTGGAATTCCCGTGTAACTCTCCAGTGGGCCCGGCAGCCCTGTCCCAGGAAATGCTTCTCGCCAGATGCCCCAGAGGAGTCGCTCTAGCAGACCAGTGCTGGGACCATCGGACGCGTCACCTGGAAGGCTGAAACAGGCTGTGTGTGTGTGTGTGTGTGTGAGACCAGGTGGGCTGTTGGCCGTCAGGGCGCAGCCAGCCTGTCACTGTTAGGAGACTTGGCCTGCTTCCCACAAGATTATCTATTATCAGCACCGAAGAGGGTGTGAAATTGATCAGCACTGACGGAGAGTAATCACTGCCAAAGCACTCCCCAGCATCCTCTGTGCCCGCGGCTCTGGCCCTGCCCCTCCCTGCCATGCATCTGTCTCCCAGATGCCAAGGCCATTTTGCTGGGCACGGGCAAACATTCCGAGGCCATTAGTGCTCAGCACCTCACTGTGTCTTAGAGAGATGGGGCGGGGGTGGGGGGCGGGATGCATTTGTGAGCAGTGCTTCCTGCCAGCACTCGGGCTCCGTCCTGGCAGATACGGCCGCCTCGTGGGTGTGAAGGGAGTTGGAACAGAACAACCTCCTGGTCACCTGTTCATGCAGCCCTCTCTCAGGTCATAAACCATTTGTCACCTCACCCCGTCCCCCACCCATGGGGGACCTTGGCACATATTTGTCATCTTGAATGGAACGCTGATTTCTCAGGCATTTGAGGACACTGACGGTCAGATTAGCAATAAGAGCATATCTCCCATACTTTGTAAGTCGGCAACAACAACACTCATGTCACAGGGTCAGGGATTGGCGTCTTTAGTGTCTCAGAGCTGTCATCTTCCCTGTAAACTTCGGACCTCCATGGGCACAGCACAGGTGTTCATGGTTTGCAGTGGACCAAGATTCACTGGAGGAAACCCAGGCATTTGGCAGATGTTTCTTAAGTGCCTGCTTAGTGCAAGGCCCTGGGCTAGGCTCCGGCGGAGGCGAGAGGCAGATGTGCCGATGGAAGGAGGGGCCAGGAGTGCTGTGGAGGCCAGAGGCCTCCGGGAGCTGCGGGAGTGGTCTGCACGTGGAGTCTCCCTGAGCAGTTTTGTGGGTGAGGCAGTATCTGAGCTGAACCGTAAAAGATAGAGACATATAGAGCATCTCCACCCTAGAGAGGAATGGGGCAAAGGAGCGGCACTGGGAAGGCAAGTTAAGTTTCGGGGCAAGTGACACATTAAATCCCAGGAGCAGAAGGTGTCAGGAGTGCGTGGCTGGGTTTTAGAGCCAAGCTTCCTGGTCCTCCAGCTGGGGACAAGTAGCCCAACTGCCCAGCCCTCTTTCTTCCTTACTGGTGTTTTGTGTTTAAGGCGTACGGCCCGCCCTGTGGATGCTGTGGAATTACACAAGCGGGATTGGTGACAGCACGCCCGTGGAAGCTGCTTTCTCAGTGCCCTCTGCGCCTCCACCCCTGCGCACGCATGCACACACGCATGCACACACGCATGCACACGCGCATGCACACATGCACTTTCTTCCCTCGTGCTCCAGGATACTTCATGATCGGAGCCTCCTGCTCCTCTGACCTCCGTCCTGCGCCGAGCACGGCCTTCCTGCCCGACGGCCTTCGCGTGGCTTCTCCCTTCGCCCTGGCCCTTCCCGTGGGGGTGCCTCTCCGCCCTTCAGGCCTCGGCCCAACTCTCACCTCCTCGGGGAGGTTCCAGTGACCACCGCGTGTAAAGGAGTGCCCCACCCCGGTGCCCCTTTGTAACAGTAGTTATGTGGTCTGTTTATTCTTTGTCTCTGGGGCTGTAATCTGTCTTGTCCGCCGTGTTCCCAGGACTTACACAGTAATTGACAGGCAGTAAGTGAAGGCCCGCCACTCATGAGATGAAATTAGTATTTGCCCCCGAATATGAAGAAAGGTAGAGGATCCTGGGTTTACTACATTAGTCCTTAACTCTCATTTCTAACTCTCATTTTTGTTTTCTCTAGGATTAGCCAAGTAATCAGAAATATTTAACTATGTCGAGTTAACGGCCTAACTAGCTATAGTCAACACAGAAAAATACTCCCGTTTAGGAGTCTGTAGGACAGACTGATTATTGTATACGCAGTCAGTTCAAATCCCATGATGGCTGTACTCTGGAACTGGCCAAGCCCCCAGTCTCGGGCAGTTGCCCAGTGCTCTCCTGTTACACTCAGTGTCCATGTGATCCAGGGCCACACTGGTATCTGGACGTACCCTTGGCGTTCCTGGTTAACGAGATTTGACCTGAACTTTTAAAGGGCGTGTAATTCCAAGTCTGTTGAAATGAGCAGCAGATCTCCCTGATCTGTAAATGTCCAGAACACCGGCCTCAGCTGATTCCACCAGGCTGCGCAAACAGGAAGCCCAGAAAATACCGGGACGAAGTCCTGCCTGACTTCTCAGTTCCTTCCGGCTTCTGCCGGGTCAGGGTACACAGATGCCTGCTTGGTGTCCGGCTGTCCAAAGTAGGACATAATTACAGAGGCAGGGGTTTCAAAAGAGGGAGGAGAGCCTTGGAGAGAGGGTTTTCCCTTCTCCAGTTCCTGGGAAAATTATTCTCTGCAGGTTTATTCAATAAAGTGTTCTTACCACATACTTTGCATCACAATGGCGAGCTGCATGCTAATTTTGCCACAGTGAAATCATCCCAAGCTTCTGGAAAGAGAGAGATGGGCTCCATGTAATGAAACCGTATCCACAGGACTTCATGTCTGAAACAGACTTAGACTATTTCTTTAGCACTGGAAACTCAGAGATTTGTACAAAAAGGGGTAAAGCGCAGGGATGGAAGTGTGGGGCATGAGACCCTAAAGCCCTGGGTGTTGGTGTTTTTCCCGCTGAGAAGGAAGGAAGGGGCCGTGACCACAAAGTGTGGAATAGAAAAAGCTTTATTTAGTACAGTGCATCCCACCCGACGAGGTCCTCTGGCCCCGGGGACAGAGGCCAGAGGAGTCACCCGGGTTAAACCACGTGAGGGATATTTAAAGGGGTCCTCTAGGGTGGATGAGCTAATATGATGTGGTGAAATCTCACTGGCTGGTGGACGGTCGCTCTTTTCCCAAGGACCTCTGGGGAGTTTCTTTTGGTGCGCTTGGTTGTGGGCAGCCCTAGCCAAAATTCCCGAATCTGGGCTCCCCACATGACTGTCCCCCATTGCCCACCACCCTACATTCCGGTCTTTTGTGTTAATTAGGGGCGCCGTTTATTCATCTGGCTACTTCCTGTTGATTAGGGGCGTCATGGGGAAGGGGAGATCAGAAGATGGTGTCTTTGAGGGGTGTCAAGAGGAACATTTGTTTGGCCGTGACTGGAGAAACTTTGCGGATGCGGTCCTGTAAGGATTTTAAAAGAAAGAGGAGTAATAGGAGGATTTGCAGGGTCCAGCCTTTTGGTGAGTTGGAGATGGGTAGGGCCCAGTGGTTCCAAACAGCCAGCAATCCTGCATGGGAGGAAGTTTGAGGCGAGAGACATGGATAGAAATGAGGGTAGTATTGATTATGGGGGAGCCCTTGGTATTGGGGAATGGTAGGAGTAAGTGGGAAGATGCTGTCAGTTGGATAGTGGCTCCGAGACTGTGTAGAATGTCTCGACCCAGGAGGGGTACAGGGCACGATGGCATAACTAAGGAGTGCAAAAAGGGGGATTCCGTTCAAACTGCATGTCAGAGGTGCTGTGCAAAGGGGTAAAAAAGGGGCCCCATCCATTCCCATAATCAAGACCTATGGGGGAATTAGAGGTAGAGTGTGGTGGCAAAACAGAGAAGGTATAGCCCCCGTGTCCATAAGAAATGAGATGGACTTACCCACTAGTTGCAGCATAAGTGGGTTCTCCGAGTCCAGGCTGTGTCCTAGGAGTTTAGGCAATGTGCCCACCTGGCTGGCTTGTCCTCCACGTAGAGGCATTGAGGAAAAAGCCTGTTGCCCAAAGGGGCAATAGCTCCGCCAAGTGACCGGGCTACTTGCAGTTAGGGCAGGGCTCAGTGGGCAGCCACGGGCAGGGCCCCTGTCGGGCACAGCGGTCCTGCTTGCCACTCTTAAAGCAAGCTCCTGGCGGGGATCTTTTTTGTGGCCCGGACTTGGGTCGGGCACTTCCTGTGCCTTGCCCCTGTTGCTCTGCCAGTCTCAGGGCTGCCACAAGAGCCTGAGTTTGGAGCATTACCTTCTGCTGCATGTGGGCCTGGAGAACAGCCTCGGCCTGTTTCTGCTATTTGGGACCATTAAAAACTTTAAATGCCATGTTCACAGGTCCCGGATAGGGGTTTGGGGGTTGAGAATAAGAGGAGGGGGGCTCGTGGGGAGCCTGGCACCCAGATCCTGCCAGAAACGCTGGAGCTAGAGGCAGGACAGGGCCAGAACTTTCTGCAAGAAAATTGCGGTTGGGCCTGACCAGGCGGTGGCGCAGTGGATAGAGCATTGGACTTGGATGCGGAGGACCCAGGTTCAAGACCCCGAGGTCACCAGCTTGAGCGTGGGCTCCTCTGGTTTGAGCAAAAGCCCACCAGCTTGAGCCTAAGGTCGCTGGCTCCAGCAGGGGGTTACGCAGTCTGCTGAAGGCCTACGGTCAAGGCACATCAATGAACAACTAAGGTGTTGCAACGCGCAATGAAAAACTAATGATTGATGTTTCTCATCTCTCTCCGTTCCTGTCTGTCTGTCCCTGTCTATGTCTCTCTCTGACTCACTCTCTGTCTCTGTAAATAAATAAATAAATAAATAAATTTTAGAAAAAGAAAGAAAATTGGGGTTGGGCATCCTGCAAACCGGTGTAAGGGCCAATGCCAGGCTGAGAATGGCCTGATGGAGGAGGGACTTAAAAACACAGTGGAGCCTGACCTGTGGTGGCGCAGTGGATAAAGTGTCAACCTGGAATGCTGAGGTTGCTGGTTCAAAACCTTGCACTTGTCTAGTCAAGGCACATATGGGAGTTGATGCTTCCTGCTCCTCCCCCCTTTCTCGCTCTCCCCTCTCTAAAATGTATAAATAAATAAAAATTTAAAAAAAAAACAGTGGAGAAGGGAGGGTCCCCTGGCCAGCAGGGAGGAGAAAGAGAGACTGGTATTTGCAGGTGAATGAGAAACATGATCCTGCGAAGGGAGGGGGCTTTCTGGAGGGAAGAGACTCGAGTGGAAGAGGTCCGCAGAGGGACCAGAGAGGGGTCCCGAGAGAGGGGCATCCCCGGGGGTCAGGCAGGAGGGGAAGAGAGTTGGGAGTCCACGGAGAAGGAAAGATTAGGAGCGGAGGTTTTAGGTGAGGTTTCTCTGGCCAGAAAAAGGGCCTGCGTGGTGGAACAGGCGGCACAGAGATTAAGGACGGGAGCGTGAATACTAGAGGCCCTGTATGTAAGGGATCTTCAATCAGTTCCTAGCTTTTTTTAGCAATGGTTAAATTGGTAAGGGTGTTAAAACCGAAAGTCCCATCAGGAGGCTAACTGGTCCGATTATCCAGTGGGTTCTGTGGCCTGGCCACAGCGGAGAAGAAGAACAGTTTCCTCTTCTTTAGGGAGGGAGAGATTTCAGATAAGGCAACTCCCGGAGTGTTTTTGGATTAGGTTTAGATTCCTGTGCCCCTACGGCCACCCTCAGTCCTCGGAGTGGTCAGAGATGAGCATTGGCGTCCAAAACTCAAGCTCTGGCCACGGACGGATAGGGGAAGTGGATGTGCTCAGGACGTCTCCACGGGCACACAGGCACTCAGAATGGAAAGAGGTCCCTGACGTAGCTACGGACAGGGAGTCTCATCAGAAAGAACTGAGGGAAGGCTGGAGGCAGGGGACTTACTGCACCGTGTGCCAAAGTGGGTGGAAGGTTGGAGATCCTGGTTCTTCCTCAGAGGGGAAGGAAAGAGGAGCGGTCCTTGTGGACTTCAACTCTTCCTGGGTTTTCAGCACCAAAATGTAAGGTATTTTTCCCCGCTGAGAAGGAAGGAAGGAAGGGGCCATAGCCACGAAGTGTGGAATAGCAAAGGCTTTATTTAGTATAGCGCATCCCATCCGATGAGGTCCTCTGGCCCCGGGGACAGAGGCCAGAGGAGTCGCACAGATTAAACCACGTGAGGGATATTTAAAGGGGTCCTCTAGGGTGGGTGAGCTAATTGGACGTGGTGAAATCTCACCGGCTGACGGACAGTCGCTCTTTTCCCAAGGACCTCTGGGAAGTTTCTTTTGGCGCGCTTGGTTGTGGGCGGCCCTAGCCAGAATTCCCAGGTCTGGGCTCCCCACGTGACTGTCCCCCATTGCCCACCACCATATACTGGGTGTGTAGACAGTAAGCGGACCTGTGAGCTGCCACCAGTTCTCCTGGTAGCTGTGCTGGGAGCCTCCGGGGCAAGCTTACAAAAAGATCCTGCTGAGAGTTCCTCCCCGCTGTTCTTTAAACCAGTGAACCCCACACTTCTCATCCACGAATTCGCCAGAACACAGCCCACAGCCTGTAGAGTCCGGGGATGGTGGGGATGGTGTCATGGAGCTCTTTCCTCGCACCTGCTTCCCCCTCTCTTAGACACCCGCAGATGTTGCCACCTGTCCATTTAGCCTTTCTCCGCCACCTCCCTGCCCTGCCCGCCCCTGCCCAGTCACAGCGGGGAGGGTGCCCCGAGCTCCAGTCCCCGCCTCTGCCACTTAGCACGCACTGTGGCCCTGATCATTGTGCTTTGCTTTTCTCCTCCTTTCTGTCCTCTTTAGTGGGGCTCACAGTCTCTCCCCTACTGACTCCTGGAAGCCCCGGTTCATTCAAGGCTGGCTTTTATGTTGTTAAAATTCAAATGAGCAGTCTGGGTGGGTTTTGTTTGTTTGTCTGTTTGGTAAGTTTAGAAATTGAAGGCACACCTGAGAGAGGGAGGCAGTGTGATGATATGGGAGGAGCACGAACCCCGGTTAAGTCCCAGCTCGGCCACACCCGGACGCTGCCCTTTTCGGAAACGCCTTCTCTCCTGGGCAGGTGCTACTTTTCACAGTCACGTCATTTCAGAGGGTTGATTTGCAGACTGAGGTAGTTGTTTGTAAAAACCTGGCACGTGCTCGGGTGGGTGTCAAGGCCAGCGTCACACGTGGTCAGGGTCTCCTTGGGGGCAGAGCTTTGACCTGAGATATTTGGATTCTTATCAGAGCTTCTATCAATTATCTGTGTGCCCCCCCCCCAAAAAAAAGAAACCAAATCCACAAAATTCCTTTTAGTATTTTTTGAGCCAAAGTTCATGGGTATCTCTAGGCCCTTTCTCTAGGTCTGCCCTAATTTAGAAGCTCGGGGGGCAAGATTCTGTTCTGCCGGGGTTTGTGCATCCCCATCTCTACTTACCTGTCCCTTCTACGGTGCAGAATTTCCCTGGCTTTGGAAGAAAAAAAGAAGTTGGCCTTTTCCAAATGGTGGGGCAGTTCTGCCCTGCCTGCAGTGGCTCTGAGCCATGTCCCTCGTATTAAGGTGAGAAGGGTTCCCGCGGGCTTCCTGGCGGCTTCTTTTATGGCCGGTCCCTTCCATCCGCCAGGCCCGCGACTTGCCTGCTGAGAGAGAGAGAGAAGGCCGCGGAAAGGTGGTGATTTGGTCCTGCTCCCAAAGACAGATGAACATTTCAGGCGAGGATGGGCTGGGGGAGGGGAAACACGCCCCGCCCTGCAGAAACGGCACCTCGATGCCGCACACACCCCCTCCTGTTCATCGCTGAAGGTGAATCTGTGTGTTCATGATGCACGAGCAGCCCCCAAACAGGCTCGTGCGTCTGCGGACTGCAGTCTGTCCTCCTTAACACTCCATCCACTGCATTACCGTCTGAGTTTTTATTCCAGTCCTCTCTTACGGAATGAGCAAAACAAAACCTTTCAGAGTACCTTTTTTTTTTAACTCTTCCAAATTGCATGTTGAATTTGCTGATCTAGCTACAGATCCCCCACACAATACCCTTTTAAAAAGTATCTTTAGTTTCTAAGGAAAAGACAGGCCAAGAAGCTAGATGACTTTACATGTAACATTGTTTGCAGTCGTCCCCAGATGTGGCATAAAGAAGAAATAAAACCCTCTGTGTGTTTGCTCGAAGGTAACACTGGAGAAGGTCTAAACAAAGACTCTCTCCTCCTCTGAAGGGTGGACGGGCTCACGGGCTCACGGCCAGACGGGCGTCAGTGTTGATCCCGTCTCCAGCTCTCGCTCAGCCTTGAGCTCTGTGAGATTTCACCCCTCTCAGAAGGCCTCAGGTTCCCATCGGAAAAGTGGAAATAGTCACGCTTCTCGCCTCTTAGGGCTTAAGGGGAAAGGAGAGGGCCGTGGAAGTGCTGGGCATCAGGCGGGCACACAGCGAGGGCTCGGGAGATGGCGCTGTTGGTATTTTTCCACTTTTGCCGCCCGTCTCTTGCCAGAGGGAAAGAGCTCTCAGGCAAAGGTCTCAGACAGGAAACCGTGTTCCGCTCAAGTCTCTGACCCACACTCCGGGCGCCATCTGACATCTGTCTCAACGTTTCCGTCTGTGAAACCTGCAAGATGGTATTTGCAGTACAAACCCGACACGGGCGCACGCAGCGGCGAGGTTAATGCAGACGCGCGGCTCCGGGAGTGCGGGGCGCTGCGCGTCGATGTTGGGTTGTCACTGCTTCACGGGAGTCACCTTCACTCTTCTCAGAGGTGAGAGTGGAATGAATTAATTTGTGCAAGGCTTCCTGGAAATCCTAACCCTCCTGTCTTACTTCAGACACCATTCAGCAGGTAGATTTTCACTCGGAAATTTTGTGAAGCAAGAGATGTTTACAGGACTGAAGGAGGGACTGGGTTTTTGGACTTTCTCTTTAATCTCTAGTCACCATATTCCCATTTTAAGAGCACCCGGTTTACACGCCCACGTCGTTTTAAAATTGTCGGTGTGTTGTAACGGCAGTTCCAGAGGGCGTTGCCTTTCTTACAGGGACGTTTAATTTATTGACAAGAAGAGGCGTTCGTTGTCAGTGCTGACCGTCGTGTTCTGTGGGGGGAGTTCTGGTCTCCTGCTTGAGGCTTTCTCATGGCGGCTGTTCTGACCAGCTGCGGGCACTGTCAGTCACCAGCTTCAGTCTCCATACTCCTGTGTACAGGCCGAAGTCCATTCCCTTTGGTTACAAAGGCGCTTCAGTCTTCGATTTGTCACAGGTTATCAAAGCTAAAAGGAGCCCTCAAGAGCGCCAGATCAGGGAGGGCGAGGGGAGCCCCTCACCGCTCCCCGTCCTGCGGGCAGTGCGGACGTGGCTATTGATTTCCCTGTTCCTCTCCACTGAGCTCCAACGCAGCTTCATAGCCCTTCTCCGACCAACACGGGCCTCTGTGGCCATTGCGGTAGATCAGAGCTGACCTTCAGGGTGGACCTCTTTCTCTGCCCTGGTCCAGACCAGGCTTCTGGTTTCCAAGCAAAGAAGCTGAGGCCAAGAGAAGTTAAATGACTTGCCCAAGGACACTAGTAAGTTAGTATGAGAGCTGGGCTGATCCCCTGTGCTGGCTGCACTGTCCGCCTTTGCAGGAGGACTTGTCTGTAGAATTTATGCATCGTAGTTCAGAAAAGTCCTGATATCAAACATAAATGCTTCTTGTACTATCAGAAGGTCTCCTGAATGGGATAGAAGGCAAGGGAGGTTGGATACCATCTTTCGAGTGGGGGATTTGGGTGCCATGGCCGGACGGCTCGGTTGGTTGGAGCATCACCCTGAAGTACAGAGGTTGCCGGTTCACCCCAGTCAGGGCACATGCAGGAACAGATCAGTGTTCCTCTCTCTCTCCCTCTCCCTCTCTCTCTCAAATCAGTTAAGAAAACAAACAAAAAAGAGTGGGGTATTACTTTAGTACCCCTGTACTAAGGAGGGTGGGCTGCAGGTTGGCTCTGTGAGTGGGCCAGCTGGCTTCACTCAGTTCTTTGTCTAGTCGCCTTTGAGGTGTGTCTCTTTGGTCGACTGGACGTCATTAGCTCCTCGCCCCCCACTTGCAGGGAAGCAGCCCCCACTTGTATGCTGGCAGTGCGTCGCCATCAGAGTTCTAGACCAAACCCTTGAGTTCTTTCGGAACCTTCTATAAGGGAAGTAATGGGGTGGGACGTCTGCGATGATTTGTTTTCTTTATTTCTAGAACCTTTATATCACTTTACTATTACTTTTCCGAAGACCGAGTCCTAGCCAGAGGATCGTGACCTGGGGTGTACTGCTGGCGTTCTGGCGTTTCAGACACCCCCCAGGAGTTCTTTCCGCTGCCTCGTCTGCCTCCTCGCACTCGGCTATCTAAGAGCCATGTCAAGTTCTTATCCCAAGATCAGTGTTTTATCTAGTGTCTTAGACACCCAGAAAAGGAGCTAGAAGTATATTAGTCCTTTTATAAGTTGACCTTGTCCACACAGAGCAAGACAAGAGTGGATAATAAAGGTGACAGGCCACCACGCTTCTTTTTAAAACAGACCAGAACTTGAAAAGATGTTCCTAAAAGAACTACACCCAAACTTTATCTTCCATCAGAAGGCTTCACGATTATCCTGCTTCTCTGAGAGTTTCCCTTTAAACGCGGAGTGCACTCTTGTGTTCCGCTCCCTGAATGCACAGCAGTACCTCTTCCGTGCCACCGAGTTGTAACCGGCTAGATAAGCGCTATCCTGACAGCAGTCACCTTCTCTGTCTGTTGGTTTCTATAATGCTTCTGAAACTGTCAGGGCAGAAACTTCGTCTGAGAAACCAATCTCTGTTTCATCTCTGGGCATGTTCAGCGCGGCGCGGGTGATGCCTGCCGTGGAGATGAGCTATAGTTGTATCCCAGGGCTGCATTTGAAAATTTCACTTTCAAATCATGTGGCCGCGTGTCTAAAAGTAGAATGTTGAATTGAACGTTGTCAAGAGTCTTGAAGTTCTGAAGAAAGAGGGAAAATGGGGTTTGGCATTGCTGCTCGGGTCCGTCCTTTCCCGATGACAGCCTTGAGGGGAACGAAGGTTCAGGACACGCCCACCTAGTTGAGAGGAACTCGGATTGTGGGGAAGAGTGTGATGAAGGGAAACCCCCAGGGCATCTCTGCCCTAATTGGAGAAACTTCATTTCACTGAGCTCCACTCTTCTCCTCTCTGCCGCTCTAAGTTAGCATCCTCCTTTGTTCTCCAGACCCCTCTGAAGCCTGGACCTACACAGACATGGGGGTGTGGACAGAGCGCAGACTCAGGCGTGAATCCCACGGCTACCGCACGCTCGCTTTGGATTTCCTCATCTAATACGGGGATAGTGATCCTTACCTCCCAACATTTGTGGCACATAAAGGATGAAACATGAAAAGCGCTTAGCACAAGCCTGACGCTAAATAAGCCCTCAGCACACGAGCCCCTCCTCCTAGTAGGTAGGAGGTGGTAGCATTGGGGTTTTTTCCGTAATAATATTGCAAAGTAGGCTGCCTCACATAGTGCCTAGTACGCAGTAATTGATCAGAGATCATATGATCTATTGATAACTAGATCTGATCAACAGCAACAACAAAAATACCTGCTTTATGCTGTTCTTTCTCTCTGTTCGTGATAGTGGTGCTCCGTTGCTGTTTTCACGCCCTGGCTGGCTTGCCTTTGTCTGTGCTGTCATTCCCTCTGCCTGGAATGTTCTCTTCAGCTTTCGGCCTCCATCAGAATCCAGCTCAAATGTGTTGTCTCCCGTGAGCTCTCCTGACTTCCCAGACAGACCTATTAGTCTGTTCTTCTAGCAGGTTCACAGGGCACTCAGTACAGTTTGAGAAGACCTTTACAATAGCTATTACTACATTTAAAAAAAAACAATTTGTTTGTATTTGTTAAGCTCATTAATCCGTAATCTCCTTGATTGTGTGAACTCTCTTCTTTATCTTCGCTGCCCCCAGCGCATCATAGAACACCTGGGCCGGAGCTCGGGGTTCGGGACTTCTTTATGGGCAGGTGAATGAATGTGCTCCTCTCCAAGTTCCCCTTTGCAAACCCCTGAGGGTTCCATCTGTCTCCCCTCCCCTCCCCTCCCTCCCCTCCCCTCCCCTCCCCTCCCCTCCCTCCCCTCCCCTCTCCTCCCCTCTCCCCTCCCCTCCCCTCCCCTCCTCTCCGCAGTAGGATCTACTTCTCACATAGACTGACACAGTGGCCTCTGTCTGCCTCTCAGTGCTCTAAGCCGTGTGTCCCTCATGCGGGTGTTTGCATAGGCTTGTTCATGACGTTTTCCTGCCCAGTGTGGTCTGCGCCCGTCGTGGCTCACCCCTCTGGCCAGCATGTCAGCCACCCCCCGCCAGCCCTCAAAGGCCCGGGCCTCCGGCTTCCTGCTGCCCCCTTTCCCCCGTCCACGCGTCAGCACACAGCTCATTAGGCAGCGCTGAGCTCCTCCTGTCAGTCCTGTTTAACAGCGGCTCTCCAAGAGCCCCTGTGCAGAAGCCCCGTGCCAGGTGCCGTCTAGAGCTGCAGCACGAATAAGACACGGCACGGAAGGGGGCCCCGTCTGAGTGACTGTCACAGGCAGGCCTGGGCGGCCGTCGCAGAGGCACAAAGGCGAGGCTAGGCAGTTTTAAGGGCTGAAAAAGCACATTTAGTTGGAAACCTTTCAAAAGTTTTTTAAAGATTTCAGGAAGTTTTGTAAGAATATCACATCTTAGACTTTACATTATGCTAGAGATTGGGGGGTTGGGGGGCTTGAAATCTTACCCAGAAGTCACTTCTTCCCCGATGCCCTAACATTCTAACCAACGCTGCTCAACACCTACCCCTTGTAATTACTTGTAATTTGTGGGCACACTGTATGTGTCCCTTTACTTTTTGGTCATTTCCTGTGTCCCCAGACAGACATTCAGCTCCTTGGTGAGTAAAACCAAGACGTCTTGCTTCCATTTTTGTTCTCTTTCTGCCTTAACTCAGGGCTTAGCATGGTGTCCTTGCCACCGGGCGCTAAGCGGGGCAGGGATCTGAAAACCCTTGCGTCAGGGTCTCCACTCCCAGGCGCCTCAGGTGACTCAGGCAGGGTTCCTGCTCTCGCGGGGTCTGTATTCCGGTAACTGGTAATTATGTCATTACGAGCAACTTAATTAACCTCTGTGTGTCTTAGATTCTAATTTGTACAGTGGGATTAACAATCCCGTGCCCGCGCTCTCTAAATTTGGTAGGAAGGACCACGTATACAATAACCCTTACACTCTCCAACGTTACCGAAATGTAAGATGTCAGCAGCAACTGCTTTTTGCGTGAATGGGAGTCGGGAGTAATTTTCCCTCCTGTGCCCCAGCTGCCAAACACTTGGGAGTTCTTGAGCAGAAAGTTACGATTATGAGTAAATGAGAAGCTAAAGAGGCCCTTCTATTTTTAAATTCCTTGGACCTCAGTCCAGTGCTGCCTCATGAGCATCAGTCATGGCTGCCTCGTAACATTAGCACTATTGCCCGATTACCAGGGAATTTGCTACTAAATGGAGCTCGGAATTGGTGGTGCTCTGCGGGCCCTGCGGCGCCTGGCAGTCCGCGGCCCTCTTTGCCTCCTCGACAGAGGCCTTCAGGGGCGAGATGAAAGGTAGCCTTGTGTTGCTACAGGCTGGCCCCCTGGGCAAATAAGAAAGTGCATTATCTGCATCTCAACAGTCTCGGAGGGATTCTTGTTGTAGATTGATGGCCATCGCGGTGAGTCCTGCGCGCTGGGGAGAGTGGAAAGCAGAGTCCCAGGGGCCTCTGTCAGTGACAGGAGCCCCTCGTCAGGGAGCCACGGCCATACAACTACTGACAATTAAGAAATGGATTGTTGTCATCGGAAGCTTGCATTAAGCACCTGTCGTCTTAGGGCAGCCTGCAAGCCGTGCAGAACGAGTCCCTCACCCAGTCCCACTTCTGAAAGCTGACAGCCCGGACAGAGATGTCTGTCTCCTCTCCTGCACGGCGTGGATGTTTGCTGGCAGGGGACGCAGAGACAAACTTCATCCCAGCTTCCGCTGGCTCACAGTCCGCTTCCCTTCTGAAATGCAGAGGGGTACAGAAACAGGGCACCGATGATGACTGAAGTCAGTGTGGGTAGGGGGCGCAGGAAGAGGGCACAGCATGAAGCAGCTTGTCAAGGGTGCGCAGGAATTTTGGAAAGAAGGGTGTGTTAGCCTTAAATAACCAGGAAAGGCTTGGAGGTAGAGGTTGCTTAAAAAACAGGGTTGGCTTGCCTGACCAGGCGGTGGTGCAGTGGATAGAGCATCGGACTGGGATACCGAGGACCCAGGTTCGAAACTCTGAGATCGCCAGCTTGAGTGCGGGCTCATCTGGTTTGAGCAAAGGCTCACCGGCTTGGACCCAGGGTCGCTGGCTCGGGCAGGGGGTTGCTCGGTCTGCTGAAGGCCTGCGGTCAGGGCACATATAAGAGAACAATCAGTGAACAACTAAGGTGTCGCAATGCGCAACGAAGAACTAATGATTGATGCGCTCATCTCTCCGTTCCTGTCTGTCTGTCCCTGTCTGTCCTTCTCTCTGACTCTCTGTCTCTGTAAAAAAACAAACAAAACAAAACAAAAAAACCAGGGTTGGCTTGAGAGATACCCCAGAATCCCACGGGAGGGGCCGTGAAGGCTCTGAGATGGGAGAAGAGCTCTCTTGGCAGAGGTGGTAATAATTCACTAGATCAGGGGCTCAGATCAAGGAGGAAGGGGTGATGAAATGTTCGAGGGTTTGTGATGATGGCTGCACAACTCTGAGTGTACTAATCGCCTTTAAATGGGTGCTTCGTATGGTATGTGAATTGTATCTCTCTTGTTTTTTTTTTTTCTTTTCCAAGTGAGAGGAGGGGAGATAGACAGACTCCTGTATGCGCCCCAAGCAGGATCCACCTGGCAACCCCTGTCTGGGCCTGATGCTCTGCCCATCAGGGGCCATGCTCACAACCAAGCTATTTGTAGCATCTGAGGCAGCGGTTCCAAGGCGCCATCCTCAGCGCCCGGGGCCGATGTGCTCAAACCAGTCGAGTCATGGCTGTGGGAGGGGAGGGGGGGAGAAAGAAGGGGGAGGGGAGGGGTAAAGAAGCAGGTGGTTGCTTTCCCTGTGTGCTCTAACTAGAAATCGAACCTGGGACATTACACACCAGGCTGATGCTCTACCACTGAGCCAGCCGGCCAGGGCTGTTGTGTCTCAGTAAAGCTATTTTTGTTCTGGGGTTGTTTTTTTTTTAAAGAAGAATCCACTAGAGAGGAATAGATATGGGGAGAGTAATTCTGATAGGTCTGGGGTCACAAAGGTTGAGGAGAGACTCGCGTCACCCCTTAGGGCTCTAGCCGGGAGGAGAGTGGGACTTGTGAAGTGGAAGGGAAGGTCGGCAGCATTGTCACCAGCAGATCACAGGCTCAGGTGACACGGACACACAGGGTGGGTGCCTTGTGCCTTCGGTTTCACCAGGGTCCCAAGACAGTTGTGGAGAAAGAGGACCTCTCTTCCCTATGTTTAACTTGATGTGGAAGAGAAAGAGAGTTAAGTGTATCTTGTAGAGAGATTATTTATGGAGGCCGGAACCAAAGAGTAAAGAATGAGGGGAAACAGGTAAGTAGCTTAGTTTTGTGTCCCAGTCAGCTTATTTTTTTAAGTTAAATATGTGGATGAGATCATTTTGGCCTTGACTCATAGGGAAAAAAAAGGGACTTTAATCTTTTTTTCCTGAGCTCTAGTCCATTAACAATGAGAACAGAAGGCCTGGCCTGTGGTGGCGCAGTGGATGGAACGCTGACCTGGAATGCTGAGGTCACCAGTTCGAAAGCCTGGGCTTGCCCGGTCAAGGCACATACGATTAGCAACTATTACGAGTTGATGCTTCCTGTTCCTCCCCCACACCCTGTTTCTCTCTCTCTCTCTCTCTCTCTCTCTCTCTCTCTCCCTCTCTCTCTCTCTCTCTCTCTCTCTCTCTCTCTCTCTCTCTCTCTCCCTCCCTCTCTCTCTCTCTCTCTCTCTCTCCTCCCTCTAAAATCAAATAAAATCTTTTATAAAAACCGAAAAACGAGGACATAAGAAAGATATTAGAATAATAGGTAAATCAGGGTGGAGCGGTTTTCTTTTGTGGCTGTTGTTGTAGCTGCTGTTCTTCTGTGTGGGATGGGTGGACCAGAAGCCATCTTTTCCCACTCCGCTCACTGTCCAGCCTCTGTTCCCAAATGTCCGCTGGTTTCCAGGACATGGTGCGGCGCGGGGAAATCCTAGACAACGACACTGAGGACGAGTTCTACCTCCGGCGCCTGGATGCGGGGCTCTTCGTTCTCCAGCATATCTGCTACATCATGGCCGAGATCTGCAACGCCAACGTCGCCCAGGTAGGGGGCGTCCCCTGCGTGGGCCTGGACGCCCTCCCCCGTCCCTCCCCCCGCCCCCACGCAGGTAGAAACTGTCTACAAAAGAAGTGGATCACACTCTCCTTGAATTCCTTCCCTGTGTGGGCCGTCCTTCCCAGGGCTGGGAGTGAGGTGGAGATTCCGGCACGGTGCGCCCTGGTGTCTGCCAGGACAGGTGACGCCTTTCCTTTCTCTCCCCGCTCTGCCCTTTCCTGACTAGATTCGGCAGAGGGTTCACCAGATCTTAAACATGAGAGGAAGCTCCATCAAAATCGTCAGACACATCATCAAGGGTGAGCTGGCCGTTGTGTGTGCCGGGGCCCGGGGCGTAGACGGTGCCTTCTTTCTGCATCTCCGTCCGTGTCCCTGGGAGTTGGTGCACAGCGCGTTCCGCCTGCAAGCGTGAGTGTGTTGTCTCACTCGCCGTGTGTCCGGGCCCACGTCAGGGTACCAGACACTGACCCAGTTGTTCTCTGCCTCCGACCCTCCCGGTCCAGAATTTTAAAATGCATAACCAACAGGAAGCACTAGAGCTTATTAATTTTTTTTAAGACAAAAATAAGGAAGAAACAGTCTAGTTCCAAACTGCATGTGCTAGAAGGGAATTGCTTTCTTAGGGGGAAAAGCAAGGAAGTTACGGAAAGGCTGGGCATTGTGCGATCAGAAGGAAGGGTGTGTGAGGCAGCAGGGGGTCCCGGAGGGCCTGCGCCCAGCCTGTCTGTGCCTCCCCAGCCGCACGGGGTCACAGAGGGCCTGCGCCCAGCCTGTCTGTGCCTCCCCAGCCGCACGGGGTCCCGGAGGGCCTGCGCCCAGCCTGTCTGTGCCTCCCCAGCCGCACGGGGTCCCAGAGGGCCTGCGCCCAGCCTGTCTGTGCCTCCCCAGCCGCACGGGGTCCCGGAGGGCCTGCGCCCAGCCTGTCTGTGCCCCTCCCCAGCCGCACGGGGTCACAGAGGGCCTGCACCCAGCCTGTCTGTGCCTCCCCAGCCGCACGGGGTCACAGGGCCTGCGCCCAGCCTGTCTGTGCCTCCCCCAGCCGCACGGGGTCACAGAGGGCCTGCGCCCAGCCTGTCTGTGCCTCCCCAGCCGCACGGGGTCACAGAGGGCCTGCGCCCAGCCTGTCTGTGCCTCCCCAGCTGCATGAACTAGAAATTTTACAAAGCTTCACGAGATGCTTACTACATGACCTTAGTTTATTCTGGTGCCCGGTACCCAGAGAGGGCTCAGTCAGGCGAGTGTCCCTCTTCCCCAGGGAGGCCCCCAGCGCCGTCACATCTTTGGCTAGCCCTGACTCAGCCCAAGTGGCTCCCGAGAGACCTCCGTCAGCACACCGGCTCTCAGTCGCCAGGCAGGGCGCCTGACCTGAGCTCTGACGCAGCCCCAGCGCGGGCACATAGCCTGATCCACCTGGTGGGTAGAGGACCGCCGAGGACATGATGGCACTGATAGTACCGGAGGTCAGAGAGACTCAGGGTGGACTGAGCAACGGCAGGGAAGGCATTTCTCTCTCTGGCCCTTGCTCGGCCCGTTGCTGAGGTGACGGATTAGGCTTGATGTCCCCAAAGGGTTTACCTGTGAGTGGCTGTCAGCCCCACTGCAGGGGGGAGACGGAATGTGGGGAGCTGTGAGGAGAGGGTGAGGGCCCTGCTGGGCTCCGGCTCCGGAGCTGTGTCCGGGCTCAGCTGTTAATGCTGTCGCCTCGGGCAAGTTGCCCGATGGCTCTGTGACCTCATAAAGTGGGTGAAGGGATTAAACGAGATGATAGATGGAAGTGCTGGACCCTAAACAAGTTCTCAGTGAACGTGAGCTGTAATGAGTAGTATGAGATATTATGGTGATAATTACCATCATCATAAGTGAGGCGTGGCTGTACTCCCAGGGAGGCCCCGTGGGAGGATAGCACTGAGCCGGGGCTTCCAGGCTGGGACAGGCGTTCCAGGAGGTGGGACAGTGTGCTGGAGGCACAGCCCTCCCCGGCAGGTGGGGATGGTGAGTGGAGCGTGCCCATTTAGCAGATGGAACACCTGAGGCATTGGAGTCTGTTGTGTCTTCCCTCAGAGAGCCAGGACGGGAGCCCGTGGGTGACCGTAGCCCAGTGCCTTCCAAGGGGATCCGTTGCTCCCCTCTCATGCTCAGCATCCCGCTCGCGTGAATTAGCTGCTCAGCGCCTGCCGCCTCCTCCCCAAGGTGTAGGGTGGCAGTTTGCAGCGCCAGCCTTTAAATGCCATTGACTTCCTACGCCCACACGTTCAGTTAGAACCTTTTACTCCCAGCTCTACCCTCTTGCGTTTAGACTTCTCCCCACACCTCCCTCGCTGTGATCAAAACAACAATCTTCTGAGAGACAAAGTGCTGTTAAGGCTGCTGACACATAGTAGGTGGGTGTTTTTGTTTCTGAGGTCCTAACATGTATAGCACGTTATGCAGGAGTTTCTGCTGTTGGGAGCCAGCCTGTCCCCCTCTGATCACAGTTCACCCTCCCGGTGCCTGTTACAGCTGGGTGCTGAGTGGGTGTCTGGAAGGGCGAGGGGCCCTGCACGGAGCCGTGTTCACCCCCCAGCTCCTGTTCCTCCCCCAGTACCTTCTCTCCCTCCCCGTCCAGACCCTCAGACCTCCCTTCGGGCGGGGGTCCAGCCCGTGTTCTCTCCCCCACCTTCCCGCCAGCCCACTAGTCACCGCCAGTCCCGCCTCCCAGCGCAGTCTGGACTCCCTCCCCTTCTCTCCCTCTGTTCCTTCCCGTCATGTCATCGCGCCCCTCTTATTTCCTTCCTAGCCCTTGTCACAGTCTGGGATTGTTTTTCTTTATGTCTTTGTTTACTTGTTTCGTGTGTCTTATACATTAAATGTGAGCTCCACGACGAGGGGACACTGTCTGGCTTGTTCCCCACGTCTCCTCAGCACCCAGGGTAATGCCAGGCACCGAGCGGGAGCCCAGTGGGTGATTTCAGCGGGGCCGCGTTAAACCCCACCCTTGTGTGAATTTAACTCAGCAGATGTTTCCTGAGACTCAGCGCCGGGCGCGCCGTGCTGCGCCCTGTGCTCCTAGGCACCCCTCACCCCTGCCCTCATGGAGCTGGTAGTTTCCTGGGGACACGTCCCACTTAACTCAGGCTAAATGAGGGATGCGGTCCCACAACCACGAAGCTCATGTTGTGTTCAATACAAGAGATACAAAGGAGAATAGGCAAGCCCCCTGTCCTGGAGGCGTTCACTGTCTAGTGGGAAAGATACTCTAAACTAATTACAGTATGGTAAGTGCAGTGTTGAGGTCGTCAACAGTGTGCTCAGGCTGCACCAGGGAGCCCCGGAGGGAAAGGCTCCGTGAGGCAGGACGGGACATCAGTGACTCGTAGGGGCTCTGTGTACGTGAGCAGGGCCTGAGCAAGGATGCGGAGGCTGGAGCACTGGGTAGGGTCGGGAGTGCTGGTGGGCAAGGCTTGGGTTCTGTTGGGTGCATGGGGAGTTTGGGGGTACGGGTAGTGACTGCAGGAGACACCCTGGGGTGAGGGCTCAGGACAGAGGCCAGTTTGGGCAATTTGAAGCCATTAGTCTGAAGGTGATTTAAAGCCAGGGAATTGGATGCTACTGCCCTCACAGGATACTGACCGCTAAAATAAACAAAGTTCTGTCCAGAGGGAAGGTTCAGGTGAGGGTTCTTGACCCCCTGCTGCTGGCATGCCCCTGCCCCGTGCCCTGTGCCCTGTGCCCCACGCACGCCACCTGGGGAAGCCATCTGCCCGCAGCGCTGTGTGACCTGAACCGCCTGGCCGCCTCTCAGCAGCCCAGGGCAGTGAGGAGCTCAAAAAGGGGAGGCTGCCAAGGGCCTCTGAGAACGCCTTCACTCCCTCCCCTCCTGCTCCCTCCCCTCCTGCCCTCCTCCACCCTGCCCCCCTCCACCCTGCCTCCCTCCCCTCCTGCCCCCCTCCACCCTGCCTCCCTCCCCTCCTGCCCCCCTCCACCCTGCCTCCCTCCCCTCCCGCCCCCCTCCACCCTGCCTCCCTCCCCTCCTGCCCCCCTCCACCCTGTCTCCCTCCCCTCCTGCCCCCCTCTACCCTGTCTCCCTCCCCTCCTGCCCCCCTCTACCCTGCCTCCCTCCCCTCCTGCCCCCCTCCTCCCTGCCTCCCTCCTCCCTGCCCTTCTCCACCCTGCCCCCTCCTCCCTGCCCCCCTCCACCCTGCCTCCCTCCCCTCCTGCCCCCCTCCACCCTGCCCCTCTCCACCCTGCCTCCCTCCCCTCCTGCCCCCTCCCCTCCTGCCCCCTCCCCTCCCTGCCCCCCTCCTCCCTGCCCCCTCCCCTCCCTGCCCCCCTCCACCCTGCCTCCCTGCCCCCCTCCTCCCTGCCCCCCTCCACCCTGCCTCCCTGCCCCCCTCCACCCTGCCTCCCTGCCCCCCTCCTCCCTGCCCCCTCCACCCTTCATTCCATCCGAAAGCACAGGAAAACAAAGCCAGATAAGAAAACCAGCTCATCAGTCTGTCCTCTTTGATTTTAATTTTGTTTTTCACTTTGGGTCTCTTCCCTTTTTTTTAGCATACTAATTAGATGCAAGCTTCTTCCTTTGATTTTATGGCCTACATATTTCCTAAGTTCTGCTGGCAGGATGACAGCTGATGTGTCCCTGGAGGCCCGGGGAAAACGCTGATGCGGCAGGCCCAGCAGGGGCTTTTCCCGTTGCATTTGGGTCCCCTTGCCCAGGTTTGCTCCCTCCTTTTCTGCTGGGGGTGCCCAGGGAACCTGGGGTGATTGATGGCTCATTAAAGTCCTTCGTTATGCGACCGCTGGCTTGGTGCTCCCAAAGGCCAGCCTTCCCTGGGCCCGAGGACTGCGGTGCCCACAGAGGGGACGACGGTGTCTTTGCTACCGGGCGCTCCACGGGGACAGGGACAGCCTTCCTGCCTTTTATCTCCGGGGCCTGGCCCGTGACTGGCGCAGAGAAGGAACCCAGCTCACACTTCCTGGGTGCCAAGGCTGTAATGCACATTCTCGGGCCCTCACCACAACCCGGAAAGGCAGGGGTACAGTCTCCGTGTTGCAGATAAGGAAACCAGGCCTCGCAGAGGCTGGGGGAGGTGTGCACAGTCAGGGAGGCAGACGGGGAACGCTCGCACTGTGCCCACTGGCTGGTGCTCTCCTGCAGCCTTTCTTAGAAAGCAAAGTCGGGCGTTTCCCTTCGGAGCACCCCCTTGGCATCACAGGGCGCTAGGTGGCCACCCTTAGGAGGCCCTGTCCCCAGGGGTGAGCAGTCCCCTCAGGTGGCGTGACTCCCACCACACACAGCGGTCAGTGCTAAGGTAGGGAGTGTGGATGGAGGCGCAGCTGGCCTGCGGGACGGTAAGCTGAGCCGAGCGCTGCACAGAGCAGGTGCCTGCCCTTTCTGTTTTTAACTGTGGTAAAAACATGCATGAGATTGATCGTCTCAGCCATTGCACCCATCACCACCATCTATCCACAGAACTCCTTTTCATCTCGTAAACCTGAAACTCCGTGCTCATTAAACACCCCTTCCCCAGCCCCTCACTGCCACCCTGTACCTGCTCTCTGTGAAGCTGATGACTCAGTACGGAGGTGGCTTCTTAAAGCAGTGAGGGACTCCACAGGCAGATGTGGGGATTGAGTGCCCATCTCCTTGGCCATGGAGTAGGAGCTGCAACCTGGGATCACGTTTTAGTGTAAATACTTGTGCCGAGTGTTACCGTGGGAGCCCGTGCGAGTCTCTTAAATGTTTTTAGTCACTGGTGAAAGTTGTGGGAAGACTCCGTGGGTGCTGGGCTGTTTTGCAGAGAACTTGGACGATTACTGACTGGCCTCATTGGTGACAAAAAGAATGAGCCAAAGACTTCAGAATGCTTTCAGAAATTGGCTCTTGGCCCGTGGATTTGCTTATGTTGCTTTTATGGCTTGAAATCTCTTAGACGCTCATAAACATGTATTCCCATATTGATTTGCGGCTCCTGGTAACCTGAGCTTTTCCTCTGTGATTTTGAAGTTGCGGGAGCTGCTGGTGTATCTTTGGATGACATACGTTGATGAGCATGTGATTTGTACCAGGGCGTGACTGCTGTGGCCGCTCGGGCATAAGGCAGGCCCGTGGGTTAAGTGTAGGCAGCTCCTCAGCCTGTCTGAGCCACAGGCCACAGGTCCTCCATCGGGGAGCTGGGGAGCCGGGCTCACAGGGCTGCTCTGAGGCTCAGGTGAGGGGCGTGTGGGAAGTGTGTGCACGGTGGCGGCACACAGGTGCTCCATGTCAGCTGCTTCTCCTGTGATTAGCGTCTGAGCTAACCCGGCAATAAGCAGAACTGCGATGCTCAGAGCGGCATGAATCCTGGCTCTCCGTAACTTTTGTGAGTTAGTAGACATGTTTGAGCCGTGGTTTCCTCCTCTGTGAAAATCAAACCTGAAGTGGATGCTGCCCCTCGGGAAGGCTGAGGGGGAGATGCAGTCAGGGGCCCGGGACAGAGCGCGTGCTCCGTGGATGGCGGTGCCTTTTTCCCCGTCCTTGGCCTAACTAACCCTTTCGCCCAGAGCAGTAGGTAGCAGCCAGCACGCAGGGGCAGACCCTGCTCCTCGGGGCCCGGTTGGGGGCGGGGGGGGATTCTTCTCCAGCCAGCTAGGATGTCCTCAGGACTGAGACCATGCCCCTGTTAACGTCGTGAGCAGAGGGGAAGTTTTCTTCCCCTTTAATTGGGTTTCATTGTAACGCCATCTCTGATGGACTTCTGTCCCTCGGCCCCAGTGACACGTCCCCCTCTGGGGAGGTAACATTAGACTTTCCGTGCTCATGGTCGTTGGTAAGGAATCTCATTGAGACCTGGAGGACTTTCCTCTCCCAGTTTCTGTTTTGTGGTTATTTCTGTGTCTTCAAGGGTTTTCAGTGTGAAAATAGCGGCATTCCTCTTCCTCCTGAATTTTTTTTTTTTAAGGGTGAGCATTCCGGTTTAAGGTCCAGGGCTCTGGACCAGGCAGGTGCGCACGAGTCCGAGTCTCTGCCCTGGAAGACAGTTCTCCCCCCACCAGCCCCATGCCCCCCAGCCTCTCCCTTTTAACATAAACAGAACAGCTTGTATTCCATGTCTGAATAGTAAACCTGCTGTCTAAAGTTTGCTTTAATATTTATGCGTTCGGCACTGCTTCCTGTTTTTTGAGCTCCTTTCAAAGCCTTTATTATTTGAAAATGCTGGGGAAGCAGAGGAGGGAGTTGATGTGCACTGACTCCCCCTCCTCCTCGCCCTCCCCCTCCCCTCCCCTTTCCCAGCCCCTCTCACCCTTCCCCCACGCTGTGGTTCTCCCTTCTAGCATCTCTCTTTCTCATGCATTCTCTCTTCCTTTCTTACACACACAGCAAAGAGCACTCTTTTCTAAGACCTCTGGGAGGAATCTGTTCAATATTTATAAACTGCTGCAGCAGCTGTAATAACCAGAGGTAGCTGGTACCACCAAGATTTGCTCCAAATAGGGTTCTACTCCAGAAACAAAGAATGAGGAGAGGGGTACGGGGTGGCAGGCAGGGTGCACAGTTGACACTGGCCGCCAGGGGCTCGTCACACCCGGTTCTGGGCCTGGCTCCATGGCTGGCTCATGCGGGGACCCTGCCAGTCTGACATTCGGTGACCTGGCATGCGAGGATACGGCCCCAGTGACCCACTCCACGCATGCACCACTGGGCCCCGTGACCACAGGACATTCTGTCTAGGGTCTTACCTTCACGGAGACATTAAGGGCAGGTGCTCAGCTCCGCTGGAGCTGGGAGGCTTTGGGGCGCTTACAGAGCAGGAGATTGTTTAGGTTAGCTAATGCCGCTTTGGGGACCAGCTCCACCCCTGGTGGCTTTTCCCTGCCTTTTCCCTGCTCACATGTGTTCTGGGTTTTTTTTGTTGTTGTTGTTTTCTTTTTGTTTTTGTTTTTTCCTGTATTTTTCTGAAGCCGGAAACGGGGAGAGACAGTCAGACAGACTCCCGCATGCGCCCGACTGGGATCCACCTGGCACGCCCACCAGGGGGCGATGCTCTGCCCCTCTGGGGCGTCACTCTGTTGCGACCAGAGGCACTCTAGCGCCTGGGGCAGAGGCCGAGGAGCCATCCCCAGCGCCCGGGCCATCTTTGCTCCAGTGGAGCCTTGGCTGCAGGAAGGGAAGAGAGAGACAGAGAGGAAGGAGAGGGGGAAGGGGTGGAGAAGCAGATGGGCGCCTCTCCTATGTGCCCTGGCCGGGAATCGAACCCGGGACTTCTGCACATCAGGCCAACGCTCTACCACTGAGCCAACCGGCCAGGGCCATGTTCTGGGGTTTAAGCGTCAGCTCCTCCACCATTCTAGACATGGACAGCTTGCTTTAGTCTCTAGTAAGTCTCAGTTTCCGCATCTGTGAACAGAGGTGGTGCTCTTCGCCTTGAAGGATAGCTGCAGAGACGCGTGGGGCGGCAGGCGTGGGCGCCTGGCCCAGAGTCCGCGATCGCCAGGTGCTGGGTTCCCCCGCTGCCGCGGGACGGCTCCATCACGGCCCCTGTCCAGGAACAGGCCACCTGACCTATCTCCGCAGACCAGACGAGTGCCCGGGAGACTTGCCCAGGGTGGGTGCTGAGGGCAGGGGTGGCACGTGTTCTCCCTGAGGCCTTGGCATTGGTGGTTCAGCAAGCGCACTGGTGCACTCTGGTTCTCTCGGTGTGTGCGTCCCTAAATAGAGATCAGGCCGCCCTGGGGAAGCTGGGGTTACTGGGAAAACCACTGCCCCAAAGGATCAGACTGCTTCTCCGCTTCCCTCCCTCCAGGGTCTGCGAGTACATTAGGAGAGCAAAGTGTTAGCTCAATCCATTAGGCCTCTTGCTTCCAGATCATGCCTCTGGGGGTATTAAATGCTATAATGGTCATTTCTCTTTCTCCTGGGGCAGCAGCTAGATCGTTGGCCTGTGAGGCAGAGATCCCAGGCTCATACAGCCCCACCACCTCCTGCAGCCCTGTCCCTGTTCCCCGTCCCCCACCCGGCCCTCTCCTCCCGGGCTGTAGTGCAAGGCGCCATGACCGTTTGCTGTGCGAGGTGATGGATGGGCCGAACAGAAGGGAATGATTTCCGGGGGAGACACACAGCTGGCACACGTCTGATTCCCAAACCCCGTGTCCCAGCACACGTCCAAAGTAATAAAGAGGAAGGAGGCAGAAGGAAGAAGTGGCAGGAGCCCAGGGAGCGGGGAGAGGGAGGGGTCGCACACTCTCTCCTCTCTCCTGAGTCTTTGTCTGATTGGGATCTGCAGATGTTTTATTATGCAAAAGCCTCTCGCTGGAGCGGGCTCTATTGTTCTGCCTTGGGCAGATATGCGGGCAGCCATCTAGTCAACTGCTGTTTGCTCACCACGTGGACCGGTAGCTGGCCCTCAGCCAGGCTCTGCTGGCAGCGGTGTGGCTGAAAGTCAGGCAGCGCCTGGCCTCAGCGGAGCCCCAGCCTGGGGAGAGCGGACAGGACCTGGGGCGCGAGGTCAGCCCTGTGACGGAGGAGCCACAGTCCCCGCGGGCAGCGCCTGGCCTCAGCGGAGCTCCAGCCTGGGGGGGGGGAGAGCGGACAGGACCTGGGGCGCGAGGTCAGCCCTGTGACGGAGGAGCCACAGTCCCCGCGGGCAGCGCCTGGCCTCAGCGGAGCTCCAGCCTGGGGGAGAGCGGACAGGACCTGGGGCGCAAGGTCAGCCCTGTGACGGAGGAGCCACAGTCCCCGCGGGCAGCGCCTGGCCTCAGCGGAGCTCCAGCCTGGGGGGGGGGAGCGGACAGGACCTGGGGCGCGAGGTCAGCCCTGTGAGGGAGGAGCCACAGTCCCCGCGGGCAGCGCCTGGCCTCAGGCGGAGCTCCAGCCTGGGGGAGAGTGGACAGGACCTGGGGCGCAAGGTCAGCCCTGTGACGGAGGCGTCCTCCCAGCAGCCACAGTCCCCGCGGGCAGCGCCTGGCCTCAGCGGAGCCCCAGCCTGGGGGGAGAGCGGACAGGACCTGGGGTGCTAGGTCAGCCCTGTGACGGAGGAGCCACAGTCCCCGCGGGCAGTGCCTGGCCTCAGCGGAGCTCCAGCCTGGGGGGACAGCAGACAGGACCTGGGGCGCGAGGTCAGCCCTGTGACGGAGGAGTCCTCCCAGCAGCCACAGTCCCCGCGGGCTCTGTGCCCGCCGCCGCCCTGGCGCTGAGCTCGGCCACACTGGCTGGCCGTGCCTGCCCTCATCAGATGGACCAAGCCGGCTGTCCCCTGGGAGCCCCCGCACTGGCTGTCCCTCGGCTACTTGCTCCCAGATGTCCCCACATGCGTTGCCTTCCGTCTTTAATCAGACCTCCCGTCTCTGTGAGGCCTCCCGACAGCTGCCCGATAGATCTCATTTCCTTCTGATTGGTTTCCCTCACGACAAGTGGGTTCCACAGGCACGGAGCCGTCCGTTTCTTTGGGTCGTCACTTGGCCACCCTCGCTGCAGACAATGGCTCTCACTCCTGAGCGGGCAGCGGCACCCAGGGCCTTGTTCGGACAGACGGCTGGGCCGTCCTCCGCTCTCCTCGTAGTAGGTCTGAGTGGGCTGAGCTCCGAAGTCACATTTCTCACAAGTTCCTGCGTGATGCTGATGCTGATGCTGCCAGTCAGGTCCCCCTCTGTGGACCACCGGTCTGGAACAGTGCCTGCCCGCGGCGGGCACCCACCCCACGTGGTGGGGTGAGTGAGTGAGAGGAGGACTGGGGCTGGAGGAACGTGAGCCTGGAGGGGGCGCTCGCCCTTCTCACTGACCGCCTCCAACGCCAGAGCCAGGACTTGGGCGCGGCTGCAGTGTGGGGGCACCGGGGGCATTAGAACAGCCCACGCCTCCGCCTCAGTGGGAGCAGGGGTTCGGGAAGGGTGCAGAGGGACCCAGCCACGACGGGCCCGGGCCGTGGCCGCACACTGACCCTGCGTTTGTCTCCCCAGAGTACGCGGAGAACATCGGGGACGGCCGCAGCGCCGAGTTCCGGGAGAGCGAGCAGAAGCGCATCCTGGCCCTGCTGGACAACTTCTAGGGCCCACCCTGGGCGGCTCGGACGCACGGGGCCTCCGCCCCGCTGTTACACAGCTCAGTGTGACCTTCGGACAAATTAAAACTAGTTGTTGGGTTTTTTTATTCCTGGGCTGGCATTCTTTGTAGCTAAGCTGTAGCCTCTGACGCTCACCCACAGTTCCACAGCAGCCGTCCTGGGACACAGCGGAGGGTGGTCGGTGGCTGGCCTCACTGCCAGTGCGGACACTGAGGCTCAGAGTGACCACTGTGGCCACTGTCTGGTGGAGAGGCTATAATGGGCAGGGGGAGGCGTGCACTGGTGACGTCCCAGGGCTCTTGCCCTGACAGAGAGTGTGGACGTGTGGCACGAGGCCTGGGCTCACACAGAACAACGGGGGGCTTTCCCAGCACCTTCAGGCCGGCCTGGGGCGCAGCCCTCAGCAGCTCTTGAGCCCCGCACCCTGCACCCGGGAGGGTGGGGGCAGGAAGACACGCCGTGCTGGGCCTCACCCCGATGACGGGACCAGAATCTCGGGCAGCGCGGGTGCTCACACTGCCTTAAGCTCCCAGGTGACCCCCGCATCTGGGTAAGAGCCATGCTTCAGGGGAGACAGCCTGGGTCCAAGTCCCAGCTGCACCATTTACCAGCTGTGGCAGTGTGGGGACGTGCCGTTACCTTCCTGAGTCTCACTTCCTCTGCGCAGTGGGGGTAATCACGGCCACGTGGCGCTTATGGGGGTGCGACCACTTGGCTGAGCGTGCAGTGCATTGATAGCACTCAGTAGGTGCATACAGGTGGTGACTTTGTCCTTCCTTTCCATGTCTGTGGCTCAGGAGAGTCTCAGCTCCACCCATTTCACACGCATGGTTAGGCGTTGGCCTCCCTCACACAAGTCCACAGTCCTTGCGCATGTTTTTAATCCAGTAAGAGCAGAGTCCTCGTGAGTGAGGAGGCGGGAGAACAGCTGATTTTGTTTCACTGAAATGACCCACGTGGCCCAGGGTCAGCCAATAGGCTACAAGGGACGTCACACAGCCCGCGCTGTGCCTACGCCGTGCCCGCGCTGAGCCTACGCCGTGCCCGCACTGAGCCTGGCAGCTCACTTCTCGTCGAAGCCCAGGGGACAGGGCCCCAGGCAGCCCCCGAGAGGGCTCTGAGTGGGATGGCACCTGGGGCGGCCCTGTTGGTGCCAGCGTTCAGCCCGGTGGGAGGACGGACGGCGAGCTACCATCACCACGAGGTGAGCGTCCGGCAGAGAGGGGGCGGGAGTGTGTCACAGGGCCTGTCACGGAATCAGAATTGCCATCCAGTCACATTCTGGATTTCGTTTTTTATTTCACTCTCCCGTAACTAATAGCCGCCGTGTATCGAACACCTGCTACGTGCATCCCATCCATTCTTTCTAACCTGCATACCAGCCCCGCTGGCCTATTGTCCCCGAGTTACTGAAGCCGAGACCGCTGAGGTCTTGGAGGGTAAGGACCTCGTGTAGGGTCCTGGGGCCTGTAAACGGCAGAACCTACCTTCACAGCCAGGTCCGGGTGACTCCACCGAGCGGCCTCTGGGGGAGGGCCTCACAGGTCACCGGGCACTGTCACACTCCCGTCTGTACCACTGTGGGTGGGGGTTTCATGAATTTACAGAGAACAAAGCATGTCTAGACATTTTGCGCTAAAGTTGGTATTGTAGAGATCATTAGTCCTCGGGCTTGATTTTCTTTAAAAAAAAGATGTTTAAGCAGGTAATGCTTCAACCTGGCACAGAGGTTCAAATTTCCACAACGTATATACAGTGAGGAGTCCTCACAGGCGTCCCCACCCCGGGGCTCCCTGTCCCTGGAGGCAGCTGCTGTCACCTGGTCATTCGTCCAGAGTTCTGTCCAGCAGTGGTCCAGTGTCCGGACCACCCCGCCGTGCATTAGAAGCCCCCCTGGGAGGGAGGTGGGTTGGGCCCCAGGCTACCAGGCCGCTTTAATCCTCCATTTTCCCTGCTGCTTATGTTGGGTGCCTCTGAAGATTTTGTTTGGCCAAAAAGTCCCGTTGCTTAAAGCAAGTGTGAACCCACACCTTCGCTTTACAAACGTGAAGAAGTTGGTCCCCTTTCCATGGGTTTGTGACCGGAGGGTGTGGGGGCAACCTGAGGTAGAATCCCTTAGGATTCAGAAAGGGTTACAGAGTCAGGGACAGGGGACCAGGGAGACAGGGTGAGGAGACCTCTCTGACCTCTGCTTTCTAGTTTTAACCACCCATCACCAAGGCTACGAGAGCTTTTAAGAACAAGGTCAAGATTGTCATTGCTATCCCGTGGGCTCCGGGGTGTTGTCCCCACCTCTTGCGGCCTCCTGAGACACTGCCTGTCTCCTAGGCCTCGGCGAGGACTTCTGGGGCTTCCCGTAAAGGCCGCCCTTGCCCTGTGGTTCTGAACTTGACTTATGTGTCTGCCGCTCTTGGGGTTCCCACAAAGCCCCTCCGGGTCCATCCTGTGTCCACAGCTGAGTGGTACCCGGGCATAGCCTGTGAGCAGTGTTAGCCAGAATTCTCCACGAGGCGAAGGAGGATTCCATTTTCCTCTCCCTCCATAGCTTGCCGCCCCGTTAGTGGTGGTCGGCGCGCCTGAACTCAGTAGCAACAAGACCCGCACACCTAATTTAGAGAGCTCTGCCTGTGGCCGCGTCCTTTATCTAGGGGGAAGGCATCCTTCAGTCGCCCCCACAGTGGCACCAGCGCCCAGGTGGTATCTTCTGCTATTACCGAGCGCATCCATGTAGCGTCCACGGGGAGACAAGACTCGCTTTCCTAAGGGCGAGAACTCACTGATGAGGTTTGCTTACCCACCAGTGGAGGGACAAGCGCAGCCTCATTTTTCAATCTGGCCTGCTCCCTGGTCCACTTGGGGAGGGACTGGAATCACAGCCGTGGGCCTTCGTTTTCTCTGTCCAGGGCGTGGCAAGCCTCCTCTGATCACCTTTCTCTCGATTCGGTGGCATTAAGCTTCTGGAGGTCCCTAAGGTGTACAGGGTGGGACTCTCCCTGCCAGCTGTGGCCCCTCCCCAGAAACAACCCCTGCCATTACCTGCAGGGTCCTCTCAGAGATAGGCTGAGTGAATAAAAATATATTTAATGAGAAGAGTGGCATCATGTCTCTGTTCTGCACCTCGCTTTTTTCACTCCGCCAAACACAGAAGCCTCCCACCCTCCCCTTTAATCGCCGGGCTCTATGGCGGAGCTGTACCTTAATTGAGGTAATCGCGTTAATGGGCACTTAGGTCTTCTCCAGTCTTTGGCTGTCGTAATGCTGCTGTGAACATCCTTGTCTAGGACATCATTACACACGTGCGTGAGTTTAAATTCCCAGGCATGATCGCGAAGTCAGAATGTGCCACTGTGAAGTAGACTGTCGTGACCGCCGACGGGGTGTGTGAACGCCGCCCCGGACAGGACAGCGTTAGCCCCGGTCCCCTCTGCCCATCTGATCTGGGAGCCAGGTGCCCTGTTTGTCGCCTCAAGAGAAGGACGTGTCTCAGAGAGTGAGTTTATTGAGTGCCACCTTAGCCAATGCTCACTGAGCTCCTCCTGAGCGCTGAGTCCTGCACCCACACTTGCCCGTCTAACCCTCGTTCCTGCGGCGTGGGCTCTTCTGTCAGCAGTCCCTTTTCACAGGGGAGGAGGCGAGTCCCAGAGCCCCCGCCCCTGACCTCTGTCACATCTCCTCAGTAACGGAGAGAAGGGGCTCAGGGAGGCTGGCGCTGCTGCAGGTGGCGGGGACCCACCCTCTCCATGCAGAACGCCCTGGGCTGCAGGAAGCCCCAGAGAAGCGACCCTGCGCTGGCCTCACCACAGGGGCTCTGCAGGGCCCCTGCTCGCTGCCACGGGGCCTCTGGCTCATACTCACCTGCGTGGGCCACTGGGGTTTCTGGGCGAGGCTGGGCAGCCACGTGGCTGTAGCCCTGTCTGCTGGCCTTATGGGAAGAAAGAAGTCCGAGAAAAACACAGGCAGCCCGCTACCCGGAACACGGGGGACCCTGAACACAGGCAGCCCGCTACCCGGAACACGGGGGACCCTGAACACGGGTGGCCCACTACCCGGAACACGGGGCCCGCTACCCAGAACACAGGGGGCCCGCTACCCCCAACACAGGAGACCGGCTACCTGGCAGGAGACAGGACCCTGCACCCTAACTGTGTCTGGAGGGACTTTCACAGGGGCCTTAGGATGAATCTCAAGAAACAAGATGTGCAGAATCATTTGAGGCAGAGGGGGCAGCACAGGCAGAGAGGTGGGGTGAGGACCTGGGGGTCTGATCACAGTTACCCCACTGGATGCCCCAACTGCTCTGAGGTCAGCAAGGCGGGGGTTGAATGAGCTCCTGGTTGTGGAGAAACCTGTCAGACTGACACGCATGTTGATTTCCTGTGCTGTACCGGAGTTTGGCGGTCATCTTTGTCCAGAGTCACCGAGTTTGCTCTAGGACAACTTGTCTCCGCTTCCCCCAGGCACACTGGGTCCCAGAGTGATGGGCAGACAGGTTTCACCGAAGGGTGATGCAGCTGTGCTTCTGACCCCTAATCCATACGGAACCTTGCAGAGCCGTCCAGGAAGTGCCCGGTCCCAGAGTGATGGGCAGACAGGTTTCACTGAAGGGTGATGCAGCTGTGCTTCTGACCCCTAATCCATACGGAACCTTGCAGAGCCGTCCAGGAAGTGCCCGGTCCCAGAGTGATGGGCAGACAGGTTTCACCGAAGGGTGATGCAGCTGTGCTTCTGACCCCTAATCCATACGGAACCTTGCAGAGCCGTCCAGGAAGTGCCCGGCCCCAGAGTGATGGGCAGACAGGTTTCACCGAAGGGTGATGCAGCTGTGCTTCTGACCCCTAATCCATACGGAACCTTGCAGAGCCGTCCAGGAAGTGCCCGGTCCCAGAGAGGCTGCTAACAGCTGAGCGAGGACCAAGACCACCACCTCAGGACAGCAGGAAGGTTGGTGGAGACCACAGTCTGGCCATAGTTCAGGAAGACCCCAGCCTGGCTCCAGCTCCTGGGTCCCAGTGAGCCCAGTCTCTGTGAGACGTGACATGTCCCTCTCCTGAGAGCCCTGTTCTTCATCCCATCAGGGACTGAGCGCGAGGGTCTGAGGAGCCAGCCTGGGGCACCCCACACAGACCAGTACCTCAGTAATCATTCATCCGCACCCCACTTATTGAACACCCACCATAGGCTGCTAGACATTGGCTCTGCCATCAAGGAGCTCACAAGACAGATGCAGAGACGGTAAACATGTAGACAAATACACAGAAGGATGATGACAGTGCTACAAAGGAACAAACAACATGCAAAGTGATGGAGATGGGAGTACCGTGACTCGGACGGTCTGGGAAGTTCTCTGATGAGGCTCCTTTAAACTAAGCTCTGAATGATGCCAAGGAGCAGGGAAGCCTGGGAGCTGGGAGAAGAGGCTTCTAAAAAGAGGCATAGGTGCAAAGGTCCTGAGGCAGAGAGAGAGAGCACCATCTTCCAGCAAAAAGCCAAAAGAAGCCACTGTGGCTGGACCAAGAGTGAGGCAGGGGTGGACGGGGGAGTAAAGCCAGAGAGGTGGACAGGGGCCAGTTCTTGCAGGGTCTTGAAGGCCATGGAGGAGTTTTGAGTATGGGAGAAATGTGATGCAATTTTGAAAAGATCCCCTTGACTGTTAGTGGAGGACGACACTAGGGAAGGCAGTATGGAGGCAGGAGACCCAGGCAGAGGCTGGTGCACTCACAGGGACCAGGAGCAGATAGCAATTACAGACAAGGGGATTGGACATGTGTTGAGGCAGAGCCCACGGTCCTTATGCAGGGAAGGGTCCCTGCCCTGGGCTCCCCCAGCACTGAGGTTTGGGAACAATGTCAATGGACCAGCAGGAGTCGGGGGGGGGGGTGCTGCAGAGAGAGCTGCTCAGTATATAAATATCTTTAATGAATAAATAGAAGTGCTTTTAGGGCTGGTGGAGTCGTATCACTTCCACCTGCCATAAAATTTCATTAGACGCAGAAGCTGCAGGGGGAGAGGAATGGCTGTAATAAATCTGCCCACACCCCCCCTCAGGCCCTGCCTCCAGTCTGAGCAGACTCAGCTCCCCTCCCTGGAGAATCCAGACCCCAGCCCTACTCCCCGGGGCCTCCTGGGGCCCAGGGGGGGTCTGGACCTTCCTGCGCCGTCCCACAGCCTGCACAGGCAAGAGGCAGTGTGGGCAAGGAGGTGGGGCTGTCCGCTGACCACCAGGGGCCCGCTCTCCTTAGCGGGAAAGGGGGCATCATCCCTGCCCCCACAGAATGCAGAGTGGATGGGCTTGAGACGAAGCAGAAATCCACATGGCTGCATTCCTAGAACAACAGAACCTGGGGGAAGGCACGGGCAGGAGTCCCCCAGTTTAACATGAGAAACAGGCCCCAGGAAGGTAGGGGACTCCCAGGATCACACGAGTTTGGCAGATCAAGTTGAAATTACCAGCATCGGTACGTTATCAGCACCAACTAAAAGCCCAGCTCTGTCCTAAGCATGTGACATGCACCATCTCATTGACTCCTCCCCCCATTCCTGGGACAGGAAGACTCTCACCATCCCATTGTGCAGAAGAGAGCGCCGAGGCCCAGAGAGAGCTAGCATCCCGGTCACCCCATCAGCTGGTGACAGAGCCCGGTTTCCAGCCTCCCACAGCTGCCCTTTTCTGGTCTTTTCAAGTAGGGTGAGGCCGGGATGGTTTTTCTTGAGCCTACACATCACCAAAGTGTGAGTCCTTTGAAAGACCAGGATGGAAAATTCGCTGAGTGCCTACTATGTGCGAGGAGTCTCTGAGCCAAAGGCCGCTGTCCCCACTGGCCGCTGTCCCCAGCACCTTGCTGCATCCCAGTGGCATCTTGCAAGGTTGCCAGGCTCACCTCCACTTTACAAATAAGTGACCAGCTGCGTCCCTGATGCTGGCATGGCTGCCAGCTCTTCAAACAGCTGGGGCCCCGCAGCCCCCCCCCCCCGTGGCCTCACTGCCGCCCGCCCTCCTCCCTTGCATGCAGAGACCGGAAGATGGTGGCCAAGCGGACAGGCGCGCTGGCAACCTGCCTCAGCCCGTGGTTATCAGCTAAGCTCATTAAGTGGGTCATGACGGGACGTGGCCTGGACCAGTGGCCTTCCCTCCTCCCTCCCCCTGCCTCCTCCCTCCCCCTGCCTCTCTCCAGCTCTTGGGAGCAGAGCCCGGGGACAGACTCCTGATTTCAGCAGCTACAAGCAAAAGTCTCTGTAATGGGGGAAGATTAAACGATACCTGAGCCAAGCTTCACCAGGCTGGCCCCATGGACCCACGTGGGCAGTGAGCACAGGGCATGGACACTGGAAACTGGCTCCCTGGGTTCAAATGCGACCCCGCTGCTCCTTAGCTGTGTGACCCTGGGTGATGCACTTCACCTCTCTGAGCCTCAGTTTCCTCATCTGGAAAACCGGGGAATAGTGCCGTGCGGTCCTGTTTACTGTCTAGACCTGCAACAGGCCAATGCACAGAAAGGGATCAAGTCCCAGTCATGGGTCATATCATCACTACCGACATCCTCGTCGTCTTGTGTTTTCTTGTTCACTTTCTCCCCTGGACTGTGAGCTGATCTGTCTGTACTTACACCGTCCAGAATGAATGAACAAACCCACGGGCATCAGTCCATCCATCAGCAAACACCCAAGCCATGGGTCATTAGGAGCAGAGCGAGAGGCGTGCCTGTGGACAACAGGTGCTCCGTAAGGGTTGGGGAGGCGGACCAAAGTGCAACTGTCCACCCTCTGCCTGCAGCCCTCCTCAACGCTCCCCTCCCCCGCCGTGCCTTTGTCCCTGCCGTTCCTCCTCTCGGAACTGCCCCTCCCCCCTCGCCTCCGTGGCTCATTCTACTCAGAGCTCTAGCTGTGCTCGGGGCCAGACGCCACCTTCCTCGGGAAGCAGGAGCACAGTCCCACTCGCAGTGGGCGCCTGGCCTGTTGGGGGTAACAGAGGCAGGTACAACCCCCTTCAGCTGGAGCATGACAAGCAAAGGTCCCCGAGGGACACTACACACTCTGCCCTCAGCCCTGCGCCCCCAGGTCCCCTTCCACCCCAGCCCTGTATACCCAGACCTCCAGGGGGCCTACGGCAGCCTGCTTCTCCCCACCCCCTTTGAGCTGCCTGAGGGTGGGAGGGAAAGGAGGCTGCATTTCATTATTTCTTCATGGCTGCACCCAGCACGGGGCATGCACCCAGTAGGTGCTCCCTCAACATGTCTTCAGCAAATGTTTTCTGAGCACCTACTCTGTGCCAGGCCCCGTGCTGGGCTGCGGGGGGTGAAGCAGCCGACAAGGCAGGCAGTCTCCATGCCCTGCTTCCTCCCAAGCAGGGGAAGACCCAGCAAGGCAGCTGCGGACGGTGCTAGGAGCTGTAAAGAAAGTAAAAGAGAATGCCTGGGAGGAAGGCCAGCTGCTTGGGTCTAGGTGGTCAGGGAAGGCCTCTCTGCAGAGGTGATGTGGGAGCTGAGCAGGGTTGATGAGTGCAGCAGCGCCCAGGGGAGGGTACTGTCAAGAGACACACAGAAACACATGTGGGGGCCTGACCAGGCGGTGGCGCAGTAGATAGAGCGTCGGACTGGGATGCAGAAGGACCCAGGTTCGAGACCGCGATGTCACCAGCTTGAGCGCTGGCTCATCTGGGTTGAGCAAAAGCCCACCAGCTTGAACCCAAGGTCGCTGGCTCCAGCAAGGGGTTACTTGATCTGCTGTAGGCCCGCGGTCAAGGCACATATGAAAAAGCAATCAATGAACAACTAAGGTGTTGCAACGCGCACTGAAAAACTGATGATTGATGCTTCTTATCTCTCTTCGTTCCTGTCTATCCCTCTCTCTGACTCTCTCTCTGTCCCTGTAAAACTAAACAAAACAAAAAACACATGTGGGCATTGCATTCTTCTTGGAGCATCCTGAAGGGCCTCATGGAGGAGGTGTCATTTAAACTCAACCTTACAGGTGATGGGTAGAGGGAAGGAGGCATGTTGGTGGCAGTGTTGGGTAAGTAGAGGGAGAGAGCAGGGAATAGGGAGAGGATATAGTGAGAAGGTGACTGGGCAGCGGGCAGGAGTCACATTAGGAATGCTAGAATGCCAGGGCCAAGCACGTGCAATCTGTTTGGAAGACCTAGAAGGGCCCGGAAGGGTTCTGACGGAGAGAGGCAGGTTCAGGAACGAGTCTGAAAGACGCCCCTGGGGAGGGGCTGGGACTGTGGTGTAAGCAAGTCATGGTGGTGGCTCCAGGCAGGGCTGGACCTTGAGGATGGAGAGGAGAAGACGTATTGAGAGCTACGATGGGGTTTGAGTGGGTGGACTCGGTCCAGGAGTAGGGGCTGGGTGCGGAGGTCGGATCCTCTACGGCAGTGGTCCCCAGCCTTTTTTTGGGCCACGAACCAGTTTAATGTCAGAAAATATTTTCACGGACCGGCCTTTAGGGTGGGACGGATAAATGTATCACGTGACCGAGACAAGCGTCAAGAGTGAGTCTTAGACGGATGTAACAGAGGGAATCTGGTCATTTTTTAAAAATAAAACAGGCCCTGGCTGGTTGGCTCAGCGGTAGAGCGTCGGCCTGGCGTGCGGGGGACCCGGGTTCGATTCCTGGCCAGGGCACATAGGAGAAGCGCCCATTTGCTTCTCCACCCCGCCCCCCTCCTTCCTCTCTGTCTCTCTCTTCCCCTCCTGCAGCCAAGGCTCCATTGGAGCAAAGATGGCCCAGGCGCTGGGGATGGCTCCTTGGCCTCTGCCCCAGGCACTAGAGTGGCTCTGGTTGCGGCACAGCAACCCCCCCCCCCCCCGAGGGGCAGAGCATCGCCCCCTGGTGGGCAGAGCGTCGCCCCTGGTGGGCGTGCCGGGTGGATCCCGGTCGGGAGCATGCGGGAGTCTGTCTGACTGTCTCTCCCCGTTTCCAGCTTCAGAAAAAGAAAGAAAAAATATATATATATATTAATAAAAATAAAACATTGTCCAGACTTAAATATAAATAAAACGGAAATAATGTAAGTTATTTATTCTCTCTCTGTGGACCAGTACCAAATGGCCCACGGACTGGTACCGGTTCATGGCCCGGGGGTTGGGGACCACTGCTCTAAAGGGCCCATTACCTTGGTCACCTCCTCTGGCCAGAGGCTAACTAATGAATTTATTAATTTATTTATCCATCTCGCTGACCGTCTATCTACTAACCCACCCCCTGTCCTTATCCATCTATCCGGCGTGTCTTAGTCCTCCCTTTGTGCCAGTCCCTGTCCTTTGTGTGTGTGGGGGGGATGCCTAGACTAGTTCCTCACTCTCTGGAGCCTTTCATGGGCTAACAGGGACATCACTGTGACAAGCTGCCATCATAACCCAGTGTGCCAAGCACATGTGATAGGGGGACGAAGTTCCAGGGGCAGGGGGAGGGGGAAGGTGAGAGGAGGGAGAGGGTTCAGCCCAGCTACCCATCGGACGGTGGGTCTGCAGTGTCATCAGCCCGGACAAAAGAGAGTCCATTATTAGTGTTATTAATTATCATTAATCTAATTAAATGGCAATTACAATAGAAAACACAACGATAAAAACGCCACCCTGGATTGAAATGCATCTTCTCCGGCATCCTCATGCAGGATTTTCCACGACCCCAGCGCACCCCTCGCTGCGGCACTGGGCATGCAGTAGGCACACGGCCGGTCCGTGTGTTTCAGTCACATCTGCGATCACAAAGTCCAACCTGCTTCATTTTTTTTGTTTTGTTTTGTTTTTGTTTTTTTGTTTTTTTTTTGTATTTTTCTGAAGCTAGAAACCGGGAGAGACAGTCAGACAGACTCCCGTATGTGCCCGACCAGGATCCACCCGGCACGCCCACCAGGGGCAACGCTCTGCCCACCAGGGGGGACGCTCTGCCCACCAGGGGGCGATGCTCTACCCCTCCGGGGCGTCGCTCTGCCGAGACCAGAGCCACTCTAGCGCCTGGGGCAGAGGCCAAGGAGCCATCCCCAGCGCCCGGGCCATCTTTGCTCCAATGAAGCCTCGCTGCAGGAGGGGAAGAGAGAGACAGAGAGGAAGGAGAGGGGGAGGGGTGGAGAAGCAGAGGGGCGCTTCTCCTGTGTGCCCTGGCCGGGAATCGAACCGGGACTTCTACACGCCAGGCCGACGCTCTACGACTGAGCCAACCGGCCAGGGCCCCTGCTTCATTTTTAAAATGGGAGAACGACAGGCCAAGGATGGGGACAGGCCCTGGGATCCCCCTCCAGTCTGTGGAGAAGGCAAATTTAAGCCAAGACGCCCACTTCCCAGCCGTCTCCCAACTTAGCTCCATCCCGAACAACCTTCTTTTCTTTTTTTTTTTTTTTTTTTCCTGGGACAAACAGCTGTCAGAGGCAGCCATCCTGTTACCATTAAACAAGGCAAATTCTATCGGAACAGGATCGGAGACACCCCTGGACACCTAATTACACAGTCTGGAACGAAAACACAGGCAGGGAGACGGAAACATGGACAAACAGTGCGGCAGACAGCAGAGACGCCCAGCCCGCCCCTCCGCCAGAAGCTGTCACGTCTCCGAGGCCTCGGGACGGGACGCATCTCCCGTCCTTGAATAGGATCCTGGCCCCGGGAAGGGACTCGCCAGCTGTGGTGAGCCCGGTGAACCTCACACACCCACCTGCCCACAGCCACCAGCTGGGGCTCCGAGACCAACCGGCATCTGGGTGGGAGCTGGGGGCCTCCTCCCACGCCGTGGGAAACAGGGGTCCTTCCTCCAGCCGGACTGCAGCCCGCGCTGGCCTGGCCCCTGGCGACCGACTGACCGTTCCTCCTCTGTCCGGCCCCCACCCTTGTCCCAGGGGGGTTTGTCCCATTAGTACTGTTAGGTGCAGGGGGCTGGGCTTTGCCGTCGCCCCCACCGTGAGATTCTACGGTTAGATATCGGGCAGGATTGTGAGCAGGTGAGGGCGGGGCCCCTGTCTGACTCCACCGCCGTGCCCGCCACGTGGACAGGCACCAGGCAAACGCTAACGAACGGCTGCATTCACAATGCGTCCACCATATTTACCGAGCATCTCCCACGTGTCCACGCTGGGCTCCCAGGGGGACAAGAGGGACAAAACAAAGACCCTGTTCTCAAGGAACTCATGAGTGAAGGGGGTCCCTCAGACACTAAGCCAGCTAACCCAAGCAAGGGAAGAGAATCGAAGGATGTGAGCTCAGGTAGAACCCGTGAGATGAAGAAAGTAAACAAGGCAGTGCGGCAAAGAGCCAATTAGAGTGTCTGTTGGAGTGGGGGTGGGGGGTGGTCTTGAGATAAGATGGCTCAGGAAGGCCTCTCCAAGGAGATGTGTGAGCTGAGACCTGACTGGGGACAGGAACCATCACGGTGGCGCTGGAGGACTGTCCCAGGCCGAAGGAACAGTGTAGACCAGGGGTCCCCAAACTACAGCCCGCGGGCCGCATGCGGCCCCCTGAGGCCATTTATCCGACCCCCGCCGCACTTCTGGAAGGGGCACTTCTTTCATTGGTGGTCAGTGAGAGGAGCCATCTCATTAGCCAAAAGGAGGCCCATAGTTCCCATTGAAATACTGGTCAGTTTGTTGATTTAAATTTACTTGTTCTTTATTTTAAATATTGTATTTGTTCCCGTTTTGTTTTTGTTTTTTTTACTTTAAAATAAGAAATGTGCAGTGTGCATAGGGATTTGTTCATAGTTTTTTTTTATAGTCCGGCCCTCCAATGGTCTGAGGGACAGTAAATTGGCCCCCTGTGTAAAAAGTTTGGGGACCCCTGGTGTAGGCTGAAGGAGCCACAGGGCAGCTGTCGAAGCGAATGAGCTGACCTGAGAAGTGTGCAGAAGAGGGCCCGTGGCGGAAAGCCAGGCCTGGGGCCAGCGCGGAGCAGGTGTCCCCGGGCTCTCCCCGGCAGGGCTCCGTACTCTGGGTGGCTCACAGGCCCCTCTGAGAGCCCCACGGCCCCGCTGTCTCCTCCCTCCGCCCTCCCTTTCCCACAGCTCCTCTGTGCCACCCGCACAACTGGCCTCCTCCAATGTAACTTTGCTCAGTATTTCATGTCAGTATTATGGGTGCACTGTTAATAACCATCACCCCGCTTTCCACGTCCCCCGCAGCCTAAGGCAGGGGGCCTAGGAAAGAAGTCACGGGGCTTTCTGAGTCTCAGGGCCTCCATCCCTGAACGGAGAACGTGAGACCCACCTATGACCTGAGCTTCTGCCTCGACAAGAATCTGACTCCGGCCTTCATGCCGTGTGACCTGGAACAAGCTCCTGGTCTCCCTGAGCCCCCCTCTCCGCTGCCGACACCGAGATAGTGACAGTAACCCCAACCCCTTCCACCGTGTGGCTTCCTACACATGGGCTCACGATGTCACACCCAAGAAAGGATTATTAACCTCGCCACCCCCTTCCAGACATGAAAGCTGGGCCTTGGAGGGGCCCTCGTCCACAGCCAAGGCCGCCCGGCCAGTCAGCGGTGCAGGGGGATGGAAACGCCAGCCCTGGCTGAGAAGAGGGTGTAGCCATGTTTCAACACAAATTCCCCAATTCTGGTGGTTGTATTGTGGTTATGTAAAAACATCTGTCTTTTAGAAAATGCACACTTAAATATTTGGACGTGACGGCGTGTCATGTACTGTGTTTACAACCTTTCTGGAAGTTCAAAATTTCAGAATTTCAAACATCTGAAATACAGCAAAAAAAACCCAGACAAAGAAGGCTGAGGCAGAGTCCAGCCAGGCCCGGTTGGGGATGACATTTCTACTGCGGCCTGCAAGGTGGGTGGTGTTGTGTTAACCCTCACATGGCAGGTGGGGAAGCAGAAACCGTCTGGTCATTTTCTGAGGCCGCACAGCCAGAAAGTGGCAGAATGTCTGTCCGCCGCCGTGCAGAGCTGCCCACCCAGACAGAGGGCATCCCCTGGGGCAGCAGGGGGCAGGGGACTTGTGGCCAGGTGGCACTGCAGGACAGCCCTCTAGGGGACAGAGGTGCTGAATGGCAGGCGGCTGGGGGCCAGGGCATGACTGGGCCAAGTGCTGCCCCTGGCCCTGACCTCTGGAGCCCTCAGCCCGCGCCGTGGGGGAGGGGAGCACGGGGCTCCCGCCCCCGGGGCAAGGGTGATTGATTCTTTACCATCCCCGGGGCTGGTCCCCATCTCCGCACCTCGAGCTGCTTCGTGTTTTCTTGTCTCTGATTGTAAACAGATTTGACTAAAGAGGTAAATTAGAAGTTAATTAGAGAGAACATGATTGATGAGGTAGTTTGCAGTGATTGGGAGGCGTGGAAAGGATGGGGCTCCCTGCCAGGAGGGGGCGGAGGAGGGGAGCGGGAGAGGACACTCACAGGCCCGCGGGTCTGCAGGGGGCACGGCGCTTGGGAAGGGGCCCACTCTAGCCTGCCCTTTGACCTGGGCTCCAGGGTCAAGGCCAGAGATCCCGGACATGAGGGCCCAGGAGAGCGCCCCACAGTACCCTGTAACTGGGGGCCCAGGCTCTTCTTGCTGGATGTGGGGGTGGCAGGTGTGAAGCAGCCAGTCTGGCTGAGCCTGGCCAGGGTTTTCTCCTGGGTGTGCATGCGGGCTGGGCCGGGCGAGACGCTGGTGCTTGTCAAACACTCACACCGCCCCAGGTCCCGCGCATCTCTTTGAAACCTTGCAAGGTTGACACTGTACCTCTGTTTTCTAGATTAGGTGCTCTGGGAGACAGAGAGCGCCGAATCAACTTGCCCAAGGTCACCCAACTAATGATGGAACTGGCACTGGCCCCTAGAGCCTCTGTCTTTCTGAATTCCAGGCAGTGCGGGGTCCTTCCTGCAGCACGGCTGCTTGCATGCCTCCAGCGATGGTGAGCTCACTCCTCCTCCCTGCTAACCACACCCCCAGGCAACCTGCGCTGCGGCAGGACAGCTCTGACTGTAGGAACGTGTGTCCTTGTGTAGACCTTGCCTAACTCCCCCAGACCCCCCTCAGGCCCCAGCCCTGCCACTTGCTTACCTCCTTCCCATCCCAGAACACAGACCTCCAGGGTGCGGGGAAACCTTGGAGACCTCACTCATTCTCCCAGGGAAGCTGATGCCTAGAGAGTGACACAGAGAGCTGGTGTCCCGGCAGGGCCTGAATCCCCCGCAGCTGAAATTCAGTCATCAGGCCCTGCCCCACACCTTCTGCTCCCCCCTCCCTCAACCCGGGCTGAGTTACATCTCTCTGTCCGTTCTTCCATTGCTTCTCTCCCTCCTTCACTCAGGGACTCGGCCTGGGGCCCCACCATGCACTAGGCTCGGAGAACCAGAGAGTGAGGGAAATCAGACCCAACTTGAGGCAGGTCAGGGGTGTCAGGGCTGCCAAGGAGAGGGGCGTGGGGCGAGCGCCCACCCGTGCTAGGGACAGCTGGCCCCTCTGGGCAGTGGTACTGAAGTCAGTCTGGTGCGAGGGTATTCCAGGCAAAGGGAACGATGGTGGGAGGGAGCTTGATACATTCTGGAACAACCACCAGAAGGCAAAGTGGCTGGAAGTGAGAGTGAGGGGAGCTCGTGGGAGGTGGGTCACAGAAGGAAGCTGTTCGCAGTTTATTCTGAGCAGTCGAAACCAGTTAGAGCTCTGAGTAAAAGAGGGTGGTTGGGTTTGCATTTGTAAAAGCGTCTCCTCTGGCCCTTGTGGGTACTGGGGGTAGGCAGAGGGGATCAGGGGCTTCCTGCAGCTGGTGACAGAGGGGGCTGTGGGCGGGGCCAGCCAGGGGGAAAGCAGGTGGGGGAGAGGGATGGTCCGTGGGCAGGACTGAGGGCTGGGTTAGATCTCAGGGTGCAGGGTGGGTGGATGGATGGGGGGCTACTCCCGAGATGGGGAGGCCGGAGGAGGGCCCGACTTGGGAGGATCAGAGCTTTGGGACACGTTGGGCTCCGGGAGCCGTTCAAGAGGAGATGTCTATCGACAGGGACACGTGGGTCAGGGCCGCCGAGAGCCAGGGCCAGAGCCAGACTTGTGGGTCCTCCCAGATGCTGACAAGTTCACCCAGCTGAAAAGGAGCGGTCTGCAAGCGCACCCCGTCCTGCCGACCCCTTCCCTTCAGGGGCGGAGGAGACCCAGGCTGGGCAGAGCAGGGCGGAGCGGAGTGGACCATCCCCTCCCTTGTCCTAGGCGGCGTGCTCTCTGCTGCTGTCAGGGGGGCTGGAAGCCTCCGGAAGGCTCTGAGGCCCAGCCTGCCTCACAGCTTCTCCGAGTCCCTAGACTTCTCCAGACCTGTGCTGGGCGCACCTGGAGAACGGCCACCCAGTCAGACCAGTGGCACAGGAAGTCGGGCCCTGATGGGCCTCGGCCACCGGGTGTCCAGTGATACACCGCGGCCATTACTGACCGTGCGCTTGCCGTCCATCGGGCCTGTTAGTGAGGGAGGGATGTCTGACTCGTACAACGCTTTGTGATAGGCTCTGTTTTTATTCCCATTTTACAGATGAGGAAACAGAGGCTCAGAGAGGGAAAAGGCCCAAGGTCGCACAGCCCGAAAGGGACAGAGTTGGGATCCAAACCCAGAGCACAGCATGCTACCTCTTCAGCTACCTCTTTTTTTTTTTTTTTTTGTATTTTTCTGAAGCTGGAAACGGGGAGGGACAGTCAGACAGACTCCCGCATGCGCCCGACCGGGATCCACCCGGCGCGCCCACCAGGAGCGACGCTCTGCCCACCAGGGGGCGATGCTCTGCCCCTCCGGGGCGTCGCTCTGCCGCGACCAGAGCCACTCTAGCGCCTGGGGCAGAGGCCAAGGAGCCATCCCCAGCGCCCGGGCCATCTTTGCTCCAGTGGAGCCTTGGCTGCGGGAGGGGAAGAGAGAGACAGAGAGGAAGGAGGGGGCGGGGGTGGAGAAGCAAATGGGCGCTTCTCCTATGTGCCCTGGCCGGGAATCGAACCCGGGTCCCCCCGCACGCCAGGCCGACGCTCTACCGCTGAGCCAACCGGCCAGGGCCTTCAGCTACCTCTTGTGCGATCAGCTCAACCTCCCCCCACCCCAGCCATTCAAGTCGAGGGTGGGGGTAGGAGAGAGCCCCTGCTCAGAGGGCACTGGAGCCTTCCACCCCCCTACCCGGTGGAAGGGGACAGTGGCCCCGAAGGAAGACATGCTGGTCCTCGGAACCACCTGGCTGGTTCCCGCGCTCTGACTCCAGGGCCCAGGGAAGCAGGAACAGAGATTGACTACTGGATGCAGGAGAGGCTGAGACCAACCAGGGTTGAACTGGTGCCCATAGGTCACACACCTGACCTTTGGGCAGATGTGGCCTCCCTGGGGACACAGACCTTCAAGCCTCCTCTCTGGTCCATGCTGGGGCTCTGGTTCCCCTGGCCGAGAGGGGTCAGCGAGGCACAGGGTGGAGGACAGCGATGGAGGGAGGCGCCGGCCCGAGACCCAGGACTGACTCTGCCTGTCCACGGGATGTGTGGCCTCCGGAGCCTCTGCCCTGCTCCGGGCCTCAGTTTCCCCACTTGCACAACGAGGCAGTGCAGTAAGGTGGGGTGGAGAGTCCCTGGCAGCTACAGATGACCATAGAAAGAGTGCCGACAAACAAATCAATAGCTAACACTTATTGAGTCTCTACTGTGTGCCGGGTGCTAGAGCAGGGGTTTCCCGCATGTCTCAATTTTCACAAGCCCCAGTAAGACAGAGATCATCCTCTCCACTTCAGAGATTAGGAAGCGGAGGCCCAGAAAAGCTGAGATCACCCAGCTCAGAAGCCCACCTCTGTCTGGCTTCCGATGAGGCCAGTGTGCGTCTGCTGCACAGAGCTCATCCACACGTGGGAGCGTGTGTGCCTAGTCAGAACTGCACCCTGCAAGGCCGTTTGAGCAGGGGAGGTTTGGGGGGGGGGAAGATAGATTTAAATCCACAGGCATGGTGCCTGTCTGTCCAGCAGGTGCTGAGATTCTGTCTCATCTGCTCTTGCGACCGCCCTGGGGCTAGGTGGGGGGAGGGGCGGATGTGCACATTTCTCAGATGAGGAACCTGAAGCTCAGAGAGGTGAAGAGACTTGTCCGAGGTCACACAGGTTAGGATTTTAATCCAGTAGGGGGGGCTCTGATCACTGCACCACACCAGCAAAGAGCAAATATTGGATAGATGATCAGTATTGGATGGATAAATGGATGAATGGGTGGATGGGTGGGTGGAGGGGTGGGTGGATGGATGGGTGGGTAGATGAATGGGTGGGTGGATGGGTGGGTGGATGGATGGGTAGATGGGTGGATGGATAGATGGATGGATGGAAAATAAAAACATGCACACGGTCCTGGGAACACGCTTCCCTCTGAAGCTGCCTTGTTCTTTTCCCCAAAAGCTTTTATAAATATTTTTTTCCTTTATTATTAATTTTAATGTGCTGACACTGATTAATTAGGGTACATAGATTCAGAGAAAACATCTCCAGGTTATTTTGACATTTGATTATGTTGCATACCCATCACCCAAAGTCAAATTGTCTTCTGTCACCTTCTATCTGGTTTTATTTGTGTCCCTCCCTGCCCCCACCCCCTCTCTCTCCATCCCCCCCTTCCCCGGTAACCACCATACTCTTGTCCATGTCCCTGAGTCTCATTTTTATGTCCTACCTATGTATGGAATCATATAGTTCTTAGTATTTTCTGATTTAATTATTTCACTCTGTATAATGTTATCAAGGTCCATCCATGTTGTAAATGATCCGATGTCATCATTTCTTATGGCTGAGTAGTATTCCATAGTATATATGTACCACATCTTCTTTATCCAGTCATCTATTGAAGGGCTTTTTGGTTGTTTCCATGGCTTGGCCACTGTGAACAATGCAGCAATGAACATGGGGCTGCATGTGTATAAATATTTTTAATAATAGCTGTTCATGTTAGTTTTTGCATTATTGTTCTTAAGTTGGTTTCTCTTGGGGCGGCTTCCACTCAGCCTGCTGCATGCCTGTGTCCACTTCTGCTCCGGAAGGCTGCTTTTCCTCTGGAGGCAGGGGTGGAGGGAGGCCCTGAAAGGCCCCCCGAATGCTGTACTAATCCCAGAGATGCTCCTGGATTAGAGGGGAATTTACCCCCTCCTTGAGCTGCGCCAGCATGATTTATGAGTGCTGGCGAGTGCCATGAAAGCATGGAGCCAGTTCCAGCCATTTCAATATAATTACCTGGCACCTCCATCCACGTTCTGCCAATTGATGTTTCATATGAGAGACCCAGGACACCCAGGGGTGCTGCCTCACAAGCAGGGACCCCCGGGGAAACCCCTCCACCAGGATGTAGGCCCAGCAGCCCGGCTCGGTTTAGCCAGTCTTCCCCCCACCCCCATCCTGGCCGGACGTCTCCCCAGGGGAATGGCGTTCCTGTGGTTGGATGCCCCGGCTCTGGGTTTAGAGCCTGGCTCTCTGGAGATCTGGGTTGGACACCAGGTTTGGTCAAGTCGCTGGCTCCCGTTTCCGTCTAGAGTACGGAGCTGGAAGGAATCTGCAGCGATGACCAGGCTGTGCCCCCCTCTCCCACTTCAGAGATGAGAAGGCTGCAGAGCAGAGGGCGCCTTCCAGAGGTAGGGAACCAAACCCCAGCATCAGAAAGAGTTGGCTGGCCCTGGCTAGCTGCTCAGTGGTAGAGCGTCGGCCTAGCTGCTTCTCTCTCTCTCTCTCTCTCTCTCTCTCTCTCTCTCTCCTGCAGCCATGGCTCCCTTGGTTTGAGCACATCGGCCCCAGGTGCTGAGGATGGCTCTGTGGAGCCTCCACCTCAGGTGCTAAAAATAGCTCAGTTGTGAGCATGGCCCCAGATGGGGGTTGCCGGATCCCGGTGGAGGCACATGCAGGAGTCCGTCTCTCTATCTCCCCTCCTCTCACTTGGAAAAAGAAGGGATAAATAAATAAAAATTAAAAAATAAAAAATAAATAAGAAAGAGTTGGCTGGGCTGACCCTCTCCCCTCTACCCAGCTGAGATCTGGGCCCCAAACAGCAGACTTGGAGCCAAAGGAACCTTTTTCCTGAGGTTAAATACAGACAGGCCACCTGGTGGCCAGCGGCTGTGTCACCTTCCGCACCCCTCAGGGGGAGGCTGGGCGAACCCCTGCTCCAGGCTCACGGCACTCTGCAGCAGGAAGTCTCAAAAGGACGTTGTGACTCAGCGAGAGAAGCAAAAAGGGAAATAAGTCCCGAGGGAGGGGGCCCTGTGGACAGGCTCAGCCTCAGCTGTCACCTGGCTGGCCCTCTCAGGGCCTGTGCCTCTCTCTACCTGAGGGCTTTGACAGCAGAGGCCTGGGGTGGCGGACCTTGGTCCCAGCCACTGTGTGACTTCAGCCCAGTCACTTGACCTCTCTGAGCCTCAGTTGTCTCAGCTATGAGATGGGTTGAACACCCCCTACCTCCCAGTGCCTGGCACACAGGAAGTGTTCAGTAGATGCTCATTCCCTTCCCCTGTGTCGGATCTATGGAGATACTGGCCCCAGCCCTCCCTTTGGAGAGGTCTATATCTGCACTGTCCACCGCAGTAGTCACGAACCCCATGTGGCTACTGAACGCTGGAAATGTGGCCAATCCCAATTGAGAGGGGCCGTCAGCGTGAAACACACGCGCGGGATTCTGACCACCTGGTACCCAAAGGGAGTGTAACATGTCTCGTGAATAATGTTTCATATTGGATAAGTGTTGAAATGACAATAGGTTTGGTACATTGGGTTATGTGAAATATAGTATTAAATTAATTTCACTTGTTTCTCTCTTTCTTTAAAAAAAAAAAAAAAGAGAAAATTTAAAATTACACGTCGGCTTGCATTTGATTTCTACCGGACAGCGTTAGTTTAGCTAATTACAGCCGTAGAGTACTTAGACTGGCATTAACCACGCCATTAAAGTCATTTCAGCACTTAAAGAACACTCTCACAAGCAGAGCCTCGAAATTGGCAGAGACCCCGCTGTCCCGTTGTGTTTAATAAGCACCCGGTTTGCAGGGCGAAGGGCCCTAGGAACCCCGTCTCTCTGATGCAGTTAATTGCCTTTGATGGGGACTATCATTAGGCTCCTTGCTGGGACAACACGGATGTGTGCCATGTGGACATATCACTGGGTTGGGTAGAACACGATTTACGGGCTCCGGTTCAGATCGGAGGGCTAAGGCTTAGAGGGATTCCTTGGACTTTGGAGACATGCCCCCTTTGGGAGGCCAGAGTTGGGCTGTCCCTGGAAGAGCTGCCTGACAAGAGAGGTGACGAAGAATCCTGTCCACTCCTCTGTCAGGAACACGTGGGGGAAAGCCCTCACCTGGAGTCAGAACACCTGGTCCTCAGCCTGGCTCCGCCATTTCTTCCCAGTGAGATCTTAGGCTTGTCATCACCCCTTTCTGGGCCTCAGTTTCTCCATCTATATACAACAGCGGTTGGCTCTCGACGACCCTTCTCTGTTAAACAAAACAGAGATATTTTAAGTTCTAGGTTTTAGATGAAATCTTCACTCTAGGGGACCCACCCAGGTCGGAGTCTAGAAGAAAAACCCCAGAGTGACCCCATGGGTATTCATGGGGTTATTCAGCCTGGCAGAGACAAGACCCAGACTGGAGGACCGTCCGTCCCCTGCCCCCGGCCTCTGGCCCAGGGGTGGCCCTCTGCCTGGACAGGGGCTCCCTAGTTGTCCCGTGAGTTCTGAGGAGGCAGAGTGCAGACGGCAGGACCTGGGTCTGTGTGAAGCAGGGCCATGTGAGCAGAAGGGCTCACGTGACGGGGACACAGCCCGACTCGAGAGGCCTCTCACAGATCCTGCCCAGCTTGTGGGGACGTGAGCAAAGAAACCAGTTATGAGAGGAGAGGCGTGTCCCAGACCTGGGTGAGAGGTCACAGCTCGGTGTCCTGAGCTGCCCTCCAGATGAGAGCAGAGGTAGGTGGACCCCTCATACCGAGAGGGGCCCCTCAAGGGCCCAAGGAACACAAGGAGGAGCCCCTGTCCTCCCGACCTGGTGGAGGCCTCACTGTGGCCCCTCATGGAGCCCTGCTGCATGGGATGAACCTGAGTACTTGCTGGGTGGGCAAATTCCCAGATCTCCCCCCCCCCCACCACCTAGACTGAAAGGAGCCCTAGGGGTGCGGCCAGCCTCTGCAAGAACAACCAACCTCCCCAGAGCCTCTAAAGTCCGCCAGCATCCCATAATTCCGTGTCTAGATGAGCGGTGCCCAACCCCCGCTGGGCACGGGGATCACCTGGGGAAATTCTTTTTTTTTTTTTTTTGTATTTTTCTGAAACTGGAAACAGGGAGAGACAGTCAGACAGACTCCCGCATGCGCCCGACCGGGATCCACCCGGCACGCCCACCAGGGGCGACGCTCTGCCCACCAGGGGGCGATGCTCTGCCCCTTCGGGGCGTCGCTCTGTTGCAACCAGAGCCACTCTAGCGCCTGGGGCAGAAGCCAAGGAGCCATCCCCAGCACCATCTTTGCTCTATTGGAGCCTCGGCTGTGGGAGGGGAAGAGAGAGACAGAGAGGAAGGAGGGGAAGGGGTGGAGAAGCAGATGGGCGCTTCTCCTGTGTGCCCTGGCCGGGCATCGAACCCGGGTCTTCTGCACGCCAGGCCGACGCTCTACCACTGAGCCAACCGGCCAGGGCCGGGAAATTCTTTAAAAGCCTCAAACTCACCCCAGATGAACGATGTCAGACTTTCTGGGGCGTGGCCTGAGCATTAATATTCTTTTAAAGTTCCCCACGCTGTCCCAGTGTGCTCTCAAGGGCTGCCCCCGCCTCTGATCAATTCTAATAGCTTCAAGATGGATGTTTGGGGGGAAAGGGAAACTTGTGTGGCTGAGAGAGAGAGAGAGAGAGAGAGAGAGAGAGAGACTTGCCCAAGGTCACACAGTGAGGTGATGGCCAAGCCAGTCCTGGAACTCAGGCCTCTTTCCTAAGCCTGGGCCCATTTCTCTCCTGAGGCCACACCTCCCTTTGCACACCAGAGCCCGGGAGGGCAATGCCCATGGTATTTCACTTTAATAATACTGGAACCTGGTACAGTCAGGGTCACCGCCCGTGATGGTGTGGGAACCGCGATGGTGATTAGCAGAGCCGTAAGTCTTTCGCTTTATCCAAATCTCGGGCAGTAATTTAGGAAATTTAATTAAAGGGGGAGAAACGGGGACACCTCCAGCTCCTTGCCTCCTGTTATAGTGAGTGAAATACACCAGGCTGTAAAAGGAAATGCTGTCTGAGACGCAGCTCCAATGTTTTATTGCCAAGTTTTATTCACTGATGTAAACGTAATCGCTGGAAACTGGAGCTCTATTAATGCACATATTTTCACACATCTGGGGTCCCGCCTGCCCATCCGCTCTGGGCTTGTTCCCCCCCCCCCCCATTCCCAGGGTCAGCCCTGGTGTTTTCTGAGCATGTCTATGTCAAGGCTGGCTTTCCCCACCACTTTCAGCCCTCCCATGGCAGATAAGAGTTTAATAGGATTCCATTGCTCCTCTGAGCTCAGTAATACATTCTGGAAATTAGGCGGCTACACACTGAAGCCGTTGTTCCCCCTTATAAATGGGTTCCCTCGAAGCCAGTGACCGAGGGGTCTCTGATAAGCTGCTAGGAAGCCGTGCTCCACATGTTACTGGCGTGTTAAAAGGTACAACTCTGGGCTCGCATTGCTCATTGTTAGGGGCTGATACATTTAAGTAGTTTCTCCATGAATCAGGCAGCGTGGGTATTTCCCCCACCTTGGCATTGATAGATGAGCCAACGGAAGCCGTTTAGACGGCGCTGTAGAGGGTGCTGGCCCACACGGTGAATGATTTCCAATGCCTGGTTTAATTTATTTTTAAATGAAATTTGCTATTGATTCTGGATTAAAAGGACAAATCTTACGGCTGTTACTACTGACAGAGCCACGGTGCTCAAGTGACACCTCTCAAGGAGGGGAGGGAGGGTGGCCCTTCCTGAGTCAGGGGGGAGGGTGGGCTCTCCGGGGAGCTCGGGTCAGAGGTAGGGGACAGCGTGACACCCCCTGCTGGCAGGGAACTTTAAAAAGATCATTTATTTTTCTCTGACGGAAACACTTGACGCGATGTTCACTCTCTGAGCTTCATTTGGGTGATGAAAATCGCAGTGATATTTGCCTCCTGGCAGCCATGCTTGTTTAATTGCCTCCAGGGAGGGGAAGCTTACTGTTTCCTGGAGCATTCCCCGAGTGAAACGAGTGACAAGAGTCATCCACCCTGGTGAATTCGAAAAGACTGTTTTCTGGGCTGGTCTTTGTTTACCTCCTGCCTCCACTAGGCTCCCGGCTTCCACGGTGCCTGCAGCTGGCACTTGGATCAATGAAGTGGAAAGGAGGCAGGCTGACACAGGGGAGGGACACGTGGAGGGCTCACCCTCTCACGTCCAGCCTCTGCCCCGCCTGCCTCACCGTGCAGCCTGCGTTAGATCACGGATGTGAACGTGATTTATAAACTGTAAAGCACAATTCAGGCGCTGTAGGAAATACGAACGGGACAGTATGGTATAGTGGGAGAGCCCCAAGCTGGGGGCCAGAGGACCTGGCTCTAGCTCTGTTGTGGTTGGCTGTGTAACTCTGAGGAATTCACTCACACTCTCTGGGTCTTAATTTCCTAAGCTGCAAAGAGGGTCACTGAACTAAACATGTTTAGGTATTATGGCTCTACAACTGTCTCGCCGTGTGACATTGGGCAAGATAGTTAACCTCTCTGAGCTTGTTTTCTTATCTATAAATAATAATAATGATAATAGTAATAATAATAATAATAATAATAGCTAACATACATTGTGTCTTTGTGATGTGCCAGGCTATTGTCCTAGGTGCTTTCCAAGAAGCAAGTCATCTAAGCTTTACAATAATCTTGAGATGGAGGTATTGTTATCTTTATTTTACAGATGAGGAAGCTCAGACACAGAAAGGCTAAGTAACTGGCCTAAGGTCACATAGCTAGCAAGTGGCAGGATTCTAAACTAATGTCCACACTTATAACCACACTGTTCTATTCTACCCTATTCTACGTGGCCTGGTTGTTCTGAGGTTGAAGCGAGATCATTGGAGTTCTTACCACAGTGCTAGTAGGGAGTGGTGGGCCAGCAGAGTCTCGGGGACTTGGAGAAGGCAACAGGCATCTATTCCTGTGAAGGAGTCAGGCCGGGCTGTGGCCAGTGGGGACTCAGCTAGGTAGAGGGCAGGACACGTATGCAAGCATAGGGGAAACAGGGGAGGGGACATGGAGGACACTGTGCCTGGAGCAGAAGGTATGGGCAAGAGGTGAGGCTGGGACCTTGAATGCAAACTAGAGAAGTCAGGATTCCTCTAACGCACAAGGCCACAGGAGGGTTCTGAGCAGAGCTGTTACAGCATGAGCCTTTTCAAAGGCGTAAAGATCCCTGGAGGTCTGTCCTTGAAGGATCCTTAGAAGTGACTGGGTTTAACCCCGTCCCCGACTAGGAGGAGAAAGGACTCCTGAAGGTCAGCCAGTAGGTTAGTGGCAGACAGAGTGGCACTGTGTTACTGTCCCACCCTGACCTCCTTCTTCTGAAGCCCTCAAGTGTCTCTTGTTTTCTCTTCTCTCTTCTAACCTCCTCTCTCTTCCTGTCCTCTTGCCTGTGACCCCCTCCCTCCAATCTGTGGTTTAGGAGAAGAAAGCCCCGAATTTGAGTCCCAGTTTTGCCACCACCCTCTCCTTGAGAGGCCTCAGGCTGCGATCGAGAGTCCTGGGTTTCATTTTGGGGACTGCTATGCCATCTTCAAGACTCTTGGTTTCTTCATCTTTATAATGGGGGCGATGAAGCCCATTTCGTTGGGAGCAAGGCTCAAGTGAATTAATGAATAATAAAACTCTTGTGTCTAGGCCAAGACGCCTGGTCATCCTCACATAGCGTAAATACCACCTCTGTGTGGGAAAGAAGTGAGAAGTGAGTCAATCCAGAAAAAAAAACCCAAACAGCCTCTTCCTCCAAGCTGGGATGGTGGCGAGGATCTGTCCGTGGTGCTGAACCAGCGTGCCGCAGCGGGCCCTGTGGGGGTCTTCGGTTGTGTTGAAACTAAGTGCACCACACTTCAGGGGGCTGGCCGGTTTTGAATGAACTGAATGTTTGCTGGCGACCACAGGCCTCATCTGGTGTGCTGGTCGCCATAATATTGGAAGGGAGGATGAGAGGACAGAATAGAGACAGAGCGGTGAGGGGCTGTCCCACGACCTCTAACCCCATTCTCAAACCTAGAGTTCTGTCCGCAATGCTGTCCACAGGATCCATCTGTGATGTGGGAGGGGGGGGGGGGGGGCATCAGCTGTGCTGACTACGGCGGAGGTTGGGGAGGAAATCGGTAGCTCTGTCCACAGTGCTGAATCCTCGCATCTAAGAGCCCGCTAAGGCGAGGTCCATGAGGCCTGAAGGCTGGTAGCCGAGGCTGACGCTGTCCCGCTCCATGGTACTGAAGCCTCCGAGGACCGTGCCGCTCCGGAGCGAGGCGACCTCGCCCCAGACTTGCTGTGGGACCTCGGAAAAGATACTTCTTTAATTGACTGTGTTTCCTCATCTTTTAAATGGGGCCACAAGTCCGCCCTGTGTCTGTACTGAAGGCCTAGCCCAACAGCCCAAGTAAACTGGTCAGGGAAGGAATCGGAGGATCTAACTGGATTCCTGCTCTTGGGAGCGGGTGTAGCTTCATTGTCCCCACCCCCCGCCCCAATATTCCATCCAGGCTGATTGCTACTAGGAAGGGAGCCCTAGGGTCCAGAAGGGGGCGATCCAATCCACTGTGCTAGGCCCAGCGACTCCGTTAGAAGGAGCCCCAGCAGCTGGCCTGCCTCGCTCCCATTACACAGACACGAAAATTGAGTCCCAGAGAGAGGAACAGCAGCAGTAACAACTATTGAGCTCCTACCACGAGGGCGGCATTATGCTAAGCAAGTTACACACAGGATTTTGTAAATCCTCACCACGAAGCTATTATTCCTATTTCTCAGGTGAAGACCATGAGATTCAGACAAGGGTAGACACCCGGACACGATCACACAGAAAGCCAAGGCTGGGTGGGGCAGGACTAGAACCAGGTCTTTTGCGCCCCAGCCCTGGTCCCGACCCTGCCTCACCGTCCCCTCCGCCCCCATGTGCCCTGCCCCCCGCCCCCGGTACCGCCCTGCTGGCAAAGTTGAGGAGTCCGTCTCCGCGCACTGGGTCTGGCGGCAGGCGGAGAGGTCTCCTTCCTTCCCCCGCTGGAAACTACTCCAGCTTCTGAAACCAGCTGTTTTACGCTTTGAGGGAGCCGGGTCCTCGGGGTGGCTTTCTGCAGCCCATCCCGCCCCCTACGTGTGCTCTCGGGCGGGGGAAGTTGCGGGTACCACTTTAAAAATCCCAGCCTGAGCAAAACTTTGATGATAAATCAAGCGGCAGATCCCTCCGCCGCCACCTCCTCCGGGCGGGCGGGAGGGAGCGGGAGGGAGGGGTGCGCGGCGGCCCGAGCGGCGTGGCCTTCCGCGGAAGGGAAGAGTCCCGCAGTCGGAGGCGGCCGGCTGGGCGTGCGCTCGCTGCCCGCAGCCGGGGCTGGGCCGGAGCCGGCCGCGGTCTGGGGCCGGGTCGGGCCGGGTTCAGCGGGCAAGGGGCAGCGGTCGCAGCCGGGAAGCCAGGCCGCACCCGGCAGGGGACGGCGGTTGCGGGGTCTGCGGTCTCCGGAGCCCCGATGTGAGGCGGCGGCGCCCCCGGCCCGAGCGCGCACCATGGGGGCCCCGCTCGCCGTGGCGCTGGGCGCCCTCCACTACCTGGCACTTTTCCTGCAACTCGGCGGCACCACGCGGCCGGCCGGCCACGCGCCCTGGGACAACTACGTCTCCGGCCACGGTGAGTTCGGTCGTCGCCCCCGCGGACTTCCCCACCAAACCCCACCCGGGCTGCACCGCTCCAACTTGGCGATCCCTGGGCTCGAACCCGCGCTGAACGTGGCGGGAGTCCCGGGGCGCCCTCTGCCGGGTCCACGGACCCGCCCTGGCACCCTGGCCATCTTGTAGAGGAGGGGGCACCCCATGCGCACCCCGAATCCGGCTCTGGCGGAGATCCCCTTTCTCCCCCCACACCCACTCTCGCCTGTACACACACCTCCACGACCACACAGACATTCACCGCCACGGGCACGCTCAGAGCCACACTCACTGCTTTCTCACACTCACAACTCCTATCCTCACACATCTGCAAACACCATCTCAGTTCCTCCTCCTCACTCATACACACTCACACTTGTGCCCACTACACACACACATCAGACGCTACGGCTGGTGGGCTCACACCCTGCCAGCTGGCGTGCAGGCTCACACACTCTGCACAACTCTCGCCTGCCTGCCGCCGGCCTGCAGACATGCTGGCAAACACACACACACGTGAACACACTTCGCTCGCCCACCTCTCCCTGCCCACCTGCCTTTCCCCTTTGTGGGTTTAACCCCACAGCTGCCTGTGCCCCCTCCCTCTTCACACTTGCCCCTTATGCCACCAGGAAACCTGGGGGACAGAAGACCCTCTGCCTCTTGAGAACTGGTAGCCGGGGGGCTGCAGCCACCCCTGTTGGGTGGGTGCATCTCCGGGTCAGAGGCTTGGTGGGAGCCCCTCGGAGACACTGGAGTAGTTGGGATCGCTGCTTGCAGCCAAAGGCGTGGAAGGGAGGAAACGGTACCCGATGTTTTTGTTACCTCTGGGAGTGGACGGGAAGCCCCTGCCATCCCTCTATGGGGTACCGCCACTCAGCATCATCCTCGGCTTCCGAGGACTGAAATGTGGGAAATCTCAGCTCCCGCCACCGTGGGAGCTGGGGAGCAAGCGTCCCCAGCACTGGCTGCCTAAGTGTCAGAGCTCCTTCTAGCCCCAGAGGAATCCAAGTTGGCAGCAGAGTTGGATCGTCTGAGGCTGATACTTAAAGAGGGCTCCTGTCCCCTGTGAGCCAGGCTCCCGTGTGGGGACTAGGGCATAGATAAAATGGAGACCCCTCCCCATCCATCCCTTCCCTGCAGAGGCTCCTGCTCAGGTAGGAGAGGCTGCAGCACCCAGTGCTGGGCACTGTACGCGAGGGCCGGGGGCAGGTTTGCACGAGGGGGAGAGAGCTGAGTGATTTATCCTTATGGAAAAGAGTCAGCTCTGGGACAGGGGACAAGGGACAGGGAGAGGGTTGGGGGGCGGGTTCGGGATAGATACTCAGAGATGGCTTTCCTGGAGTGTAACAAATGAGTGGGATTGCTCCAGGGGGTCTGGGGGCTTCCAGAGCTCTTCTTGGGTCTCTGCTTTTTGAGAACTAGGACTCCCTGCACCTTCAGCCTTGCCACGCTTGATACTAAACGCTCTGTGTATCACTTATGCACCGTTCATATCCGTCTTCTAATTTCTACCGGCCTGTTTGGAGCAGTGGTAAATAGGAGAAAGGTTATCCTGATTCTCAATTCACAGACGGAGAAGCCAAGGCTCCGAGAAGAGAGGGGACTTGCCCAAGGTCACACGGTGAATGAGTGGCCGAGCTGGGACTGACCCCAGGGTCTACTGGAAAAGATAGCGCCTTTTCCAGGACATTTATCTCCCTGTCAGAAGCCCTTGCAACCAGGGAAACTGGGAATTCCCCCTTCCACTCCCCTCCTTGCTCTGCTCAGTTCCTTGGCGTGGTTGAAACTTGCTCTCTCTCAGAGGGTTTTCCAAGGAAGGGCTCCCCTGAGTTTGCAGTCCCAAGAGCTATAAAGACTGGGGCTCTGAGGATTATGGTCACCTGTCCCTGGAGCACCAAGACCCCAAGGATTTGAGTGCCACTTTCAGTCCAGAGTTCCCAAGGTGGTCCTCTGTAGGGAAGCAGGGTTCACCCTCTGTGTGGCAGTGTCCACCTGCCCCCTGGTGTCAGCTGTGCTTAGGGACACAGCTTTGTCCTGCCAGCTGTAATGTCCCCTCTGAACCCTGGAGAGGTCAGCTCCATGGCCCAGAGGAGAAGGGGCCAGACGGGAAGGACGCAGCACTGGGCGCAGGGGCACTGGGCTTCTCCCGCCGACCGTCATGTAGCCCTGGGCAGGTGAGTCTGTCTTTTGGGGCTCCTTTTGTCCCTCAAGAAATGAGGAGATCAGGCAACTCTCCAGGGGCCGGACTGCCTTTCCCCAGCATGACCAGGTTCAAAGTCACCAAGTAGTGGCTGCTGAGGGGCCCCCATGGCTGCCCCTCCGTGGGGCCAAGCGGCCGCCACCACAGGAAGGGTTTGGAGCCACTCACTTAATCACAAAAAGAAACTGTTATTAATGATAGTGAGACGTGGTGAATAAGTGGGTCATGTCTAATAAGCCATTTGTGTTCAGGAGGAGAATACCAATTTGATAAAAGCTGCGTGTGCTGAAAAAGCCCCAGAAATTGCTGTTTAGCAGATTGGAGCCTGATCGTTTCATTATTCCTGGGCTCCGCGTGTCCTCAGCTGATGCAGGAAAGGCGGCCGGGTTAGGAAGGTGTCTCCGTGCCTGGCACGGGGGGGGTGAAGGCTGGGAGCGGGGGCTCCTGGGGAGAGGCCCACTGGCTCCGATTGCTCGCTGGCCGCTCGCCTCTCCAGCCCGCTCGGAGTCCAGCCCAGCAGCCAGGCTGACGCCGTCTGCCAGCCTGACCCAGGGCTTGTCACAGGGAGAGCCCGTGGTCAGATGGGTCCTGAAGGACATCTGTCTCGCTTTCTGTCTCCTTGTTACCCACCCACCTTCGGCCCACTTCGCAGAAGGCTTCTTTTTTAAAGGCACAAGGAATGAATGGGGAATGAATGATGCACGCCTCTGAGGGAGGCATCAGGAATTTAAAGGCTGGGGTGGCGATGGGCAGTGTCTGCTCCTAGTAGTTACTCAATAAACAGCAGCCACTTTGATTTTTCCTTATCAAAAAGGGTTAGCTCACTGCCATGAGCACAGCAGAAGCGGGAGGAAAGGGAATGAATATTTATGAAATACTGTGGGATAGGTGCTGCCAAATCCTGCCAGTGTCACCTCACTAACGCTGACACTATTCATGGAAGGCTAGTGTTGGACAGAAAAGGATCCTGAGGTTCAGAGAGGACCAGTGAGTTGCCCAAGGTCACTGAGTCTGTACAGACAGCTGGAGAGCCGTGCCTAGGATGGAGGTGTGTCTGGAAGTCCTGGGCCTGCCTCCTTCGGGACAGCCTTGAGGTGGCTTTGGCAGGTCGTGTGACGAGACTTCTTCCCCTGCAGTTCCATCCAAGCGCACTCCCTTCCAGGTCCCCATAGACCTGGCGAAGCAACGGGCTCCACCAAGAGGAACCAGCTGCTCAGAAAGGTGACAGGATCTTGCCGAGGCCATGTGCAAGTTAGGAAAATCAGCGGGACACCTTCAGTAATCTTTTCATAACTTCTCCAGGGCAGGGCTCCGGGAGGAAGGGTCCGTGTGAAGACCTTTGCAAAGCCCCTGCCTTGGAATCACCCAGGGAGTTTATTCAGTGCAGATCCCTGAGTCTTCCCAGACCCACTGGCCAAATCGATTATTGATGGAACCCTGGGACCTGCATTTTAATAGGCTACCGAGGCAAGTCTCCTTCAGCCTGGAGTGAGGGAGCCACTGTCCTGAGTGTTCACCCATACCTGATGGACGCATGGGGGGGGGGGATTGTCTGCTGTCAGGGCCTGCTGGGTGGGTCTGGTTTTGCAATAGAGGGAGAGGTCCGGGCTGGAGTAGGGACGTGGACCCTGAGAGGAGTCCCAGGAAACCTCACACTGCAATGAACATCCATCCTCCCACCCCCCCTTGCCACACACACACACACACACACACACACACACACTCACACACCTGGGCCAGCACCTTCAATTATTAATACACCCCAATGCAGACAGAGATCCTGACTTGGCCAGGCGCCTTGCCCACTGAGTGATGCACTGTCCTGAGGTTTTCCCTGCTGCCAGGAGGGAGCAGTGGGGCGCGGGGGAGGCGGTGGGCCGCTGGGCCATTTGGCAAACAGCCTGCGCACTGAAAAATGACTCTGGCTTTCTCATGTTCCTTACCGAACTGTTGGTGTCTCACCGTCAATAAGCTGGCTAGTTTGGTGGCTGGGATGGAGAAAATTGAACACTGTCTTCTGAAGGTTATGATGTTAAAAATGTGTCCGCCGTTGTCTCGGGTGTTGGTGGTGATTATTCTATCAATTACACTGGTAAACACTCCGCCTGGGGCTGAGGGTTTCCCGGCCTCCGGTGGGGAATTGGCCCTCACAAGCAGTTTTCCCCAAGTCCTTCACACCAATCGGGTTTGACACCTTGCCTGTCAGCGGCTCCTGCGGCCTTTCCCCAAGCAAGGGGAGCTACCAGCACGCCCGGCAGGATGGGGAGTTCAGCTCATCGCCATGGTGACAGCAGGGGTGTTGGGCAAGTCTCCTGTGACAAACAAGTGGACAGGGTCAGGATTAATGGGAGAGTGGTCCCTTCCGACCCGCCAGCTGCAAGGGCAGGAGATGGAGCCCAGGGGGTGAATCACCAAGGCTCGGGCCCAGCCAGCTCGGCCCCTCGAACCATCTTCCTCAACCCCTTTCACAGAGGGGAAGACTGAGGCCATGGACAAGAGAGCGTTTGCCCCAAATTTCCTGGGAGGTATTTGGCTTTTGGAATCACCTTACGTAAGTCTGTATGAATAGGGAGAGAAATATATGGAAGCAAATATTATTAAATGTCATGCAAGGGCCTTAAACGGCACCATCTCATGTGACCCCCCAAGGGGAGGGGACGTTTTCTGGAGGGGAGGTCAAAAGGCTTGCCCAAGGTCATGCACCTAACAAGTGTAGGAGCCTGGACTTGAACCCAGGACTGTATCTCCAGGGTGCATGCTCGCTGCGCTGTTGAGGCGTCCAGAGGAGGAGGGGGGCGTGGAATGATCGTGGAGACCTCCCCATTCTGCACTGGGCGTGGGGGGGGAGCAGTGCAAGTGCCAACCCAGACCGAACCCTGCCCCCTGCCGCGGTGACCTGCCATCTGCCTCGGAGGTTGAAGAAACCAGCTGGGTGAGGATGTGGTGTGAACAGTGACACAAATGCCGGCGTGAGGGTTGGTGTCAGAAAGAGGGGAAAGGCGGTGGCATGAAGCATCACTTTGGCCATAGTGGTTGGCCATGACCTTGGCCTTTAGGGCCCGAGACAGCTGTTGGGGTTATGGGAAGAGTCGGCCCCGAAGGGAGTTTGGGGCCCGCTGGGCACACAGGTCGGAATCTGGCCACTCTTACCCCCCTTCCCCGTGTTGTCGTGACCAGGGGTTGCAGGGCAGGGGCACAGGGGCAGGTCAGGAGTCCCTTCTGCCCTGGCGCCCGCTGCGATGCTCGGCACAGGGAGGTGACAGGGACCGAACAGATGGCAGGAAGCACAAAGCAGAGGTCTGAGGTCCGAATTCATACACTTTTGCTCATTCCAAGTTAATGTAGTTTGAAACATTTACATAATTTCAGTGTCGTAGGAAATCACAGAATTGGAGCGCTCCTCACGTCTACCGCCCACGGCAAAGACATTCTAGGGTGGGTACGGCTGATCGCACCTGACAGGGGCAGACCCAGGCCCGGCCCCTGGGGGTGTAGGAGATGCTATGGCCTGGAAGGTGACAGGGCTTCAGGGGTGCGTCCTCCTCTCCGGGACCCTGATGAGACGCTTCCATCAGAAGAGAGGTGGTGGCCTCCCTGGGGGAAGGAAGCTCCCCCTCTTCCAGCTGGCGACCCTGGGGTCCACAGCCCAGCCACTGGGTCCCTGCGGTACCTGCTCCTTTGGAGAAGTGAGGTGGAGATGGGGTGACAGAGAGGCCGCTGTTCCTCCAGGTCCCCTGCCCTCTGCTGTGTCCCCTCCCCTCCCTGGAAGCCAGCAGAGAAGTCTCTGGGAATATCTCCACACCATCCCCGGTTGAAACCTTTCTTCAGGACCCCTGGGGGCTCTCAGCAAGATTGGTTCTTACCTGAAAGATGATTTTAGACAGAATCCAGACATGCCTCTTATATTTTAATAGTTACGCATTTATTTTAATGTAGATTAGGAAAATATCACCAGCACAACAAAACTGCGATTTCACGGACGTGATTGCTTTGGATGAGTCTAACGGGAGGTTAAGAAATAGCGGGTGAGGTTATAAGAAAACAGTAAGGACATAACAGTGCTGGGCGTACACAGGCACGTCCTGTGTGGGAATGACAGGCCTGGGGACATGCTGTTCCACAGGCTCCCCCCCCCCCCCACCTCATGCCCCTTACTCCTCACACTGGGAACTGCTGGCCCAACAGGGGTTGTTGCCATGTATTCGAAGTTTGATCACTCATTCATTCATTCATTCATTCACCAAATATTAATTGAATGCCCGCCATATGCCCGGTCTTTCAGCCACTGTAGACAGCAACGAAGAAGGCTGATGAGGTTCTTGTCAGACAGCCAAAGCTATTTTTAAGAAGGTATGCGTAAACTGTGCTGAGAGTTAGGAAGCAGAGACGGCATTCAGCTTGGAGAAGGCCACTCTCCCCTGGGGCGGTGAGGGTAGCTAGTAGTGAACTGCTCCTCACAGGAGGTATGCAAGCTGGACCCCACCAGTTATCAGTCGGATGTGGATGTAATCGAAAGGGGATTCCTGCCTTATTTCCCGAGGGAGTGAACGCAGGTGGTGGTGGGGGGGGGGGGCTGCAGCCAGAACCCAGTAGGTGGTTAGTCAATATGTGTCGGTCACCCAGCAACTGGGTGACGGTGCTGGGATAAGAGCGCCTGTGAGCACAGGGTGCCTGGCCTCACACGAGGGAGGTAGCAGGGGTGAGGCCCCTTGCTGTCCCCGTGTCAGGGTGGGGTGGGGGTGGGGGAGGGTCAGCGACCCTTTTGTGCCTTCACTTCCCCTCGAAGTTAAGGAGCAGAGTTGGGGGCAGTGGGAATGGACCTTGGGTTTTCATTCACCCTCCGGCTCTGCCGTCGGGTGGTGGCAGGACCCTGCCTCCCCTGGGCCTCAGGTTCCCTACCTGACCCTGAACCGGGCTGCGTTCCCCTAAGCTCAAAGTGCCTAGACTTTCTCCATCTGCATCTTCCCAAGCCCGATCCTGGATCCTCCAGTCAGCAGGCGAGGGTGGGGCCGATGGGGCGTGTGGTGCTCAGCTCTGTGGCTTTGGGGTGGGTGGGTGGGTCTGAGAATGGAAATGCCAGCCAGCGCTCATTACGCATCTTCTGTGCCCACCACTTCCCCTCCTTCCTCTCACTTAATCCTCCTATGCCGTAGGAGGAGGGCTGTCCCATTGTACAGATGAGGACACTGAGGCTTACAGAGGGGTGATGCCGCTTGCCTGAGGGCACACAGAGGTTGAGTGGCAAAGCCCGGCTTGAGCCCAGCCTGTGGGACTGCAGAGCTGGAGTTCTCTGCCTGCTCACCCGTCCTGCTTCTGGCTGCCAAAGCGGGTGGGTGTGTGGGCAGGGGCCATGTTCCAGAGCGGCGCCCTGGCTGCATGGCGTGCTCTCAGGGCTCACAGCGCCAGCACGCCGCCGGGAAGGCCTGGGTGTGGCTGAAAGACGCACGTCTGGGAGTCTAGGCTCCTAGATCTCCGTCCTCCACGGCTAGGGAGGCGTGGTGGTACCTGCCCCTGTGGAGAGGTGGAGCACGCGTGTGGCCCCAGGTGTACCTGCTGTTCCCTGGGGGTTCTACCAGGGGCTCGTGTTTTTGTCCGAGCGGATGTCTGGAGTGAGTGTGTTGGGGTGATTGGTGTGGGCTTGGAGGAGCTGTGGTGCGGTGGGAAGGAGCCTGGGTGGTCCTTGAGCATCCTGGCCGGGCTGGCTTCCTCTGCCCAGGAGCCTGTGCTTCAAAAGCGGCCTCCCCGCCCCCCTCTGAGCTGTTGCCCTTGGGACAGAGGATGGAGGCTCTGGGAGCGTCTGGAGGTTAGAGCGGAGCTGGGAGCGGGGGCCTGGCTCAGAGCTATCGATGAGGGGCTGGCAGTGCCCGTCTGTGTCAGATGCTCCGGTCCTTCTCTCCCCTGGTTTCTCTCTCTGTCTCTCCCCCTCCCTCTTTTGCTTTCTATCTCTGTCTTTAACTCTCTCTTCATCTTTCTTTGTCCCTTTGTATGTGTCTACATTTTCCTTCCTCTTCTCACCTCTGTCCTCTCTCTCTCTCTGTCTCTCTGCACACACATATATGCGCACACACACACGTGCCTCTCTTCAGATGACATCTCTAAATTGTACATACACGTGTTCTGTGTATCATGACTTTCACACAGAGCAGGCACTCAAGAAGTGCCAGTCGAATGAAGTGAATAAAAGAATGAATGACCGCCCTGGCTGAATAACTTGGTTGTTAACTTGGTACGAGTTGTCCCCGTACGCAAAGGTTACTGGTTCAATCCCTGGTCAGAGCACATACCGAAATAAATCAATGGTTTTGTCTCTCTCTCTTTCCCCCTTTCTCTCTCTCTAAAATCAATAATAATAATAATAATAATAATAATAAAAGAGTGAATAACCAAATGGTGAAGGTACAAGAGACACTGGAGCTTGTCCAGACTAGTGGCTCCTAGTTAATTTAGAGGTCACAGTCCTCTTGAGAATCTGAGGAAAACTGGATTGTTTCCTCAGAAAAAAAATGCCACATTATTTTGCCAAGTTTTAGAGGGTTTGTTGAGTCCCCAGAGCCCACCTGTGGTCCTTAGGAGAGGCCACCTTCATCTCACCGGGAGGGGAAACTGAGACCCAGAGAGGAGCCAGCAGGTTGGTCTCAGGTCACAGGGCAAGTGTGCAGCAGGGCCAGGCGTGGGCCTGGAGTCCTTCCCCTGCCCCATAGCCCTCCCTCGTGACCGGGGCTGCATTCGTCTTCCCTGGCAAGCCCTTGTGAGTGGGGGTCTTCAGGGGGTGGGTGAGATCATGAAGGGGGGCAAACCAGAGGCGAGAGCCCGGGAAACAGCACGGGAAGGTGAGCCATCGGGGGTCCCTGCCGGTTTCCAGTGAGAGTGGTTGCTGTGTCCTGATGCAGTCAGGGAAGACTTCCTGGAGGAGTATCCAGGGACCTCCAGGGCTGAGAGGAGACTGCAGAGACTAGCGCGGAGCTGGGCTGGACTGCCTGTGTCTGGCAAGGGCTTCACTTGGAGCGTCGTGCAGAGCAGCGTGGGGAGCTTGGGCTCGGATCTCCAGAGCAGGGGGCGCCTTGGAAGATTCCTAAGTGGGGGAGGCAGAGGGTGTGGCCGGTGTTCGAGTGGGTGTGGCCGTGCGAGTGGACAGTGGCAAGGGACTTGGGAGCTGGAGAGGCTCACAGAGGAGGAGAGGCTGCTTCCTGGGGGAGGGGCGGCCTCTGTGTCCAGGGGATGTGGAAACGCGGGCACGTGTGCACGTGCGTGTGTAAGCACCCTGGCCTCCTTTCTAGTGCTTGAGCACACCAAGCTCCTTCCTCCTCCGGACCTTTTCCCCAAGAACCCCACCCCCCACCCCGCAGCTTCTCTTCCAACCTGTTCTGCCTCTGGCTCTCCCTCTCCTGTATGCCTGTGACCCCCTGTGAGACCTTGTTGCATGGCCCCACCCGGCACCCTGGCCGGCCATCAGCATACCCATCGTGCAGAGGAGGAAATCGAGACCTAGAGAGACGCAGTTCAGAGCAAGGGAGCGGAGCCCAAACTCTGCTTTCCCCCAGCCTGGCATGTTAAGGGTGTCTCTTAGGATTGGGAGTCCTGACTGGCCCCCCTCCTTTCTTAGCACCCTCAGGCTAGGTTCCAGGCTGAGGGCAGGGAAGGCAAGAGCGGAGGGCAGGGTGTCTGTTTTGCTTTGTGAGGTTTTTAAAAAATTATTTCCAGCCTCGGAGGCGGCAGCAATTACGGCAGGCTCACTGGGGAGCTGTTTGCTGGCTGTCACCGGCCCGGGAAAGGGTCTCTAATGGAGGCCTGGCGGCCAGAGCGCATGGTAGTGGAAATAGCGTTCAAAACAGAGCGGCACTAATGGTCTCAGGCAGGCAGAAGCAAGGGAGGGAGAGGGCCGGCTGGCTGTCAGCTGACGGGAGGCCTCTGGGGCAGGGCTCTGGGAACCACCAGCTGGTCTCTTTATGCCCCAAGAGACTCCAGCAGTGGTCCTTGAACTCCAGCTAGGCCCTGGGTGTCCCAAGCCCCATCCCAGCTCTGCTGCTTCCTATTAAAGCTCCTCCCAGACAGAAAAAAAACAGTAAATGCAAAGGCCCTGGGGAGGGACAGAACCTTCCACTGGCGATTCTCTGGTTCTAGAATGGTCCTTGTGTTTGAAAAGGCCAGGCCACGTTAGTCTTCTAGGTGAGGAAAAGGGGGGTGGGAGCTTTGGGGGATGGAGAGGCTGGGGCAGGACCACCCCGGGATAGCAACCAGATCCTCTCCACCATTATGATGTTCCGTGGATCCCACTATGTGCCAGACACTTACAGCTATGTATGATCTTGTTGCGGTCCCACAGTGCCCATTTTACAGATGAGGAAACCGAGGCTCAGAGATTGGCCCACCAATGAGAAAGTGCAGTCGGGGTTCAAATGTGGGTCAGCCCGATTCCAGAGCCCACGTGTGTGCTGCCGCCATCTTGGCAGCACCCTAAGTCAGGCTCTTCGTGTGTATTTGTTCACTTAATCTTCAAAATAAGCCTTTAAGCCAGGACAGGAGGGGGAGGGGCTGGGAAGTGGGGGAACTGGGTCCCACCCAGGCCAGTCTCTGTCTGTCTGGGCAACCTCTTCTGCTCAGGAGCGTCCCTGGGATCTGCCTCAGTTTCTCCCCTCGTCTTGGTCTCTGCACCTGGTTTTCCCCATCTCTGCCTTTCCCCTTCTGCTCTGTCTCCCTGGGTCTCCCTGGCCCGGGCCCTCCTGGCTCCACCCGGGGTGCCTCCCACATCTGTCTTTTCTTCCTCCTGCTCGATGGATCTGGGATGCTCCTTTCTGGGGCGGCTGCTTGTTCCTGTGGCTGATGCAACCTCCCCTTGCTCGCCCTGTTCACCCCCTCTCCGCCTCTGCCAGGCAGCCTGGAGGAGCACGTGCCTGGGCTTTGGGCTCACACCCTCTTGGGCTCAGACCCAGGCCCCCACTCAGCCTCTCTGAGCCTTCCTAGCCATCAGTGCAATGGGCTCGCCCCACTGGCTGGGCAGGGTGTGCCGGTGAGGATGGAAAGAGAGGCAGGCGGTCTGCCTTCTCCCGTCCCCGGCTCCCTGCACACTCCTCCACTCCCTCCCAGCCCCCTTTCACTCCCTGTGGCCCAGACGTGGGGAGAGCGGAGGCAGGAATTCCACTGGGGAAACCTGCTTGACTCCCACGCTCCTGCGAGTGCCAGGATATTTTCACTCTCCTTAAATCTCCCTAGATCTGCAATTCCACTGCTGTCTCCCTCAATATGTGCCGTGGCCGTGGGAGGCGCCCTGCCCCCAGCCCTCCTGGCTGTGTGTCAGGGCTGCCTGGCAGGGGACCGGGGCCAGTCTCCACCCTCTCTGCGCCTCAGTTTCCCCATCTGTCGGGAGAGGAGAGCGATGTTAGTGGCTACTACCCGGGTTGTTTTGGGGGTTGGGTGACTTATTTTATTTTATTCAAGAAACACTTCCATGAAGAGGAAATGAAATATGATCTATGCTACAACGTGGATGGACCTCAAAAACATTAGCCTAAGTGGAAAAAGCCAATCCCGAAAGACTGCAGACTTTATGGTTCCATTTATGTGAAATGTCCAGCATGAGCAAGTCCGCAGAGACAGAGGCAGACCGGTGGTGCCCGGGCTGGAGAAGATCTGCTTAGTGAGGAGAGGGTTTCCTCTCAGACCCATGAAAAGTTTCGGGACAAGGCAGGGGTGGTAGATACACCCTACTGTGAATGCACTAAATGCCACTGATTTGTTCACCTTAAAATGGTTAGTTTTCTGTTATATGAATTTCACTTCAATTAAAAATAACTAACTAGCCTGACCAGGCGGTGGATAGAGCATCAGACTGGGATGTGGAGGACCCAGGTTCAAGACCCTGAGGTCACCGGCTTGAGCCCAAAGGTTGCTGGCTTGAAGCCCAAGGTCTCTGACTTGAGCCCAAGATTGCTGGCTTGAGCAAGGGGTCACTCGCTCTGCTGTAGCCTCCCAGTCAAGGCACATATGAGAAAGCAATCAATGAACAAGCAATCATTGAACAACTAAGATGCCATAACAAAGAATCGATGTTTTTTTATCTCTCTCCCTTCCTGTCTCTCTGTCCCTCTCTCTCTTTCTTTCTCTCTGTCTCTGTCAAAAAAAAAAAAAAAAACCCAACAAAAAACTAAACTAAATACGAAACACCTCTAGAGCATGTACTCTGTGCCGGGCAGTCCGCTTTATAAATCTTAACACATTTAATCCTTACAACAAGGCTCTGAGGCAGTTGTTGTTATTACCCTCATTTTACCGACGAGGAACCGGAGGCACAGCATCTCCAGGCGCTTGTGCTGTGGTAAGCGCTCAAAACCGTTAGCTATTTTACTTTTTAGTGGGTTGAACAGCTCCCCTTGCCTATCAGCCAGGGCTGAGCAGAGACCCCACCTGGGTGAACGTGGCTGGTATGTGTGTCTAAAACTCAGCAGGGAGCGGGGTGCCACCGGGTCTTGAGGCCCCACTGCGACCCACACCCTAAGTCAGGCTCTTCACGTGCCTTTGTTCTCTTAATCCTCAAAGCAAGCCTTTAAACCAGGACACGTGTGGGAACTGAAGCTCAAAGAAGTGAAGCAACTTACACACAGCTGCACAGCAAGCCAGGGCAGTGCTGTGACTCGCATCCTCACCTGCTCATCCTGGGCACCCTCCCCCCATTCCCTCTCCATCCTCCCGGTCCCTTTCGCCCTTTGGCCCACACGGCGACACTCCTGTCCACAGAGTGTGTCCGAGGACCCTGAGGCTGCAGAGGTGACTGCACGGCTTGCACGGGACGGGAGTCCCCTAACGGGGGTGTCTGCCCCGCGCCGCAGCCGCAGAGTAAACAGCTTCCCACCAGGGCTCACGTTTCTTTGATGTCTCCTGTTTCATTCAAAATTCATAAATTCTGTATGCTGTTCTGTAATATATTCATGTTTGTTTTTAAAGACAGAAATAATGTTCTTTCCCCATTTTGGGGAGGGAGATCAATGCCTTGGGAAATTCCTTCCCTGGTTTGAGCAGCACAGGCCATAAGGGAGTCCTGCATTCATTCCTTTCTGCATTCATTCTACGAGCGAGCGTTCTGACCTCCTGGCTCCTAAAATAGGTGTTAGTCCTTGGCACGTGCGAGACACAGGGAACCTTATGGTGAACCGGACAGGATACGGCCCATCAGCCAGACCGGAAGAATCTGTAGGATGCTGGTAGGCAAGTGGCCGGGAAGGCTAGCAGGTCCTAGAGGTGGGATTGGGCCAGTGGCCGCGGAAGCCAGAGCCAGTGACAGCGGTGGGGAGGGGACTGCCCGCCACTGTCCACCTCCAGCGGGACCTGCACCCCAAACCCCATCTCATCAAGAAGAAAGCCTCTGCTTTGTGTTGCTCTGAATTGCACGGCTAACTCTCGCTGGTCTCCCCTGTTAATGAGAGGAAATGGAGATGGAGGCTCGTGGCCTTCAATAAACAACCTTTCCTGGTTGAATTTACGGACGCTGTTTGGTTTTCATAGTGTTTATTTTTACAGTTACCCTCTATTTATGGCAAGTGGTGCTGATTTTCCATTTATGGCAGTAATAAAAGTCTCCTTTTAAGCTGGAATTTTTTTTTTAAGTAAAAAAAGGGAAAGATGCTTTGAAAATAAATATCAAGTAAATTATATAGTGCAGGTGGTGCGGGGATTCTGCAGGAAGGGGGAAAGCCGTCTCCAAATGGTTGAACTTGGGTAACCCTGTCTCTGGTGTGCCCTTTCCTGCTCTGAGCTCCCCCTGACCAGCCCCACTCAGCGTTCAAGCTCAAGTGTGCCTCCTCCTCCTGGAGGCCTTCCCTGACTACCAGGCATGCATAGGCTGACCTTTCCTTCTCCTAGCATTGGCCCCTTGCCCAGCTATGTGAATGATGCACACCCTGAACCACTGTACAATCTAGGCTCAGTCTCAGCCATTCATTGTCTGCACAGGAGCCACAAACATAGATCTGTTCCTGTGTGTGTGCTGACCGGGGATCAAACCCTCAACCTTTGTGTATCGGGACAATCACCAGCCGAGCTCTCTGGCCAGGGCAAGTGGTCTGAGCATGTCGGGAAGCCCAGCACAGAGCCTGGGCTAGGGCGGGGTGCCATGACAGCTGATCGCTCATTCTTGAGCCTAGGCTGGCGTGTTTCCGTGCAGCACACTGCCGTTCCCCAAGCTTCTTCTGTACAGAAGGCTCCCTCTCCGCTCCTGGAGGAGAGGCCGGCGTGTTTCTGTGCAGCACACTGCTGTTCCCCAAGCTTCTTCTGTACAGAAGGCTCCCTCTCCGCTCCTGGAGGAGAGGCCGGCGTGTCCACTGCAAGATAAAACCACCTTTTCCCGATGCACACCTTGATTCCGCTTGCTGCAGGGAGCCTGCCAGAAGCCAGGGGCTGCCCAGCAGGAAACAAAGAGAAAGCTCAGTGCCTCCCCTGGGCCCTCGGGGCAGTCCCTCTGCACCTGTCCCTGGGGAGTAGGGGCTCTAGCTCTCGCCTGCTTTCTCAGCCCCTGGGGGCGTATCCATCCTGTTTATCTAGAAGCTCCCCTAGTGAAAGTTTTACCTCTCCTGATTTCATGGGTGCCCTGAGAGTCACAGGTGAGCGGGGCTTCATTAAGCACTCCTTCTAGCTCTTTCCCCCTATTCTGCCTCCCAGCTGGGAATGAAGGCGGCCACATACCCTTCCAGCCCCAGCACCCCACTGCGGGGGACACAGAGGAGGCTCTCTGGGAAGGGCCCCTCTCCCAGAGTCACACTTTTGCATGCTGGAGAGGAGAGGGAGCTTGGAGTGGACTGGGGTTTTGTCTGGGACACTTTGCCATCGGCCTTGGGGTTGGGATCTGACTGTTCCTTCATGCTGTGTGACCTCAGGCACCAGCTCTTCCTCTCTGAGCCTTGCTCCCTCCTCCCGTGAAACGGGGCTGGCAGTAACAGTACCCCCTCATCAAGCCTTTGGGCGGGTGAAGCGGGATCCTGTGGGCAGTGACACCTAGGTGGGGTTTCCTTCGACACCGGAGCAGGGGATTGGCCCCATAGTCTCCAGGTTCCCCGAGCCTCGGTTTCCCCAGCTGTAACAAAGGGACAGTGATCCCTGCTCTGCAGGGTTGCCGTGAGGATTATGTGGGGTCAGGCGCATCAACTCTCTGGTTATGGTGGGCCTCTGATAAGAAAGATGTTCCCACAGGCATGGTGGGGCTGGTCCATGGCCCTCAGGGTTGGAGGGGGTGAGGGGCCGCCGCAGAGCGGCCATGGACAGCCCTTCCTGCACTGCCGGCATTTATTCATTGCGCTGTTTCACCCTGGATGCATCTCACACGACAGTTTTATGGGCCCTCTCGGGGAGCCACCAGCTTGCCCGTGGGCCCACGTGGACCAAGCTGGGCTTAGGCACTGGCGGTCATGAGGACCACAGGAGGGCGGTTGAGGAGGAGGTTGTCCTGTTGGGGCCTGATCAGGACCTTCCTGGTTGCCTGTGTCTGTATGTCTGTCCCCATCCTCCTCTTCTGAGTGAAGTTTCCCCCAAAACACTAGTTGAGCACATGGTAGGTACCTCATAAGTGTGTGAATGAATGAATGGATTTATTTATAATATTTATGCCGCACGTGCCTAATAGCACCTCCCACGTGCCTGCTCCTGGCTGGACAGTGCAGGCACCAGGCCCGGGGGAAGCTCCCAGGCTGCGGCGAGTCACAGACACCGTAATATCTGTCACCTAACACACCCCAGTGGGGCAGTGAGAGGAGGACTCTCGGGGACCATCAAGGCCGCCAAGGAGGGCCTGGGCTGAGGTTAAGCAAGGGGCCCACGGGGTCACACTGGCTGGCTCTCTCTGCTCTGTCCCTTTGCCTCTCTGTAGCCCCAGCTCTGTCATGGTTCCCCTGGCTAGCAGCTGCCCCTGCCCCCAGCACCCCCTGCTCTCGCTCTGGCAAAGATTGATGGGTGGGCTGGGGTCCAGCTCCTGCAGGCTTCCTGGAGGAAGCAGTCTCAAACCAGTGATTTGAAGATCGGAACAGCAGGGAGGACTGTGCAGAGGGAAAGATTTGGGGCTGAACCAGAGGGTCTGGGATGAGGAACTGCACTCAGAGTCAGGGGCCTGGGGGCTGGGCTGGGACTGCCTGTGTGGACAAGCCCTGTCCGGGCCTGAGTGAGCCCCACTGGCTGCTGGGGGGAGCTGATGAGGAGGGAGGGGAGGAGCAGAGCTGGTGAATGAGACCAGCGACCAGAAGTGAGTGAAATGCGGATGTTGTATCCACTGCGTAATCATGAACGGCTTTCCGGAGAAGACAGAATTTTGAGCTAGAAGGTGAGATAAAGCAGTGCTGTTTGTTGAGCCCCTACTATGCGCAGGAAGCGTATATTGCCTGTGTAATGCTCCCTGTGTCTTCTCATTTTCTCCTTTTATTTCAGAAAAAGAAACTGAGGCTCAGAGAGGTAGAGGGGGTTGTTGTTCTAGTCACAGAGTGAGGGGTGGGGGTGGAGAGGAAACAGGATTTGAACCCAGACCTGAAGGCAAAACTCTGGATGTTTGTGCTGAACCAGTGTCAGGAAAGTTAAGAAGGAGGTCAGAGCCCTGCTCTTGAAGGGCAGGGAAGATCTTCCAGGTCACTTCCTGCCTTTCCCAGACGCCAAACTGAGGGACCTGGGCTGAGCCCGTGGGCTATTTCCTGCAGATGGTGCTCTCATAACTGGGTCTCTGGTTAATTAATACGTCGCCTTTCCCCTCCCAATTAAAAGCAGAAAGGAAGATGTTGCCTACAATCAAGCCCCTTTCTTCTCCTGCAGAATCCTCATTTGTGGACACCGGTGTTAATTGTCTTCCCAGCGAGCCCAGCCCTGCTCGGGCCCTGGGGCTGGAGAACACAATTGCATCCTTCTCAAAAAATCTATAATTATGCTCTCGCTCCCCTGGGAACTGGCTGTGAGGAGTTACCTGGCAGGGAGGAGGGCTCAGGGACAAAAGGAAGTCAAAGAGGAGAGATGGGTTTTCCGTCCTAAACTCATCAGGGGTGCTAACGCGGAAGTTGGGGCTCTGGGTGTCTCGAGGAAAAGAGGTCGGGGTGGAGGGTCGGGGAGAGGAGCTGCAGGAACAAGGTCTAGAATTTTCGGGCTTCCTCTCTAGAGCCCTCTGGAACTGGGTGCAAATGTAACTATCCACTCTCTCTGGCGCCTTGGGCAGGTCACTGAGCCTCTCTGAGCCTCGGCTTTCCCGTCTGAAAAACGGGCATCACGATGATCACACCTACCCCATAGCGTGATGGTAGGAACATGAAAAAATGTAGGCAAAGGGCGTGGCTTAGTGCCTGGCACAAAGCAAGAACGCAATACTTAATAGTGTTGATGATTTTATCATCATCATCATCATCATATCATCATCAAGATTAGGATGGATCATCTACCAGTTTCTGGTGCTGACACAATATCCTCACTCACAGAGTTCAGAGGGAGCAAGAACCTCCAGCCAGTCGGGGCTGCCCTCTTTCGGGGAGGAGGGAGGAACGGAGCTCCCCTTCTCTGGAGGTATGCAAGTGGGATGCGGCGGTGTGGAGCCTGGTGGCGGTGTGGAGCCTGGTGGCGGTGTGGAGCCTGGTGGCGGTGTGGAGCCTGGTGGCTGAATCCCACCTGGTAATTCAGCTCAGACTCTGATGGAGGCTGAAGGACTGACCCCTGGGGCTTGGTTACAACTGCTGGGCAGACGTAGGTCCAAAAGCCAGTTCTGCGTGACTCTTGGCCAAGGCATGTCATCTCTCTGAGCCTCATTTTCCTCACCTGTCCAATGGGAGTGAGTAGATTAGAGAGCATTGGAGACAGTGCCTGCATCGTGCTGGGTATGCAGTAGATGCTCAATTAATGGTGGTTCCTTTCCTTTTTTAAACCAGGCTCTCTGGCTTTCCCTGCTTTCTGCCAGGGCCCCCGCTGCTCCCTTTCTTCTTGCCCCTGCCACACATCCTGCAGGGCCTGGCCCAGGTGCCACCTTCCTCCTCCCCTATGCGTCTCCTCCCCGAAGTAGAAGTGACCCGTCCCTTCTCAGTGCCCAGGGCGCTGCCCTTAGAACACGCATTCCTTCCTCCCTCAGATTGGCTGAGCTGGCGGGGCTCCTGAACCACGAATTCTAATCCCCATTGTGCAGAGGAGCAAATGCAGGCTCAGAGAGGAGGAGAGCTTCTCACCAGGTCGCACAGCAAGTCTGTTGGCAGAGCAGGCTCGCTCCGCCACCCCTGGGCCCTGGTCCTGTGTTCCTGGTGCTCATCTGCATCACAGTTTCTCCCTGAGTGGTGGTGGGCATCCTGGGGCGGTGCCTGGGACAGGCCTGCATGTTGCTGTCTATGAACAGATATGCCATCAAATGCCCAGAGCCTCAGTTTCCCCACTTCCCTGCAGACATACTGCCCCCTTCACCACTAAGGTTGGAGCCAGTGGCTCCGGAAGGGCCTTCCCCAACCCCATCCCACTCCACCCAGGCAGTTCTTGGCAGGGTCAGAGGGGATCAGAGATGGGCCCAGTGTCCCTGTGGGAAGAAGAGTTGGTGGCCACACTCACAGCCAACTCTCCTGGCTCCGTGAGTTTTGGGAGCCAGACTCTCACTCCATCTTCCAACCAAAACCCCTCCCCACTCCTGGCTCAGGACTACCTGCTCCACGGGGCAGTGCCTCCTCTAGGAAGCCTGCCTTGATTGCCCCAGACTGGGTGAAATGTCTCCTCTGTGCCTGCCTAGGCCTAGCACTTAGAATAAAACAGACCCGCCCCTTCTACCCCACAGGACCCTGTAAAGTTGGCCACTCTGGACTGCTTCTTTTTAAGAAAAAAGAGCTCTATAATCAAAGAGTTTAAATTCTATAGGAAGAGTATGGTCTTGGGCAGGGGTCCCCAAACTTTTTACACAGGGGGCCAGTTCACTGTCCCTCAGACCATTGGAGGGCCAGACTATAAAAAAAAACTATGAACAAATCCCTATGCACACTGCACAGATCTTATTTTAAAGTAAAAAAAAAACAAAACGGGAACAAATACAATATTTAAAATAAAGAACAAGTAAATTTAAATCAACCAACTGACCAGTATTTCAATGGGAACTATGCTCCTCTCACTGACCACCAATGAAAGAGGTGCCCCTTCCGGAAGTGCGGCGGGGGCCGGATAAATGGCCTCAGGGGGCTGCATGTGGCCCGCGGGCCGTAGTTTGGGGACCCCTGGTCTTGGGAGTCAGGCAAGCCTGGGTACAAATCCAGGCTCTAAGTGTGTGGCCTTGGAAAGGTCACTCCCTGGCACTGGGCCTTGGCTGCCTCCACTGAGCAATGGGCACATGTGAGGGGGAGGGAGGGAGTGAAGGCCGGCCCTGAGCCCTCATCGGGTGTCCCCCGCACCTGGCCCCCAAGCGCTGGGACTGTGGCTAGTCTACACTGGAGGGTGTGGTGATCGCGTAAAATACACATTGGATTTCCAAGACTCGGGGGGAAAAAAAATGTAAAATGTCTCATCAATGACTTTTATTATTGGAAGTAATTTTGATATTTGGGGTTAGCTAAAATACATTATTGGAATTAATTTGTCTTGTATAAAAAAACCTTTTTTTCTTTTCCTATTAGAAATTTGAAAATGCTGTGTGCCTCAACTGTACTTCTGTTTCTGTTGGGCAGTGGCCTCTGCGTGACCGTCACTGGGACTCGAGGGCAGAGGAGGCTGTGTGTGTGTGTGGGGGGGGGGGTGCGTGACTGTCACTGGGACCCGAGGGCAGAGGAGACTGTGTGTGTGTGTGTGGGGGGGGTGCGTGACCATCACTGGGACTCGAGGGCAGAGGAGACTGTGTGTGTGTGTGTGTGGGGGGGGTGCGTGACCGTCCCTGGGACTCGAGGGCAGAGGAGGCTGTGTGTGTGTGTGTGGGGGGGTGCGTGACCATCACTGGGACTCGAGGGCAGAGGAGACTGTGTGTGTGTGTGTGGGGGGGGGGTGCGTGACCGTCACTGGGACTCGAGGGCAGAGGAGACTGTGTGTGTGTGTGTGGGGGGGTGCGTGACCGTCACTGGGACCCGAGGGCAGAGGAGGCTGTGTGTGTGTGGGGGTGACCGTCCCTGGGACCCGAGGGCAGAGGAGGCTCTGTGTGTGTGTGGGGGGGGGGGTGCGTGACCGTCACTGGGACTCGGGGGCAGAGGAGGCTGTGTGTGTGGGGGGGTGACCGTCCCTGGGACTCGGGGGCAGAGGAGGCTCTGTGTGTGTGTGTGTGGGGGGGTGCGTGACCGTCACTGGGACTCGAGGGCAGAGGAGGCTATGTGTGTGTGTGTGTGTGTGGGGGGGTGACCGTCCCTGGGACCCGAGGGCAGAGGAGGCTCTGTGTGTGTGTGTGGGGGGGGGTGCGTGACCGTCACTGGGACTCGGGGGCAGAGGAGGCTGTGTGTGTGTGTGTGTGGGGGGGGGTGACCGTCCCTGGGACCCGAGGGCAGAGGAGGCTCTGTGTGTGTGTGGGGGGGGGGGGTGCGTGACCGTCACTGGGACTCGGGGGCAGAGGAGGCTGTGTGTGTGTGGGGGTGACCGTCCCTGGGACTCGGGGGCAGAGGAGGCTCTGTGTGTGTGTGTGGGGGGGGGTGCGTGACCGTCACTGGGACTCGAGGGCAGAGGAGGCTGTGTGTGTGTGTGGGGGGGGGGGGTGCGTGACCATCGCTGGGACCCGAGGGCAGAGGAGGCTGTGTGTATGTGTGTGTGGGGGGGTGCGTGACCGTCACTGGGACCCGAGGGCAGAGGAGGCTGTGTGTGTATGTGTGTGTGTGTGGGGGGGGTGCGTGACCATCGCTGGGACCCGAGGGCAGAGGAGGCTGTGTGTATGTGTGTGTGGGGGGGTGCGTGACCGTCACTGGGACCCGAGGGCAGAGGAGGCTGTGTGTGTGTGGGGGTGACCGTCCCTGGGACTCGGGGGCAGAGGAGGCTGTGTGTGTGTGTGTGGGGGGGGGGGTGCGTGACTGTCACTGGGACCCGAGGGCAGAGGAGGCTGTGTGTGTGTGTGGGGGGTGTTTGCCAGGCTCTTTGGGGGTGAGAGGCCTGGCCAAGGACGCAGGGCCTGCGGCCTGCCCTTGCTGACCCCTGGTGGCTGAGCAGTCTCAGGCCAAACACTGCCCTTTCTGAGCCTTGCTTTCTGAGTCAGTAAAAGGACCCGGCGGGTCAGGGTCAGCATTCTTGGTCAGTTTGGGCAGGCCAGTGGACAGAGGGAGACTGACCGAGGGTGGGTGGAGGCCCTGTCCCCGCCCAGGTCACCCTGATGGAGCCCCGGTCCCCACCCAAGTTGCCCATCAGCCCTTCCTTGCACTCCTACTTCTGCCCGGCTGGGTGGGGGGCTTCCAGGGCTGCAGCAGCAGGAAGGTGGGGCCCTCCCAGAGGGGGTGGAGGCAGCATGCCTGGGTGACCTATGCAGTGTCAGGTGTCTTTCCAGGACAAGATAACCTCTCGTAGGAAGGAAGGATTCTAATTACAACTTAGGACAATATTTGTTTGGAGAGACAAGAGACAGAACATGTGGTAGGGAGGGGCCTGGGGAGGTGTAGAGTGGGGGGTTTGTTTCCTTATTGTCCTGGCAGTGTGGCAGGGGTGGCCGGTGGGGTGAGCTGCTGCTGGGTCAGGGGAACAGACTGTCCCGGGATGTGGAGGGGGAGCTGGGTCCTGGGGGCAGACAGGGGGCAGATGTGGCTCCCACCACACCCTGGGGCCCTGAGGAGCTGGTGAACGTCCCACCTGCTTGGCACGCCCGGAGCACCTCCCCACTAGGTGCCAGGAACCGTGCCACCGGAGGGAGCTCTGGGTCCCGCTCTGAGACGGTCAGTGTGTTCAGTGAACAGATGCGGGGCCAGGACCGGGGTGGTGGGGAGGTGGTCTGGGTGGTCGGGGACGGTCTGCCTCTCTGGGGGCTGAGTTTGAGCTGAGCCCTGAGTGACTCGCAGGGCAAAGAGGGGCCAAGGTAACAGCACTCTGGGCTCTGGGGGAGAAGCCCAGCCCGAGTGGGGCGTTCAGGGTCCTTGGACGACCCCTTCCTCCCCGTGTCTGGCCAGCTCTGCTGCGGAGCACCCAGCACGCCCCGCCTCGCGGAGCGCCGCCAGGTGCCCCACGGGGAGCCGATCACCCGCCCCTGCAGGCCTGGCGGCTCCCACTCGCCCGCCTCCCCCGCCCACCAGCGTCCGCCTCCCCCGCCCACCAGCGCTGTGGCCGCTGTCCCTGCTGTCCCCTGAGTCCCTGCCCCTCCTCCCCCGTTTCTCCGACAGCCCTGTTCACGGAGACGCCCCACGACATGACGGCGCGGACCGGCGAGGACGTGGAGATGGCCTGCTCGTTCCGCGGCAGCGGCTCGCCCTCCTACTCGCTGGAGATCCAGTGGTGGTACGTGCGGAGCCACAGGGACTGGACCGACAAGCAGGCGTGGGCGTCGAACCAGGTACGGCCTCGGGGCCGCGAGCTGGGCCCCCGGGTCGGGTCGTGGGTGCCTCTGCCCCTCGTCCCCTCTGAGGGCTCCGCTGCAACACCCGCCCCCTCCCTGCTTCCTGCAACGGAGGCTTGTTTTCAGGGCTGGAGGCGGAGTGAGGCTCAGCACGTGGGATGGGCGCAACCGGAGGGCCCCCCAGAGAGCACAGAGTGCAGCCACGGGGGTCCACCCGTGCACGTCCACGTGGGGAAACTGAGGCCAGCGGGGCAGAAGCTGGGTCCAGGTTATGGGTCAAGGTGGGTCTCCTGACTCACCTTCCGTCACTTCTCCAAGGGAGATAGCTGGGCAGTGTGTTGTAAAGGCCCTGCAGACGTGAGGGACGCTGTTGCCCAGGTCAGTCGTGAGCACGCATGCGTGCATACCCTTCCACACACGTGCAGGCGCACCCCTGCCACCCGTCCCTGCACACGCATGTGCCTCTACACAGGGACACGTTCATATGTGCACACGGCGTGACCACATGCTGTTGGTGTCCCTCCTCACACACCGGGGCATACTCCGTGCCACCAGCCCCACCGCCAACTGTCCACCCCTCTAACTCCGCCCGAGGGCTTTCTGTGGACAGCAGAGCCTGCTGGTCAGCGAGACAGGCTGGAGGAGCGCCCTGCCGATGACCGACAGGCATTGAAGAGAAGCCCCCAGCTCCCTCGCCCCTCAGTTGGGATAAGCAAAGAGTGTTCTATGCTCTCTTCCCAAGGAGCCCAGCGGGAGTCGGTGCCAGTGCCCGGAGTGGCGTGGTCCCTGGCTCGATAACACACCCGTCACTGACTTCCTTCCTTCCCTTTCTGGTCTCGCTCACTCCCCTACTGATGTTTCCTGGGTCCCCTCCCAAATAAACCACTTGCACTGGAGTCTTTGTCTCGAGGCTGCATCATGGGAAACCCCAGCTAAGGCACGTTCACTCTCACACCTGTGAATACACAGCCAACGTGCAAACAGATGCCTCTACCCACCCACATGAACACATGCATTTACACGCCTTCCTGTGCACAGATGGGTGTGGCCACACCTTCTGGAAGATTAGGAAAGAGACTCTGACATATTCACACCTATGGATTAGACTCTGCCCTGCTCCTGGAAGTGTCTGTTCCCCAAAGCACAGGCTTCGAGGACTCCCCGGGGCGGTCAGAGAAAACGCCCTCAGGCAGTGTTGCCAATCTCTGCAGTTGGATGCCTCCGGGGTCAGCTTGCGGGGGATGCCACGTGGGCAGGGCTCCAACAGTATGTGCTGCAGACACCGGCTCATGCATGTGACACACCTGAAAATGCAACACATTCACAGATCGTCGCAGGTGTGCAGACACTCCTACGAAGGCACCAGCCAGACTCCCATCTTGTGCCTTTATCCCATTTATCCCCAAAGGCCCACGCCGCTAAATGCAGGACACACAGTTTTCCGGGCACCTCCTTTATCTCCCTGTGCTCTGACTTCCTCCCACTCCGAGTGGACGTGGACCTGAGGGACCCCCAACTCCAGACCCCAGGGCCCCACAGTGTCACCTGCCTGCAGCTAGCTAGAATCTTCACTGTTGTCCGCACCCCCCTCCCCCCAGTAGTCCTAATGTCTTGTCTCTGCTTTCTCCTCCCCTCCCGACAGCTAAAAGCATCTCAGCAGGAAGACGCAGGGAAGGATGCAACCAAAATAAGTGTGAGTTCTGATAATGACTTCTCTCGCAAGGGCCCTAATGGAGGACACAGCTGTAATTTAAAAAAAAAAAAAAAACTTGGTCCAGTACCACAGGGAGCTTGGACGAGAAGACGGAGGCGAAAGGAAAAAGAAAGGGGGGAAATGGCTCTGATCTGTTTTTTAAAAGCCAGAGATTTTTCAAGTTCACTGAGCGACAGGCACAAAAAAAATGACAAGAGGAGAGAAGAAGCCTTCTCTCCGGTCGGGAGCCAAGGCTGGCGTGTCCCTGTCTCGGCAGTGTTTTTTATTTTGGGTAACCAACGGGGTCTGATGAGACTGAGCCGGCTTTTCTTTTTTTTCGGCCCATCACTGACAGCTTCAGCATCTCGGGGTCACTTGGGTCCTGTGGTTCCCGGGGTGGGGGGTGGGGGTGGGTGGGAGAGGGACTGTGCCGAGGGATTTCAGGACTGGCTGGGCCTTTTACCCATTGGCTCATTGTATCATTGCTGCGCCTCGGTAGGGGGAGGGCAAGCATGCGCCCATTTTACAGGTGGGGCCACTGAGGCTGAGACTGGCTAGAGGTCGTGGTGTGGCCGAGCTGACTCGAGCTCGTTGTCTCCAGGCTATGCTGGAGCCCCAGAGAGGTAGGGGACTCAGAAGGGGGTGGCAGTTTTTGTGGTGGACAGGCACCCAAAGAGGGGGCCTGGAAGAGGCAGGCAGGACTGAGAAAGGAAGCAAAAGGGGGACTGAGTAGAGGGGACGGCCGGGGGACACATGTGGCCGTGGGGCCAGGCTGGGATGGATTGTGCACGGGCCGTGAGGTCAGCCTGGCAGGAGGTCAGCCAGTACACTAAGAGGACGCAGGTGCCCGCAGGGGTGTGGCCTCCGAGTTCACTCTTCTGCTTCTCCCGTAACTTTTCAAGGACTTGGGGAAGCTCAGGACCCCAAAGCCGATCAGACAAAGACACACCGAGGAGTCACAGCAGAAGTGCAGAGTGGGCACTGGGAGGCAGGGGGTGCTATGCCGGGCACTGGAGATGGCACAGTCAAGGCAGGGAGGCGGGAGGAGGGCTTTTGGGAGGGCGGCTCCCACAGCTCAGGCGAGAGCTGGGCCTTTAGAGCATCCTTCGTGCCGTCCGTCCCAGGGCCTTTCTGAGTCGGGCTCTGGAAATTTTGAGCCATTTCCAGTCTATGGCGGCTGCTGGCCCACCCCCCCCCCCCACACCCCGGGCCCCTCACCCTCTCTGCCAGGGGCACATCCGTATCTAATGTCCCGCTGCTTGCTCAGGCCCCCACCAGGGAAGCCCGGACAGGTGGAGATCTCTGTGTGTATTTATACACCCCGTTCCTTGCAACTCTCTCGCCCATGATTTTGTTTGGCGTTTTAAGGGGCGTCTCAGGCAAAAGAGAGAATAATCTAATTGATTTAGAGGATTAGAATTCATGGCGGCTGGGCCCCACGTGAGGGGAATGCCAAGATGCTAATTAGTTAAATAAAATAAATGTGCTCGCCTGATTGTGCAGTCACTCCCCCACCCCCAGTGCCTGTGGTTCCTGCACCAGCTAGGGCTCCCAGGGTCTGGTTAGGGAACTCATAGTCAGAGACCCAGCTCCTCCTGCAGACTGTGTCACGTGTGACCATCCTTAACTACACAGGCGTTTCGTTGGCCGGCACCTGTAAGCAGGTGACCATGCGGGTGTCCTGCGATCTAGGAGAAGCTCGGACTTTTCTCTGTCGCCTTCAAGGCTCTCGCCCTTTGGGCTGTCCCATCGTGCTCGACTGGGCCCCCCTTCCCCTCCCAGCCGGGCTGCCTGGCTGCCTTCTCCCGGGCCAGCCCCTCTGTCTGTTCCTCTCTTCCTCCAGTGCTGAGCTCAAGGAGCCGCCCTTGACCCTGTGACTCAGCCGGTGCCCTTACCTTCCCCTGCTGGCTGCGTTTCCTTCTGTGAGCATCTGTTCCTGTGACCGTTTGTGTCATGTCTGTCCCCCCGGAGACTGTGGGGCTGTAACTGTGCCTGCCTGATTCACTGTTCCATTCCCAGAGCCTAGCGCAGTGCCTGGCACATAGTGGGTGCCCAGGAAAACATGATTAAGAGACTGTCACACATCCCCACACACACCCAGGCCAACGGGGGCATAAACCCGGATGGATTTTGATACACGGACATGCTAATGTGACATGCATCCCATGCCTGGAGAGGCGTGTGTGCTGGAGACGTGAAGGAAGGAAGGACTTGTGTGGGACCAGGTTCTGTTCTGTAGGAGTCCAGTGAGCCAAGCTAGAATTCTGCCCCAATAGTCCTGTGTCTTCTAAAAATTCCAATTTTAGTGTAATATCTTCTGATTTTTCATTGTTGGGACCTTGTTTGATTTTTAGAAAACAATGTGGGAACCAAACAGCAGTCTGCTGGCGGGCAGCGTTGGGGTTCTGGGGCAGAGATACAGTCAGCTTCCAGGGGCGTGGGGGGGCTCGGTGGCCTGTAGGGGTTGCCATGGTAACCCCGGGAGGGTTTGGAGAGGCTGTGTGAGCACGGGGTTGGGACTGTGAGGACAGGGGGGCCCGAAGCTGAGTCTCAGTTCCAGCTCTGCCCTCTCCCTGTGTCTCCCCCCTCCCCCACTGTTATCTAACAGCTGTTTGGAAACTGTAAAGTCCTCTGAATTTGGCCGTGTGAGTGACAAGGGTTATTAGGGTGAAAACTTCTTTGTTTTACAATTTAGGTTAATTTCCCCTTAACCAGTTTTGCAAGTACAGATGGTTCTCAACGTCCTAGAAGTGAGTTTCTCCACACACAGTTTCTTTCCCAGGGGCCTCACCCGCCTTCATCACCGTTAGTCCCTCCTTCAGTCTAACAGAAGTTGTTTCTGCTGTAGATTGTGTGCCTGTAACCTGCTTCAGTCTGGGAGAGCCATGGGAAGCCTGGGTTCCCACGTGCTCATGGCCCTGTGCTCTGGTTCACTCATCCTAATCCCTGCCCCCCTCCAGCCAGACCCTGAGAGCCAGGCACAGCCTGAGAGGCCTCAGGAAGCCCCTCCTCCACCTCCATAAAGGGTCAGTTAAAAGGCAGCTGCATTCCTCAGGTCAACTGAGTGGCCCTGCAGGGGGAGCCCCTCCTGCCCTGCCTGGCTGCCCCCCAAGTGTGGTGCACATGTGGACGCTGCATGGGTGGGGTTGAGGGTGGGGGCCGGGACCACAGGGGAAGTCCACAAAGCCTGCAAGTCTGCATCCTTCCCGCTGCATTATCTGGCTAAGTGGTGGATGGGGCAGGGTTTCCTGTGACTTTATTTTCTGCTATAGACATTTCTATCTTATCTTGAGATACCTGCAGTAATTCACAACACACATAGGACAGGAAGTCCTGAAGTCTGCAAGGAAGGCAAGACTCACACGTGGAGGCAAAAATCACTCCATCCGTCCTGGGAATCCGTTGAAACATCCATAGAGTAGCCAGGCTGCAGTTGAGGACCGTGAGGATGCCCCTGTGAAGGCCATGGTCACACACACCCATGCCCTTAGGGGGCTCCCAGTCAGTGAGGGATATGGATGTTAACCCAATAATCATACGATGAAAAGTTAAATGACAAACTGTGACTATCTAAATGAGGAGAGCTGCCAGGAAATCTGAGCCAGTAACAGGACCTGACCTAGCCTGGGGGCGGTGGTCTGGAGGGCTTCCTGGAGGAGGCACCAATTAAGGTGAGGACTTATGTATAAAGGAGTTGGCTAGCAGTAAGGGGGACTTCTCTGGGAGTGTGTGTTGGAGGACGTACTGAAGGCCCGTGTGGCCGAGGGGAGGCAAGGACGAGATGCCAAAATGCTTCCCCTCCTGACAGCCCCTTTGGGGAGCAGTAGAGGGATTCTAAGTGGGGGGTGTTTTGGAAAGCTCTGTCTGGCTGTGATGGGAGAACAGGCTGGAAGGGGCTGGAGTGGCTTCGGGGAGACCCGGGAGGAACTGGGGGGATGACCCAGATGAGAGAGGCTGGGTGTTACTCTGGCTGGTGCAGGAGGATCTGGATTCGGAGGGGAGGGAGGGGCCCAGTGGCATTTGGAGGTGGGTTGTGCCTGAGTGTGGAGGCAGCTATGGAGTGAGGAGTGCGGAGAGTCAGGCTGGCGCGGAGGAAGCCGTTATGGGGCCCAGATTGGGGGAGATCTCGGGTTTGGTTCTGAACGTGCCCACAGGCTGGCAGAGTGGCTGGGTGTTGCTGTTGGAGGTACAGGAGTGACAGAGCTCCGAGCAGGACCCGGCCTGGGACAGGGACCACCTGACCTCTGCTCCCTACCCTAGCACCTCCCCAGGGTTACCGCATCACTCTTAGGCCTCAGCCGTGAGGCTGCATGTAGAAAAGGTCTGGCACCAGGGACGCAAGTCTCGGTGCTCAGGAGAACTATCCCGGCCTGCCCGGTGGATGGCCCAGGGGCCCCTGCCGCGCCCGGCAAGGCCTGGGCCGCAAGCAAGCGGGGAGGAGGCTGAGCTCGGTCATGGTGTGGACCTGCCTGCTTCTTTCAGCATAATTAGGTGCTTAATTGCACCACTAGGGCCTGTCGATGGCTGTGCTGGCTGATTATGATTTACAGCCAGGCTGCGTGTGGGGGTCCCTCCTCCTGGCCTCTTCGGTCGCATTGGGTGTCTGGGCCGCAGGACTTTCTGCCCAGTTTGTGGATGATGAAGTCCAACTGGCTGCTTCCGCCGCCCCCAGGAGCAGGGGCAGGGTGATGGGGCCCCTTCCGCAGACTGTCTCTGAGGAGGCGGGGCGCCCCTAAAGCACAGAGGGTTGGGGGCCTGGGGAGTGAGGTGGGGAAGTGGAAAGACCACCGACCTGAGGTTTCCCGGTCATGGGAGCCCCCCGCCCTCCCCACAAAGGTGTGTTTAAGGCCTGGTTTCTGTCACCTGCTGGGGGCCTTGGGCAAGTCACTTCACCTCTCCGAGCCTTGGTTTCCTGACCCAATCAGTGGGTATCCTAGAAGCGCCTACATCACGGAGTTATCCGAGGTTTTAAATCAGCCCATCATTTCCCAGTGACCATTGCGTTCCATGAACACTAGCTACCAGCACTGCTGTTTCCGTTACTGTTCTTGCTGTTTGCCTGTTCCAGGTGGTACTTACAGGCACAGATCACGGGCCGGGAGGGCGCAGTGTCTGGGGGTCCTCCCACTTTGTCCTGTTAGAAGCCAGCTGACCCTGGTGCTTGCTGGGTTGCTGGTGTGAGGCCTGGATTCTCCGTGTGACCGTGAGCCCACGTGGGCATTGCAGAGGCCCGGCTGGTTCACATCTGTGTCGCCAGCGCCTAGCTCAGGGTGGGCGCGGGATAAATGTGTCGGACGAATGGATGGTAAAGCAAGGCCAGGGTGCTGTGACCCGTCAGGGTCAGAGCCCAGCGGCCAGCGGCCCCTGCAGTGTTCCCGGGCCCGCTGCCCCCTCTGGTGGGGGAGAGCTTTCCTTCTGAAAACCACGTGTGTTTGCTGGCAGAGGGGTGGCGGGGTGGGGGAGAGCTGGGGGTGGGGGGAGCCCATCCAGGCCTGAGCGTCCTGGGGGTGGGCGCGGGTGGGCAGAGAGGTGGGCCACGCGCCACGCTCCCTCCCTAGGAGCCGCTGCTCCCAGCGCTTCGCATTATTACTCCATTAGCGCCTTGTAGGGTTGACAAATGAAGGATAATTAATATCCGTGAGGGAAACAGATGTTGAGGTAATTCATTCCCTGCTGCGCATTTGCAACAGCGTCCCCTCACTCCCCGAGAGCGTGGCAAGGCCCGGGGCCTCTCCCTGCCCTTGGCCAGAGGGGACAGAGCCAACCTGGCTGAGGCTGACGGCCTCCAGCTGAGCCCGGCCAGCACTGGGAGGGCACCTGGCCCCACACCAGAGGGGCTGCTGCAAGGGTTTCCCACCGCTTGCTGATGAGAAGTTCTGCCTATGTCCCACCGTGTGCCTCCTGCTGTACTGTAATCCATGTGTTCCTGCTCCCTGGGGGATGGTGACCGGCCGGAAATGCTCAGGATAAGGGAGATGGGCCAGGCTCCCTGCTGCTGCCCAGCTGCCCTCTTCCCTTCCAAAGCCTAGGAAGCACCCCCTTCCCTTGCCCCACCCCCCGAGCCCTGCATGGCCCTGCCAGCTCCTGGTGACCCTCTGTGGACCTGTCACACCATTTTGAGAGGGCTTGGTTGCGTGGAGTCAGGCCTGGGTTCACTTCCTAGCTCTGCCACTCTGACTGAGTGCCCATGGGAAAGTTACTCCTCCTTCTGGAGCCTTCGTCTCACCATCTGTAAAGTGGGTATACTCGTGTGTCTGTGACCTCAATTTAGAAAGCACGATATCTGGGTACCACTTCATTTGGAGAAAGAAGGAACCATAGTGAGTCCATTTATTCAATGAATGTTTTTATTGTTGTTGTTATTATTAACAGGATACCAGGCCCTGTGATAGTCACTAAGATAAACAAAATAGATATTCCTGCCCTCACAGAATTTATAGTTTAGTCAGAGAGAGAGAGAGAGAGAGAGAGAGAGAGAGAGAAAATCAAGACAACAGAGAAATCCATTAAATGATTCCCAAATTGTGATAACTGCTATAAAGGTGATTGTGATGGAAGGCTTCTTGAAGGAGGTGATGTTTAAGAATAAATGGAAGTCAAGTAGGTGAAGAGAGATAGGGCACACCACCCAGGTAACAAAATAGCATGTGCAAAGGCCCTGAGGTCAGAAAGAGCTTAACACTTGGGAAGAGATGTGAAGGGACCAGGTAGGCCAGAGCAGACTAGTGAAATGATTGGAAGTTACATGTGTGAGTACCCAGCATGGGCTCTGAAACAAGCCTGCAGAGTGAACGTGCCCCCATGGAGACTGTCCTTCTCATCCTGGCCTCGTCACCCTCCTCACTGTGCGGGTGATCAACAGGGCCTTCCCCCTCCAGGAGGTGGGGCCTGGCAAGAACAGACAAGCTGATTATCTTCCCACCCCTCCAAGGGCAGAGGAGCCAGGAGGGCTCAGGGGTGGGGTCCCAGGTCTGGAGCCCACTCAGCACCCACCTGGGCCTGGTGAGCCTGCATGGGAGCAGGTGGTAAGGTCACTGTGAAGGGAGTCAGCAGCTGGCAGCAGGGAACTGATCTCCGATGTGCTGTCCAGGTGTGGCTGGGGCTGCAGGAGGTGGGGCAGGGAAGGATGAAAGCCCCCTCTCACCACTACCCTCCTCTCCACAGGCACAACTCCCCCCTCCCTTTTTCTCACTTTAAAAAATTTTAATTATAGACTCATAGGAAGTTGCAAAAATAGTCACCTGTGTCCTTCAGCTAGCTTTCCCAGTGATACCTATATCTTCTATAACTGTCCAACTGCATTTCTTCTGATCATTGCGGGGGGGGGGGGACTCAGTCACTTTATGTTCACAGCAGACTTACCCACATGTCCAGCAACAGGCGGCTGGGGAAGCACATTGTGGTACATTCACACGGTGGAATACTACACAGCAATGAAGAAGAACAAACCGAGACATGGAACCCCATGGAGAATCTCACTGACATTATGCTGAGCGGAAGAAGTTACACATGAGAGTTCAAGAACAGGCTGACTCCTCTATCGTGATAGAAGTTTGAGTGGTAGTACACCCCCTGGGGGGACATGGATGAGGGAGGGCCACAAGGGTGCGCTCTAGAGAGTCATAAACGGCCCTGCCTTGCCGCTGTTTGGTGGTCACACAGGGAAGCACTTGGGTCAAATTTTATCAAGTGTGCACGTCACTGTATATAAGTTAAATTTCGATTTTAAAATAAACTTTAAACCTTAATCGAAGAAATAAACAAAAAGCCCAAGAACAAAGACAAATATCACAGACACTTGTTTCGTTCCCAACATGGGTGAACAGTTATTGATTACAATCCTGATATAGATGTGATCGGCCTTTTTTTTTTTTTTTCAAAGAAATAAAACATCTTAGACTACGCTAAGAACTCGCTGTGCAGCCCCTCCGAGGCCCACGGCCTTCCCCTGGGCTGCGTCCCCGTGACTGTCTCTGACATGAGGCCACTGTGTTCCCTCCTGTGGGAACACTGTTTGAGTTTTAAACTTTTTAGATTTATTTACTGATTTGAGAGAGTCAGAGAGAGACATCAATTTGTCGTTCCACTTATTTATGCATTTGTTGGTTGATTCTTGTGTGTGCCCTGACTGGGGGGGTCAGACCCGCAACCTTGGCGTATCCGGACGACGCTCTAACCAACTGAGCCACACGGCCATCGCCCTCTCCTGTCTATTTTAAACTTCTGCACACACAAGCCTCCGGAACCGGTGTAGAGTATTTTCACGTGTTAATCTGCAGAAGCGGCGTCACGCTGGGGGAGTTCTGCGGAGAGATCTCACTTCCTGCGTGTCCCTGCGCGGTGACACGCCTGGCTCGGGCATTCTTCTTCATGGCCGTGCGGTATTCCTGTGAACTGACGCCTGCTTGTTTATCTGCTCTGTTGATGGGCGTTGAAGTTGCTTCTACTTTTTTGCTGTTCAACTCTGTGTGCCCTTGTGGGAGTGTCTCTGGCGGTCCGCCCTCGCAGCGGGCTTTCTGAATGACACTGTTGTCTTCCTGCCGCCCCATGGCCAGGTCACGGTCTCTCTCTCTCTCTCTCTCTCTCTCTCTCTGTCACCCCCCAGGTGGTCAAAGTGGTGGGCAGTAACATCTCCCACAAGCTGCGCCTGTCCCGGGTGAAGCCCACAGACGAAGGCACCTACGAGTGCCGGGTCATCGACTTCAGCGACGGCAAGGCCCGGCACCACAAGGTCAAGGCCTACTTACGGGTGCAGCCCGGGGAGAACTCGGTCCTGCATCTGCCCGAAGCCCCGCCCGCCGCGCCCGCCCCGCCGCCCCCCAAGCCCGGCAAGGAGCTGCGGAAGCGCTCCGTGGACAACGAGGCCTGCAGCCTCTAGACGGAAGCCTGCCCGCCCCCTGCCCGCCTCTCCCCCTCCCCCCCGGCTGTACAGAGTGCATGAGGAGCTGCTGGACTGCGGGGGATGGGCCGCCTGGGTCCAGCCGCCTCCCCATCCCCGAGACCGCCTGTGGCCCTCCGCCCACCGCCCCTTTGCTCAGCATGTAAGTCCCACCCAGCCCTGCCTTTCCAGACCCCTGCAGTGACCTGGCTCAGCAGAGGTAGCCCTGAGCACCAAGGGAACAACCACCCTGGACACCGGGACGGGACACCATGCTGGGGCCACGCTGCCCCCTTTGGTCGCCAGCTTCAGTGGAGTCCAGTGTTTTTGCTTTGCTTGCTTGTCCCCCAATCCTGTCCCTAGCCGGGGCCTCCCAGCCTCCCTCTCCCTCCTTCCTACCATCCCTCGCTTGGACCTGGGGATGTGGACAGCGACCCCTCCCTGCATTTGGACTTGAATCTTCTGAGCAGAGCTGGGGCCTGTCCCCTGGCGAAGGGAGAGCCTTGCTCTGGGGTGGTGGCCTCTTATCGGGGTCACCCAGAGGGGCCCTGGGAGGAGAGGGAGACACCCCACTGCCTCCTGCTGGATCATTCATGTTCAGCCTCCTTATACCTAAGAAACACTCCCTTGTCCCACCCTCCCGGGAGGTGGGGGGACCAGGAATCTCTGCCCCTTCTTGCAGAGGGCCTTACCCCGCTGACCCCCTGGCCCCATGCAGAGTTTTGCACCAGCAAGACCCCTTAGAGGGTCTCAGGCTCTCCCAGGAGCCCCTCTGCCAGCTCCCAATGTCCTGGCCCCCTCTTGGGGTCCATGCCAAGCCCACCCAAGGGCCTGGGGCATTTGGGAGCCAAGGGACCCCAGTACAAATCCCTCACAATTCCTGATCAGGGGACATCTGCCCCTGGTGATATGTAAATATTTCTATCGGGCCCAATACCCCCTCAGAATTGGCTCAAACCTCTGGCCACCCCCCCAGCAAGGGCACCGGGGATGTGGGAGAGGCCGAGGGCTTTGCCTGGGGTGTATACACGACTCAATCCGTGATGACCAGCCAATCCGAATAAAGTGGTTTGAAAAAAAATCTCTGGCCCTTGTCTCTTTGGGACCTTTGTGTCTGGGAGCGATGCCGCAGGGGAGGGCTTGGCCAGCCTACCCCCACGCCTCCCTGGGCATCTTCTCACGCCTGCTTTCTGCCCCCACGCACAGAATAAGAGCTGGAGGGACACGGGGAGGGCGAAGGAAACCCGTCTTTGTCCAGCACCGGGCACTTGAGTTATTTTTAGACTTTGAGGTAGTCACATGTACAGAAGAGTGAATGAAACATGTTTACACTGTCTTGTGAATACATTATAAAGCCAGTAAGGGTGAGCTGTTACCAACCACGCGGCAGCCCAGAACAGAACCCCCAAGTTTAGCCTACGTGTCTTTCTGGACGATAGCCCTCTCTTCCCTCTCAGAGGTAAGCAGCACCCTGACTTTTAAGGTCATCATTCTTTCTACGGTTTTGCTACCTAGATGAATGTCATCTTAAGCAATACAGTTGGGTTTTGTCTCTCTTTTTGGACTTTAGGTACATGGAATCGTACCATCTCTCTTCTTGATGCACCCTCTATATTTTTGAGATTCATCCATGCTGCCACATGTCTGTAATTTGTCCATTTTTTGTTGCTGTATATTATTCCAGTGCAGGACTGCCCTACAGCTTATCAACTTACTTATTCATTCTGCTATTGACAGGAGTCTTGTGTTCCCACCCGAGTGCTATTTCCAGCCTCACTGTCATGAGCCTTCTAGTCCGTGTCTCCTGACCCACGTAAGCACAAGGTTCTCGGGGCGGGCTTGCCAGGGCGGAGGGTGAGGCCCTGACTGCACTTTAGGGATCTTACTTTCTCCTGTGACGTGTCACCATCCCATTATTAGGTGGAGGAAAGAGGCTCAGAGAGGCTAGACAGCTCTCCCAAATTCGCACACGGTGGAACGCCGCTCTGCCAGCCCGGACCCCTCCCCCGACCTCTCCCATCATGCCCGGGCTTTGGACTCCCCTGGGCTCATGGCAGTGCTGAGAGCCTGCCTGAGGGTGTTTCCGTCTGGGGCTCTCAGCTCAAGCCTTGGTAGGCAGTGTGGCCAGCTGGTCCCTCCTCTGTGCAGAAACCACAGGCACCTCCCACGCTGAGCCTGGGTCAACTCCTGGTCTCCGAGGGCCCCTGCCAGCCAGACCAAATGAGAGCCTCTCTCAGGGGCAAGGGCTGGGGTCTGTTGAAATGATGACTGAATCTGGACGGGCACTCGGAGTGTCCCAGGCCCTGTGCTGATGGCCATCGCAGCCCTGCAGGGAGCTTTATAGTCCCAGTTTTCAGATGAGGACATTGAAGTTCAGGGAAGGGTAGGCGGGGGTGGATGGATATAGGCTGGGGGTGGATGGGTAGGGGAACGAATACATCAGGCTAGGAAGCGGGCGGGGCTCTGGACCTGCTGTGGAATCCCAGGCAACCCAGGGCTGGCTGGTCTATGACCTGCGGTCCAGTCGGGCCAGCAGCCAGCCTTTATTCAACAAATGTGGTCCCCAGTATCTCCAAGACAATGATAAATCATAGAGTGCCTTGAGGACTTCTTTTTTTTTTTAAGATTTTATTTATTCATTTTAGAGAAGGGGGGAGAGAGAGGAAGGAGAGGAGCAGGAAGCATCAACTCCCATATGTGCCTTGACTGGGCAAGCCCAGGGTTTCGAACCGGCAACCTCAGCATTTCCAGGTCGACGCTTTATCCACTGCGTCACCACAAGTCAGGCTAGAGGACTTCTTTGCCTTGCTTTACACCTTGAATGTGTAAAGCTTCCTGTTTCAAAGCTGGCCTTTGAATATCCATTTCGGGTCTCCTGTGAATGTTTTAGGATACCCAAGACTTATTGATGAGCTACCCAAACACTTCAGTGTGAGTGCCCATCTCACGTGGGCATCCTCCAAGCCAGGTTCCAGGAATATGCCCATTCCAATCCTTGAAAGAAAAAGAAAAGAAAACATTTCTGGAACGCTGTTTATTTTAGTCACCTTCATGGACAGCTCCGGAAGCCGACAGGTATGGCATTCCAGGCGTGGACTTTGGGGATCTGATAGACGCGGGCTCCAATTTCCACTCTGCACCTCGTGAGGTCTGTGACGTTAGGTCCCTGCAGAATCTAAGGGAAGACTGGGAACTCGGCGTCCGACACACGGAGGCCGTTGTCACTCACCAGCGTGGGGGGAGGGCAGGGCCCAGGAATCTGCACTGCCGACACGTTTCTCTGCTCAGGAGAGCCTGTGGGGATGCCGGGATAGCACATTCGCACAGCAAGCTGTCTGAAAAGACACCCGCTGAGTTGAGAGCTGGGAAATCCCGTCTAAGGAGTGGGATAGGAGGACTATTCCAGTAGGCTGGATATCCGTCCAGGGGCAAGCATTATATCTGTCACTTGATACACATAGGCATATTTAAAGAACACCAACCAGGAAACAAAAATAAAATTAAATGGGGGAGAGGGAAGAAGGCTGAGGTTGGTAGGAATCCTGGTCAGGGCACCCCGTGCTGTCTGACTCCCCCAGACGAGGTCTCTTTCTCCGGTGATGAGAAGCGTCCTCCTTCTGAAGGAAGCCCTGGCTGACACACATGGAGCATGGCCAACCCCCCCCCACCTCCTCCACCCTCCTCCCCACCCTCTTCCCACACCCACTGCTTTTATTTATTTATTTATTTATTTATTTTTGCTTAATTTAGTCCTGATCTAAGTTTAGGTATGCACACTCCTTTGAAAAGACCCCTTATCTTAGAAAAGACGTGCCCCCGCCCACCCCCAGCCGCAGGGTGTGAATCTCCATGAATCTAAGGTTGAGGCCCTTAACGAGGAGTCCACGGGTCACCCCAACCGAGGGTCACGGGTGAACTGCGTGGAGCCTGCAAACAGTGCGTGAGGGGAAGAACTACTTTGTTTGCAGTGAAATTTAGCATTTCCTTCTATTGTGAATGTAAGCAAGGGACCACAGACCGCATTAGCGGTCACTGGTGAGGTGTCACCAATAGAGAGCGCAGACATCTTCCCACCACAACACAGTGCTTCCAGGCATCTCGGAACGGTGTTTACACTCATCACGACTTCAAAATGATGGCTGTTATTAGATCCGCCGCGCGGTTTTGTTATTTAACGTGCTAATAAAGGAAGCAGGTTTATTCCTGGATCACACTTTACAAAATATATTTTGAAAATCATATTTCAGTATAATTGGTTTGTTTTTGTAATCCTGTCCTTTTATGTTAGGCCGTTAAAAACACTCTGCCGGCGGTTCGGCCAGGCCGTAAAAGGGGTCCCTGGCACAGACACGGTGGGTGAGCCCTGCTCTACGCCAAGGCCCGTAGTAGTATTATCCCAGCCTGGGACTAGCCTGGGAAATGTCATGTGACCTGGGCTGTCTGTCGAATTCACAATGAGATGGCAGGGGCCATCTGCTGGAGAGGGAGGGGAGCCCGTCCTGGGACAGGTTCCTTAAAAGGAGGGACAAGGAAGAAAGACATATGTTCTTCCCCCTGCTTCTTGGTGTCCGAGCATGAGATCCGGGAAGCTCTCCCACCACTGGGCAACCGTGAGGGGAGCAGATGAGCCAACTGAGATGCAGAAATGACCGACGGGAAGAGCCTGGGTCTGTGAGGATGTGGCCAATCTGGTGGATTGGCCAGATATGGAACCTCTCCACCTCTAGACTCCTCTTGTCAATCGCTAGACCCCTTGTGATTTAGGCCAGGTGGGTCCGTTGTCATTTACCTGCAGCAAAGAGCACCGCCTCCTCCAGTCCACTATGCTGGTTTTGTTCCCTGATGTTCCCCAAGCTTTGTCCTAACTGTCCCTGGGGTGACATGGAAAAACGAGCCAGCTCCTTCTTTCATCGGACCCTGGCTTGGATTGGACCGGTCTTCTTTCCCTGAGGCCAAACATTTTCGGGTCCTTCGTTGGACTCAAAAGGCATGGTTCTGAGACCTCTGTCTTCCCCTAACATGCACGTCTATCTAGATCAGTGGGTCTCAAACTTGAGCGTGCGTCAGAATCAAGATAATGTTTGTTGGCCCTGGCCGGTTGGCTCAGTGGTAGAGTGTCAGCCTGGCGTGCAGAAGTCCCGGGCTCAATTCCCAGCCAGGGTACACAGGAGAAGCGCCCATCTGCTTCTCCACACTCCCTCTCCTTCCTCTCTGTCTCTCTCTTCCCCTCCCACAGCCGAGGCTCCATCGGAGCAAAAAGATGGCCCAGGCGCTGGGGATGGCTCCTTGGCCTCTGCCCCAGGTGCTAGAGTGGCTCTGGTCACGACAGAGCGACGCCCCGGATGGGCAGAGCATCGCCTCCTGGTGGGTGTGCCGGGTGGATCCCAGTCGGGCGCATGCAGGAATCTGTCTGACTGCCTCCCCGTTTCCAGCTTTGGAAAAGTAAAAAAAAAAAAAAAGATAATGTTTGTTACCGTTAACTTGTTGCAGTACACTTTTCTAGGTCTCACCTAGAGGCTGGAGTGGGTCCCAATAATTTGCGTTTCTAACTAATTCCTATATGATGCTGATGCTGGTGGTCTTGGGGATCGCAGTTTAAGAAGCATTGGTCTAGGTCCCTATGTAAAAACATGGCTCCCCAAAATGAAACCACTGCTGAAGATGGGGTTTGATGTGTGCTTAGCAGAGTTGAACTATCACCTCCTTCAACGTCACCAGCATGCTCCTATTATTTCAGCCCCAATTACAAACTGCTTTTTTGTACTGTTGAACTCTGTGTTGCCAAAAACTCTGACAACCTGTATGTACACATCCATGGCTCCTCACCTCTCCCCCGAGCATCTAGAATGGAAAGTATCGCTTGAGGGCTTAATAGTGCCAAGGGCTCTAATGAATTATCTCATTTCATTCTCACAACAACCCTTGAAATGGGAAGTTATCTATCTCTGAGGAGACTGATGCCCAGAGAAATAAAGAAAAGAAAAGAAAAAAAACCCCAAAAAACAACTTCCCAAGGTCACCCAGCTGGCAAATAAATGAGGGACCTAGGGTTTGAGTCTGGGTTTTAGAACTCTATAATTAAGAACTCTCCACCTCCTTAACAGCATCTATTAATCAGCTGCCCTTTGGGGCCCAAGACAAATTTACCTAATTGCACCTCATCCAGCTCATTTCTCTTTTTTGTCTCCAAGGTTATCAAATGTGATGTTTATCCAATGTCCCAGCTTTCTTGGGCCTCCGTGATATCTCTTTCTCCTGAAACTCCGCCCTTTCTCTGCCAGGCCTCTCACCTCCAGAGAAAAGGAGGTCAGTCTTGCTGAGTCGCATTTGGACTGGCCTGAGTTTGGGATCTGAAAAATGCTAAACTGCGTGCACATTTTAATAAAGGCCGTTTTCTAGGACACGGCTTCTCAGTGTTCTAATTTAATATGCAAATGTCCCCCCAGTGATTGAGGGTGTGCTGGGCCTTTATTGTTCTCACTGCAGTTGTGTTGATTTAGCCCACAGAGTTGTGGTTAATAATTTAGAAAGCAACCTTGTTTTTTAATTTTCCTTTGTCCTCATGCCTCATCCTTTCCCACATTAAGGGGTTTAGGCCTGCACGAACATTCAATTTGATTAATGATCAATTCTTAAATCAGTGGAGCTGCAAAAGGACTCCATCCAAATGCTAGGGAAAGTTTTAAATTCATGAGTTTTCACCTTCTTGGTGCAATTTTTGGTTTCATCATAATGAAATATATTGACTTAGTTTATCGCTAGTGGTGCTTTTGCATGATGTTCTATTTTGCCTGATATTAACATCGTTAGGCCAATTTTCTTTGTTTTAGTATTCAGCTGGGGTATCTTTTTCTGTCTACCTGCAACATTTCTGTGTCATTGTCTTAGGTAGGTATATCTCTTATATACAGCTTATGGCTGGATTTTTATTTTTAAGGAAGATCTCATCAGATAGTCTTATGTCTTTAACAGGTGAGTTTAAGCCGTTTATATTTATTGTGATTACTAATTTATTTGGACTTATTTTCTGCCATCTTATTTGTGTGTGTGTGTGTGTGTGTGTGTGTGTGTGTGTGTGTATTATGTTTTATATTACCATGAGGCTTCTTTTTGGGGTGGAGGAAGCACATGTGGTTACTTTAATTCTTTTTTCTTTCTTGACTTTTGATGGATAGTGTTCTTTAGCACCTCACCTCTTTTCTTCCCCGCTGATTTGAAGACTGTGAATGACATTTCTTTTAGTGGTTTCTTTGTAGTTTTTCAACATTTAAGTACTTAACTATATATTTTCCTAACAATATAAAGTTATTCAGTATCTCTATTTTCCTCCTTACAAGACAACCCCTTTAACACAATGTAACTACCAACTGAACTGCCCCATCCCATCTTCCTTGCTCTTGTCTAAAATTTTAGTTCCACTATTTATCACAAATGTTCATATTTATATAGATAGAAATTAATTAGATTTACCAACATATTCAGCCAACTTCTGTACTTCAGTGTTTTTCTTCTTTCACTTTCCCTTTTGCTGAAGCACATGCTTTAGTAATCTTTTCAGTGAAGGTATGGATGGTAAACTCTCTTAATCTATGAAAGTCTGAAAATGTCTGTAATTTGTGTCCCCCTTTCACTGTTCATCTAGCTGTGTATTGAGGTAGGTTGAGTGTAACTTTCCCTTCGCATGTTCAGAATATTACTTCTCTGTCTCTGTCATGCTTTGCTTTTGATGAGACATCTACTGTCAGTTCAATTGGCATTTCTTTGTAGACAATTTTCTTTCTTGTAGCTCTTGAGATGTTTCTTTTTAGTTTGACATTCTGTTGTATCATTACAATGTTTCTGGTTGAGATTTATTTTTAACCATCTTTTTTTGCACATGAAAAGCGTTTCCCATCTCAGGACTTTCTTTTTGGTTCTGAAATATTCTCAGCCATCATCTGGGTATTGTATCCCCATTATATTCTTCATTCTGTCCTGGAATTTCTGTTGCATATATGTTGCAATCTTTCAATCTGTTCACCATATCTTAACTGATCTTTCATATTTTCGATGTATCTCCTTGTGCTGCTTTCTGGGTGAATTACTCAGGAATATCTTTCAATTCACTAATTATCTCTTCAACCATGTCTGACTTAGAGTTTATCCTATTTGAATTCACTTTAAAAATTATACGTTTTATTTTTAGGATTTCTACTAGCTTATTTTCACATCAGTAGTTACTATTTTATTTTTATTTCATGACTGTCTTCCTTTTACAATTAATTTCTTCCTTTATTTTTGTTAGGGTCTTAAACTTATTTTAAAGTCATTTCTAGATTGCTCTATTATTTGCACTTATCATAGGTGAATCAAGCTGTTCAAGAGTTGAGTTTTTGGCTGTCTCTCTTAGTGTCGGTTTTCTTCAGGTGCTTTAGAATTTTGGATTGCAGGATGACGTTGGAGAGGAATTTTTCTGTCCTCTTTCTTTCTTTGCACTTGTCTGAACCCAGACCCTCAGGACCCTCAAGTCCCAAACCAGGCTTCCTATTGGCAGCTCAGGATTCCCAGTTTTTGGTGATATCAGAGATGTCACAGATGCAGTCACGGTGGTCGGCAAGCTCATTAGTCAACAGAGCCAAATATCAACAGTACATCGATTGAACTCTTTTGAGTGCCAAATTTTTTAAACTTAAACTATGTATATATAGGTAGGTACATTCCTTATTGAGGTAGCGCCCGCACGTGGTATTTTGTGGAAGAGCCACACTCAAGGGGCCAAAGAGCCGCCTGTGGCTTGCGAGCCGCGGTTTGCCGACCACTGAGTTAATGAGACAAAGTGGCTTGATTCAGGTCCCAATTGCCAGACCTGCATCGGCTCCCGACACCTAAGTTATAGTTGCAAGCAGGGAGCCTTCACGACACCTCTGGTTCTCAAAGAACCCTCTCGGTCCCCATTGACTCTGCAGGACTTGAAATCTTGGTCACTTCTGTCTCTTTCCAGACCCAGAGCCTGGCGAGTCTGAGACTTCAGCCTCCCTTTAATTTGTGCTTCTGTTTCCTTTCTATTCCAAAGAGAAGTCTGTCATATCTGTGAGTGTATCTGTGTAATTTTATGGATTTTAAAAAAATATATCATTTACCTATTATTGCAGTATATAAACAAAAGTTACTTTTTCCCAGTGAGTCATGGCGATCTGATATAAAATCTTTTATCAGTTTTATTGAGTGCTTTCTATAAAAGCACCAATTTTAATCCAATTAATTTTGATAAATACATAGCGATCACCATTGCAATCAAGGAAAAAAAAACCTGAAATCAGCTTCCCAACTTCCCTTGTGCGGCTTGGTTCTCCGGCCCCTTCCCCAAACTCCAGCCCCACGCAACCGCTGATCTGCTTTCGGTAGATTAGTTTTCCCTTTCCCAGAATTTCATATAAATCCAATCAGACAGTGTATACTCTTTCGTGTTTGGCTTCTCACATTAAGCACAGTGATTTTGAGATTTGTCCGTGTTGTGTATGCCAATACTTCATTCCTTTTTACCGTTGAGTAGTATTTTATTGTGCGGATGCCTCACAATGTATCTGTTCTTCTGTTGATAAACATTTGAGTTGTTTCTAATTTGAGGCAAGCTGTATATAAATCTTCCTTGAACATTCACCTACAAGTCTTTGTGTGGACACAGTTTCATTTCTCTTGGATAAATATCTGCAAGTGGGATTCCTGGGCAGTACAGTAAATATATATTTAACATTGTAAGAAACTTCCAAACTGTTTTACGAAGTGGCCGGACCATTTTGCGTTCTCATCTGCAATATATATAAGAGTTCTAGTCGAGGAGCAGGGTTTTTTATTTTTTTTAAAGCATGAACTCAGTTAAAAGCCATCTTGACTGTAAAAACACTTTGGAATGTACGCTGAGCTGAAAAACGCCAGGAACGGTAAGGAAGGCTCTGTGAGGGCACAGACTGTAAGTGTCCGGCTTACACCTGCATCCCCAGTGCCTAGCACAGGTCTCGGCTCGTGGCACACACTCAATAAAAGAATCAATGAATAAAGATTTCTCTCTGACAAACATTAACAGCTTATAAGGATTGGGTCAAAGAGTGGATCTATTGCATTTTAGTTAAACTAAAGCAAGTTTTATATATATATATATATATATATATATATATATATATATATATATATATATATATATATATATATATATATAAGCTCTGTTTTCTCTTTTCCTAAATTTCACAAGACCCTTGTTTGAGACTAGTTGGCATCCCTACACCATTACTATGAAATCAACCGCTCCTTCAGCCAGGATGCTCTTTGCAGCCCAAGATGGCCACGCCGCCTCCCAGCAGGGGGCCTGCCTTTCAGCCAGCAGGAAGGAAGGAGCAGAGGGGAGAAGAGCACACGCCCTCCCTTGAAGGATACGTGCTTGACGTTGCAGATCATTTCTGCTTATCTATCATGAGCCAGAACTCGGTCCTGTGGCCTCATGTAGCTGCAAGGGAGACAGGAAAAGGTGGCTTTTATTCTGACCAGCTGTGTAGCTAGATAAATGCCAGGGTTCTTTTCCTCACAAGAAGAGAAGGAGAAATAGTGGATCACTTCTAGTCAGGCCCTACCCTTAGCCTGACTTTGTCTCAAACTCTAGGCACTTTGAGCTCAACATACTATATTATTTGGAAAGCATGTTTATTCTTCAGCTCCAGGGAGAACCTTTCCACCCACTTCCTCCCAAAACACCACTGCCTCCCTTAGCACCGCCCAGATCGGCCTCCCACCCAGCCCCTCCCTCAAGGCTGTGTGCTCCAGCTGCAGGCTGGGGAACAGCTGAAGGATGATACATTCAAAGAAGGGGGAGCTCCGGATGGGCCCTGTAGACCAGCCACACTGCTGACCACGTGGCTGCCTTCTGGGTGGTCTACCTGAGGAGGCTCTGGTGGGCGCCGTGGCTGAGCTGGTGCAAACCGCTGGGTCCACTCAGCTGCCCTTCCCACCATCCATGAGGCTTGGTCCCCAGGAAACTTAGCAGCTGAAGGGATGGGGCGTGTCCCGGAGCTGTGTGTCCGATACAGTAGCCACTGGCCACGTGTGTCAGTTTAAGTTAATCAAATAAAATACTCACTTCCCCAGTTCTACGAGCCGCACATTTCAAGTGCTCAGTAGACACCTGCGGCTAGAGGCTACTGTGTTAGATAGTGCAGATACGGAATATGTCCATCACTGAAGAAAATGCTATTGGACAGCACTGCCCCAGAGGAAGACATCTCAGGTCGTATCAACAGAGGCCAAGTACCAAGAACGAGGCAGGCAATGGGGTTGGTTTACACTGTGCCAGGCAGAGCCCAGCCCCGGTCCACCATGGCCCGTGCATCCCACACTTCGCAAGGGTAACAGATGAGAGAGAGGAAAGGGTCCAAGCCAGGATACCCAGGGTGCGGAGGGGGCTGGAAGCACGTCTGTGTCTTGTTGAAAGGATGCTTGTGCATGGGTTCCTCCAGGAAGCAAATGCTGGGCCAGAGATCGCAGGGCAAGCAGTTTACCTGGAAGGCGATCCCCGGAAGGACCTACAGGGAAGCGGGGAAGTGAGACAGGGGGTGTTCACCGTCAGGCAGGGGAGCACGGAACGTCCACGGGACTCTGGGGGCCGGTGTGGAGCACGCAGCTTGGCCCTCCTGTCCGGGGCTGGGGGAGGGGGCTTCTATAGATCAGCATTCATCAGTCATTGGCGGAGGGCTGCTCCCCAGGCCTTAATTTTGCCAGGACTTCTGGCCTTCCAAGTATGGAGATAGAAGGCCTTCCCGACATGGAGAAAGTCCTCAGGCAAAGAGATGCAAACAGGAGGCATCTGGAAGTTGGCTAGAGCACACTGAGGAGCTAAGAAGAGGGATATGGGCTGGCATCATCTGCTACAAAAGAGCAAGACCAACATCTTTAACCCTCAGCCTCATCTCTCCCTCTCTCTCTCTCTCTCTCTCTCTCTTTCTCTCTCTCTCTCTCTCTCTCTCTCTCTCTCTCTCACACACACACACACACACACACACTCCTTACATACCTCTTACACTGTCTTCTTCCTTTTCCTCAGACTCACCCTGCTCCCTCCCACCGCAGGATCTTTGCACATACTGTTCTGTGTCTGAAACACTCTTTTCTCATTCCCATCTCTTTTTATTTAGTTAAGTACTACTTAAGATCTTGGCTCAAACATCCCTTCCGCTAGGTGTCCTTCTCTGAGGAACAGCACAGCCCCACGGAGGTACACGATCAAATCCTGCTGCTATAGGTCCCAGCTCCCTGTCCTGTAAGTGCGTCACCATGCTTGTGAAGTTAGTTGATTAATCCCATCTCCCCCATGAGACTGAGGAAGGGAACTTGCTTGTCTTATTCACAGGAACACATAGTAGGTCCTCAAGAAATGCATGTGTAGGTGAATGGATGGATAAATGAATGAAGGAATTCCCAGTCACATTGACTGAGACTCCCAGTAGCCAGAGAGGGAATTTCCTAGCTAAAGACCCCAGGAGGGGGAGGCTAATTAGCAATTCATTAGGATCCATTTTCACGTCTGTAGTCAATGCTAATCACTTGTTTGTTTAAAACAGGAAGTTCTGCACTCATTAAATCCATTAGTAAATGAAAATGTTTCTCTGGGAAGTCTGGCCTCCCACACTAGCGTTTGTAAATTCAAGGGCTTCACCCCCTCTTTGGTACAGATTTGCCGGAAGTCAGCAAAGCCTGAGCTCAGGAGCTGAGACTGTCCTAAGCTCGGGCCCTGGTCCACCCTCAAAGCAGGACCTTCAGAACCTGCCTCCTCAACGCTCCGAGCTCCTTCCGTCCCTGGGCCATGGGCACAATATCCAGTTTCCTGGCTGGCTGTGAAGACTGGAGGGAGCTGTATGGCCAGGAGTGTCCGCTCATACCTTGGTGTCATCCTTCCGCTAGTGGGTCTAACTTGAGGATGTTGCTATCTGGCAGTCCCACTAGTAATCTGACCACCGTCTTGAACTCTACTGGTTTGGTTAACAAACAGGTTCCTCTCTCCTTCTACACAGCCCATGTTTAGAGGGTGCTCGAAGGCCACGTTGGGCTCACCCTGGCCTTGCCTTAGCTCCTTCGACCCAAAGAGCAAGACCGAACCAGGCAACCTTTATTATCTGTATTTGTGATGGAGAAACTGAGGCTTCGCGTGAAGAGGCACTTGCCCAGGGTTCATTTCTCCTCCCCACACTGAGCAGCCTCCTCCAGGAAGCCGTCCTTGAGACGGAGAGGATTGCTCTCCGTGGTCTGCGCTCCCTGGGGGCGGGGGGTGTCTTACTCCTCCTCCTGTTCCCAGGGACCCACTGCTCTGCAGGAACGGGACAGCCACCTTCGCCGGGGCGCTCACTACCTCCCGCCTCCCTGCTCAGAGCGTCGTTTCCCTGCATTAAACCACTGCATCCTCGAGGAAGTCCACAGGGACGAGCTACTATTGTTATCCCCACTTGACGGATCTGGATACTGACTCGGCAAGGTCACACGGCTGGTAAGTGTGGCAGAGGACAGGGCAAGTCTGCCTCCAGAGACGGTGCACTTCGCCTCGGGGTGAGGGGGATGGGACTGTGCTGTCCCTGCCACAGGCCACAGGAAAGGTGGAAGGTGGGGCCTGGCAGTGAACAGCTTCCCAGGGCAGTGCTGCCACCCCATTCCTCAGGCGTCTGTGGGGTGCCTCCTGCAAGTAGAGCCCCCCGGGCCACCTTTGGGGCACTGACCAAGCCAGCCTCCCTCCCTGATGCCTTGTCCTTCTCTTCAGCGGTTCCCACCTCCCGCTATGTGACCAGCACCTTGAACGTGTCGTGTGAGGCCCGGTACCTGCCCTCTGCCCAGAGGGGTCTAATGAGCAAATGCTGCACAGCTGGCTTGGATGGCTTCTCTCCTCCATGAAGCCTCTTAACTTCCTTGCAGTTCAGCCTCTGTGCTGCCATGTATACCTCTAAGGTATTGTCATCTTCAGTGCGAGGACCAACTCCTTACAGAGCAGTGCCCAGGGGCCAGGCCCTGCGTCTAGCGCTTTATCAGTCTAATTCTCACTACGCTTTCAGGGAGAAATGATTTTTATTCCCAGTTCACCAAGTCTCAGAGCGAGGAAGAGAGAGACTCGCCCCAGGCGGCAGGGTCAGGATTCAAACCTGGGCTGTCGTCTCCTGGGGCTGTGCTCTCTTCAGGGCTGCTCCCGACCTCCTGCCAGGACAGGCTCTGCTGCAGCCTTCTCGTGATGGCTCGTCTTGCTTAGCTCTCCTCTGAGCCCAGCTCCTCCCTCGCAGGCACCACTTAGGTCCTTGTCTCTGGGCCTGGCCCACAGAAACCCTGGGGGGGCGGGGGGGAGAATGCCTATTGAAGTTTCCAGCCTGCGTAGTTTAGAGTCTGTTCTCCAAATCCTGCTGATGTCGCTGGTCGTCAGAACCTATCCTAGGTGCAAATCCTATCTTTGCCCCTTGACCTGATGATACACCTCTGAGTCCATCGATGAGAGCCCAACCATTGTAACACGAGGAAGGCGCAAGCCACGGCCCTGTCCAAGGTGCTGAAGATGCAGGTAGGAGCGCGACCCTGCTGTGGGGGAGAAGCTGTGAGCCCCAGGCAGGCAGCGCTGTGGCAGGGGGATGGGACAGAGGGCACGTAGTGGGACCCCTGAATTCTGCCGGGGCAGTCAGGAAAGCCTCCGGGGCACACCCTGCTTCGCTCAGGGTTCTGCGGGGGCTCAGGTGAGCTAGGGCACGAATGGAAGATCATCTCCCTGCATGCACACGCGGGCCAGGGGGTGTGGCTGCCTGCACAGCACACAACCCAGCCCCTGCAGGGCATCCTCTTTGTTTATTTGGATTAAGCAATGCTCCCCTCTCCCCAGCCCAGGTCCCTTTTGAAAAAAAGCAAGGCACAGGTGAGGGGCCCAGATGATATTAGGCTCCCAACATCAAAATGTGTTTACCACAGAATTTTAGACTCACACAATGCCATATATTTAATACAAAGCAATTTTGTCAGTTATATGTGTACATGGATAAAAATGTATATAAATGGTGTAACGTGAGAAGATTTCTCATCACTCATCCTGTTACCCTTCCTAGTAATAGGATCTTTAAGGGGTTCTGGTTGTTCTTTGAGAGAAATTCCACATGTAAAGTACCCCCATTCCCCATAAACAGTTCTGTTGTTCCTCGCCTTTTCCTTTAACAATATATCTTGGAGATAGACACAGAGAACTAGTTCTTCCTTTTTAAAGGTGACAGGGCCCACTACACGTTTGTTAAGGCACTTAATTAGCCAGGCCTGTGGGGATGGACCTTTAGGTTGTTTTCGGTCTTTTGTTAGTGCAAACAATGCCTCAACAAACATTCTGTTCAGCATCTTTGCACACGGACAAGGACATTCCGCAAAGCAGGATTGCTGAGTCAAAGGGTATGTGCATTTTAAATTCTGATAGCCATTGCCGGTTTATTCCTTTTGTTGTATGTAACATACAGGGTGGGGCAAACGTAGGTTTACAGCTATGAGTACGCAAAACACTGAGTTTATATTCTCATATTATTTAGTATTGTATTCTTTTCCCCATGAACAACCGTAAATTCACTTTTGCCCGACCCTGTAGTTCATATAACCGGTTCATCCCTGCTCCGCCCCACACCTTCTCCAGCTTTCTTCCATTCTTTCTTTCAGATTTTATTGATTGATTTTAAAGAGAGGAGGAGAGAGAGAAAGGCAGGGAGGGGAGGAGCAGGAAGCATCAACTCCTAGCCACTTCCTGTATGTGCCTTGACCGGGCAGGCCTGTGATTTCGAACCGGCGCCCTCAGCGTTCCAGGTGGACGCCTTATCCACTGCGCCAACACAGGCCAGGTTCTCCAGCTTTCTTCTGAACTCCATACTGTTAGGTAATAGTTACATTATGTTAATGGTAATGGATATACCATTCTTCAGTACAGACTTCCTGTGTTGGGAGAGCGTTAGTGAGGGGGGTGTTCCAGTCTCTCTGGGTGCATTTGTAAGTCCCGTGATGAAGTTGCTTCCTATCTTTTGCTTCCAGTCTCTTGAGACATTGAAGCATTAAGCATAATGCCTGGAACATGCTGGACATTCAGTATATTGTGATTTTCTGTAAAACAGCATTGCAGCGGACTGCCCACGTGTGTACATCTTTGTGCATGTGTGAGTGTGACATTCTCAACAGGCAGAATGGCTGGTCAAAAGGCGTGCACATGTAAATGTGTCCGATCTTGCTGAACTGACCTCTAAAAAGCTCGTGCCAATTTACAGACCCATGTCCCACCACACATTCTTGCCAACACTTTATTATCCATTCATAGGTGTCTTAGAGCAGTGGTCCCCAACCTTTTTTGGGCCACGGACTGGTTTAATGTCAGAAAATATTTTCACGGACCGGCCTTTAGGGTGGGACGGATAAATGTATCACGTAACCAAGATAAGCGTCAAGAGTGAGTCTTAGACGGATGTAACAGAGGGAATCTGGTCATTTTTAAAAAATAAAACATCGGCCTGACCAGGTGGTGGCGCAGTGGATAGAGCGTCGGACTGGGATGCGGAAGGACCCAGGTTCGAGACCCCGAGGTTGCCAGCTTGAGCGTGGGCTCATCTGGCTTGAGCAAAGAGCTCACCAGCTTAGACCCAAGGTCGCTGGCTCCAGCAGGGGGTTACTTGGTCTGCTGAAGGCCCGCGGTCAAGGCACATGTGAGAAAGCAATCAATGAACAACTAAGAAGTCGCAACGTGCAAGGAGAAACTGATGATTGATGCTTCTCATCTCTCTCCGTTCCTGTCTGTCTGTCCCTGTCTATCTCTGCCTCTGTAAAAAAACAAAACAAACAAACAAACAAAAAAAACATCGTTCAGACTTAAATATAAATAAAACAGAAATAATGTAAGTTATTTATTCCTTCTCTGCGGACCGGTACCAAATGGCCCACGGACCGGTACCAGTCCACGCCCCAGGGGTTGGGGACCACTGTCTTAGAGGGTGGACATGCTGGGAGACCGATTTGTTCAAACCCTTCACCTAACAGGGAAACTGAGGGCTGAGGATGTGCCCAAGGTCCCCTGTGAGCTGTGGCACAGTTTGCTTCCCATTTCTGGCCCCTCTGTCCTCTTCCAGGAAACCGGGCGGTGTCCTGAGTGGAATGTGTGAGCCCGGTTGGGGTCCCCGAAGTGGGAAAGGGCGTGAAGATGGGGTGTCGGGGCGGTGGGGTGCGCTGAGGTCTGTCTACTCCACACCGCTGCGTTGGGGAGCGCACCCTGTTTTATTTCCCGCAGAAAAACTTCTGACTGGTCTCTGCTGCTCCCCCCACCCTCCACCCCGCCTCCCACAGGCCTTCCAACATCCTTTCCCTTGGAAACGGCCTCAGAGACTCTGAAAGGTGCTCTCCTTACTTCGGAGCAATCTGTGTGGGAGGCAGCAGAGGACGACGACGTGAGGCTACTGATTGAGAGAGCAGGTGGAGACCCAGGAGCTGCCCTGCGAGAATGGAAAATTGTATCAGAAGGGAAACCAGCATGGGGGGTGGAGGAGGCAGCCAGTCAGCGGTGCTCTTTTAACTTTTCCCGGCTGCACGCGGGCGGGCAGCCCCCCATGCTGGGCCCTCCCCATCCCCCGCTGCAAGGCGAGACAGTTTGCAGAAATGGTTTGTGCCGAGGGCTTTGACGGGAGGACGGCCGCTCCCTCTGTGCCCTTTGCAGACAGGCCTCGTGCGATGGGTAAAACTGTCGGAAAAGGTAGAACGGTTCCTAATCTAGGAGATGATTCCTGTGGGAAATCAGGTGCTTTTCAAGCGTAATTTGAAAAGCTGCCGCTGCCTCCAAACTTCGGCGGGGGCGGGGGCGGGGAGCGGGGTGGGCGGGGGCAGCGCGTGCAGAGAGAGAAGAAGGCCATTTATAAAGCAATCAACGCTTCGGCGGAGTCAGCCATCACTCAGAATTATTTTCTGAAATTTGGCCTCTGTTCCTTACTCTGGAGGAAAGGCAGTCAGGCACTTTGCTTCCAATCAAGCCTGCCGCGGAAGAGGCCGGGGTAAGTCACACAAAGGGAGAGGGACCCTGCGCTGTTCATCACAGCTGGAGCTGCGGAAAATTATTTCTAGGGCTCCTGGATTCGACTCTCCGGAAAGAGCCAGAGGAAGCCTCATCAGAGGTTCCATTCATCTCACTTCTTACTTTTAAAGTTTAAAGAACATATTTATGTGCCTCAAGTTGCCCATGAACCACGGCACGTCAAACAGTTTGGGGTTGATGGAAGAGGTACATTTTCTCATCCTGGGACTTCCGGGACCACATTGTCATCGCCACTGTCTCTCCCTTCCCATCTCTCCTGTGTGCTACCGCGAGATGAATATTCCTAAATACCCTGCTTTCAGCACGTGACTCAGCTGCTCAGGAGCCTTCCGAGGCCACTTCCTGATCTCTTAAGGCTGGGGTCCCCAGGTGGGCAGTCCAGGCCCTCCGTCGAGGTGGCCTCTGACCTCCAACCCACACCCACACCCTCCCAGAGTGCCGGGCCACCACACCAGTCTCGTCTCACATACTTGGCCTGGTGGGTGGATGCCTGTCATTTTTGCCCCTCCCCACCCTGCCTCTCTGTTCCGGGTAACTTTTGGGGAAAACCTCTCCACCCCAGCTCTCTCTCTCTCTATGGTCTGAATGAGCTGACCTAACACCTGCCTTCAGGAATGCCTATGAGAATGCTCTCAATCAGGAGGCCCCAAAGCTAAAGCAAATATGCCTCCCCCCCACACCTATTTTGAAAGGCTCTTGGGCTAAGAATAAAAATTTTTTTTTAAATTTTATTTATTTATTTTTTACAGAGACAGAGAGTGAGTCAGAGAGAGGGATAGACAGGGACAGACAGACAGGAACGGAGAGAGATGAGAAGCATCAATCATTAGTTTTTTTGTTGCGCATTGCGACACCTTAGTTGTTCATTGATTGCTTTCTCATATGTGCCTTGACCGCGGGCCTTCAGTAGACCGAGTAACCCCTTGTTGGACCCAGCAACCTTGGGTTCAAGCTGGTAGGCTTTTGCTCAAACCAGATGAGCCCGCGCTCAAGCTGGCGACCTCGGGGTCTCGAACCTGGGTCCTCTGCATCCCAGTCCGATGCTCTATCCATTGCACCACCACCTGGTCAGGCAGAATAAAATTTTTTAAAGGATTCTTTTTATTTTTTAAGATTTTTTTTTTAATTGATTGATTTTACAGAGAGAGAGGGAGCAAGAAGAGTCAACTCATAGTTGCCTCACTTTACTTGTTCATTGCTTGCTTGTCATATGTGCCTTGGCCGGGCAAGCCTAGGGTTTGAACCGGCGACCTCAGTGTTCTAGGTCAGGGCTCTATCCACTGCACCACCACAGGCCAGGCAATTTTTTCTTTTCTAAAAAGATTGTAAAATAATCAATGAAGAATATGCCAGAGGGACCAACGGCCTGGAAGGCCTAACATATTCGGCGGCTGGTGGGCTGGCCATTTCCAGGGGACATCCGCCCGCACCTGCCCAGTGCCCCCGTTCAAGGCGGGGCAGGGGACCAGCTGAGCCCAGAGCCAATCCTAGGACTTGAGCGGGAGCTGTCAGAGGGATGTGCACCCCACCCCCCCAGCTTTGTTAACAGAAAGCACAGAAGCCGGGAACGTGGGGTGGCCATCTTTGACACTTCTCAGGGAGGCGCTGTGGAGGACACAGCCCACGCTGCGGAAGGCAGAAGCAAAGGAGGGAGGCGGCTGGGAGCCCTGGAGCCAGCCGGGCCCTCTGGTTAGGGGGCCAAGGCATTTCTCTTCTGCTCCAGCCAGTTACCATCGGCTCTCTTGTCAGTTGCAACTGAAGAAGTTATGATGAGCCCAGATATTGGCAGGCATTGCCCAGGGTGCCTGTGGGCATGCTATTTTCCTTTAAATTTTTTTTGTATTTTTCTGAAGCTGGAAACGGGGAGAGACAGTCAGACAGACTCCCGCATGGGCCTGACCGGGATCCACCCGGCACGCCCACCAGGGGGCGATGCTCTGCCCCTCCAGGGTGTCGCTCTGTCGTAACCAGAGCCACTCTAGCGCCTGGGGCAGAGGCCAAGGAGCCATCCCCAGCGCCCGGGCCATCTTTGCTCCATTGGAGCCTCGCTGCGAGAGGGGAAGAGACAGAGAGGAAGGAGAAGGGGAGGGGTGGAGAAGCAGATGGGCGCTTCTCCTGTGTGCCCTGGCCGGGAATCGAACCTGGGACTTCTGCACGCCAGGCCGACGCTCTACCACTGAGCCAACCAGCCAGGGCCTATTTTCTATGATTGGGATGCCCTTTGTCTTCTCTGCCTGCCCTAATCAGCTTGTCCTACTGTGGTCTTACCTCCTCCTCGGCTGCGGTCCTCCCTTTTAGATCCTGGGTAGTTTTCGAGGTTTAACCATCCGTTTCCTTCCTCAGCTCTACCTGTCTGGAGGAGCGTGTATTGCATCCCTAACAGTGCCGTGAGCAGTGGGCTCGGAGGCAGGAAGAAATATATGTTGTTAGAGCCCAAGTGCTCTGCTAGACACTCTGTAAATACTGCTGCATCTACTCCCCGGGGCAGCCCTGCCCCTGACCCAGCCCCCAGGAGGCAGAGGCAGCAACTCCATTTCAGACATCGGAAAAATGAAGTGAGGCGAGTCGCCCGAGGTCAGCGGTTACTAAGAGGGAGAGGCAGAACGGAACCCCGGGTCTGATGAACTCCCGATCGACCCTCCATGTTCTTTCCGCCCCACGGTGTCTCCGGAAGACCACACCCAACACCCCTTCATGGGGGGGGGGGGGGGCTCGATCACTCTGCAGCACCAGCGTCCACAAGGACGACATTGAATCGGCTGGACAGGTTCAAAATTAAAGTTGTCTGAATATAACTGTAGAGTCACTCTAATTAGTTGTATTTTTTTTTTTTTTTAAAAATGAAGTGTAACAATCTGCCTGCAGGAATCCAAACGCAACTCGGGTTGCCTGAACTCTCCGAGGAAGGGCTGGGCTCCTGGATCGTCATGGCAAGTCCTCCCACAGAGATGACCTCCTGGAGAGAAGCGCTTCCCCGGATCGCGGGGTTCATGGACACGGGATGTCTCGGCACACCGGCGAGGCCCACCGCGCCCTGGCGCCCCCGGAAGGCCAGCTGCTTTAACCCCTCTCGGAGCCGGTAACGCCTGACTGGTCATGCCATCTCTTGACCTGTCTGCCCACTGTCGGGATCTAGAGATTGAATTAGCCTATCGCGTAGTGTCCCCCCCCCCCCCCCCCGTGGAAATTAGGAACAATGCCGTGAATCCCTTTACAGCCTCCTCAGTTAGAGGGTATTCCTTTCCCCACACCCCTATTCCCAGAGGAAAATCATCCCAGGATTTTAAAACTGGAAGAGTGATTGCAGGGCAAACAGCTGTGGGTAGGCGTGCGCCCTTGTTTTCCGGCTGCAAGCGCTTTGCATGATTGGCGCGTGAGCACGTGGCTTTCTGTGCATCAGCCTAGGAAAGGCTACGAGTCCTTTCCTTCTGTGTGGGCCACCACCATGCAGAATCCAATGTGAACCCGCCTGGCCTCGACCCCTGGTACGACAGCGATTGTCTCTCTTACAGGGGTTCTTAACTCGGGGGTCCCTGCAGGGTCATACGTGAAGTCTCTGAGGTCAGCTAGGCAGGCCCAGTGGATGAGAAGATGGCGCGGGACTGTGGTCTTGGCGGAGGTCAGGGAGCGGGAGACCGGCTTGTCAGCGCTTGATTGGCGCTGCGGGGACCTGACACCATAGCTCTGGATCACCCATCCGAGAATGTACGTTCCTTTTTTAAAAATCATCCAACTTAAATAAAAAAAAGTAAGCTCTGATCACACTTTTTATCCAAGAAGTGACTTTATTCCATTTTCTTCCAAAGAACAGGCCAGGTGCCACGAGCAAGTCCCATCTCACTGTCCCAGGCGCGGGAGGCGTGTCTGGGACCCGGCTGTGTTCTGAAGGCTCCTGGCTGAGTGGCACGTCCTCATGGTCCTCACACACTCAGAGGACGCACACAACACCATGCACAGCGCCGGCCTCTGCCCCACGGGGCCTGAAGCTCGCAGGTACGAGGGGGAGGGGGGGGCTGTGAGGCAGCTGGGGCCTCGAAGACGGTGAGCTAAGGAGTGAAGCCCTTAAGAGCTGCCAGACAATGTCATCTGAAAACACCAGGTATGAAATATAAATAACAGTCAGCTCCTTTCCTTCAGTCCAATTTCTAAGCAGTTGTGTGATCGATCAATTTATAAATCGATTGTCTAATCCACCTTCGCAGTCTTGGCTGCTGCCACCGCCTTGGGCCGGGGTGGGGTCAGCTCCCCGTCTGCAGGGGGGGGGCTCTCACTGCACTGCAGCTGCCGCAGCAGGAGAAGCACATTGGCCGCGTAGGGGTTCTGCTGCCCCGAGGCCCCCCGCAGCCGCACAGGGTGGAGGCTCGGGTGCGGGGGTGTAAACCGCTCAGGGCAGTACAGCTCGTGCAGGAGGAACCAGGCGCAGTCCGGGTCCACCTTCATCAGGTGCAGGAACACCCTGTGGAGAGATTGACAGGAGTGAGGGCAGGGCACGGGGAGGGGAACCTGCTGGTGTTCTACCCAAGAGGCTACTTACTTCCTGGGCTATTTGAGAAAAAAATGGGTAAAACATCAAATCACTTGAAGAGCAGAATGAGCCCACTTAGTTCCTAAGATGGGACGATTTGTATATTCCCGAAGCCTAATATATAGAAATAGAGGCAGAGTTTCATATCCCTTGTCATACGGAAGAAAAGTAATTAGTCTGAGCAGAACAGTATTGACATAATGGTTAAGTTCTGGGGTGAAAGGCAGGAGTGTTCAGAGGGAAGAAACCTGACAGCCCCACCTTCACGAATGGCTCCCCTCTGCTCGGAGGACCAGCCCAGGGCGGGGGCTCCCAGCCTGGCTTGGGGTGCCTGGGACAGCCCCCCCCCTCTGGTCTGCAGGCCCCATCTCTGGCCCGCCAGCGCCCTGCTGGACTCTGAGCTCGCCCCTTCTGGCCATGGACAGCCACGGATGGATCCCTGGTGGTCTGGACATGCTTGTACGGGGATCAGATCGCTCTTCTCCTGGGATAGGATCGGCTGAGCCTTGTCCCGTGACCTCTGCCAGAGGCAGGACACTGGTGTCCCACACATGATACAGACACAGCTGAAGGGCCCGACGACCTGACACCACAGGCCCAGCCCAGGTGGGGTGACTATTTTGGTCTGAAATGTGCGATCATAAGCCTGGCCTCCCACCTGCTCCTGGCCACTGCGTGGGGCAGTCCGAACGAAGCCGCGTACAGTATACGTGGCCGGCTCAGTGAGCCAGTCTGGCTTTTCCGCCCCGGGAAGGAGAAGGCCCTTCCCTCGCTGGGCCGCCCTGCCCCGCTCAGCTCACCATCACCTGCTCAGAGGTCGGCCTTCCTGGGCCAGTGGGTCTTAGTGGCTGCTCCTTATCCACCTGTTTTCTGGGACACCCTCCCAGCACGTACCAACTGCTCATCTACTGGCCGTCTCCCCTCACCCAGCAAGCTCCTGAGGGCAGGGACCACGTCTGTTTGGCTCGCTGCGGCACCCAGAACGGCCCGTGGTAAACTCTCAGCCAGCAGAGTGAACAGGTCCCCACGCTGATGTGACTTCCTAAGCAGCACACTAGTGACGGTGGATGACATCCCTCTCTGGAGCACTTACGACAACTCGCCACCAAGGACTATGGAACATCACCGACAAGATTCACAGGACTGCAGATATCGCTAAGTGGCTGGGGAAGGTTATTCACCGTGTCTGGGGCTCGGCTTCCTCGCTTTGAAAAACGCAGACGTGAGCCACTCAGGGCTTAGCCGGGGTTTAACCGAGAAAACAGCCCTCCACGGCGCCCCCTACACGTGATTCCTGCCGTCCAACGAACAGAACTGACAGGACCTGCCCGATGGCCCCGCTTTATTCTAAACGACCGTTCCCAGGAGCGTCTCCCATCTAGCTGGGCATCAGATAGGAGCTTAAAAGCTTGCTACGCAAAGCCAAATTCTAGTCTTTAATTATGTTAACCTGAAAAGCCTGTGCAATTTGCTTTCTTCTTAAGAGTTTAGTATTCATGCGCTAAGCGGGCAAGGCAGGCAGGTGGAGGGGAACAGGCTTTGAAAATGTTTCTGGCCAGTTTTGTGCCTAAACAATTTACATTTTCTTTACTTAGGATAATCTTGTGTTTATAACCTCGGCACTAGATGCTGGAGAAGAGATTAGAATGTTCTAATTCATCATTTCCACTTCACCGCAGAAAAAAAAAGATGGGGCCTGTGTGGGAGATGATTTTTGTTTAAAAACAAAAATATCTTTGCTAATTAGAGTGGCAAGGGAAATTATGAAAAAAAAAACACCAAAAATGGAAAGCAGATTTCTATTTCCACGTGACATGTTGACAGTTTTCCCCGGTGCCAAAGGCTGTTAGAATGCAAATGGTTTCGTTTGATTTTTTTTTCCTCCCCTCCAAGAGCTGGAACAACTTCTCAAGCTACAGTAAGGCACACTCACTCTCAGCTTCAAGGGGTGTTTTGATCTGGGCGACACCCAGCTAAGCGGTGCCACTGCTCAGTGCAGTCAGAGCTGTGCTCCGACTTCCACGGCATGAAAACGTTGCAACATTCATTTTTCTGAGTCCTTTTTTAACATGCTAAATGCGAATGTTGTATTCGTAGGCAGGGAAGGAAGAGCCACTCTCTTACCCCTGTGAGATCTCTAAAGAAAATGCTAACTGGAAAGCAAAGCAAAAACGTGTTACAAAGTTCACCTTTTATTAAGCAAGAGCCAAACTCTTGGAAGAATTCTTTTGCGTCTTGTAGCTTAGCTCTGAAAGGCGTAGCGCCCGCAGGAACGGGCAGCAGTGAGGTTCCTTCTGCCATGGCGGGGGCTCAGAGCAAACGACTTGGCCTCCTTAAGCCTGGTTCTTCCTCCTTCTCCAAAGGAAGAGGATCACACCCGCCCCACCCTCGCTCAGGTTTGCTCCGAGGCTCTAAGGAGAGGAGGTGCGGGGAAAACACTTTGAAGTGTATAACGAAACACCGTTCCTTCCAGAGAAAGGGTGTGTGTGTCTAAGGAATAATTATCACTAGCACGCTGCTGTGCCATGCAAAATTCTCAGACACTCTGAGAAGGGCAAAACATCTGCCTTTTGTTCCACTCCTAGTTTCCTTCACCCCGACTTCGTGGGGGGGTCCCAATTCTCAGCCAGCCGGGTTCTGCTTTCGCCCGTTATATTAAGGAAGAAATAGATGCCATATTCTTTGCCCTTTGCATGCCTGAGGTCGGTAGCACGCACACACATAACCTGGTGTGGCTGTGCTCTCGCTTGATACGAGGCCTGCGACCCGCTGAACCCCACACACCAAGTTCTGAACCTGGACCCTTGTTCACGTCTAGCTGCTGGGAGCTGAGACTGAGACCCGGGAGATCTTGTCTGAGCGCTCAGCGGCCCAGCTTGGCTGCACACTCTGGTCCCATTTGGTCCCGGGCCCAGTTCCTGCCCATCTTGGGTTTCCTGGAGCGTGGAAAGCAGAAAGCCGTAGATACTGAAAGTCCTTTTTGCATAATCAAAAGCCAGAAGACAAAGCCAGGACCTCTGCTTTGAAGTGATTGCAGCAACTGCCTGGAAAATGCTCCTAATGCATCTTGAGACGCGGCAGGGACGGCTGCTGAACACGCCAAACGGGCAGCTCCATCTTTTTTCCCACCCAAAGAGAAACACTTAGAAAAAATATATATGTACACGATTCAACTTCTGAACCAAAAAAAATTATTTCTCCTTCCCCCAGGCCCACACCCATGGCTCCGGGGAGCACAGTTATCAAGAGATTATTTGGTCCCCAGAGTTTGGGGACGCACTCGGCTCTGCCTGACGCCTCCCCGTGTCCTGAGGCGTGTGATTCTCTCTCAATAACCTGTAGGGCTGTGTACTTAAACGATAACTTGACTTTAAAAAATTTAGAACTTGCTGTTAGGCAGTTTCTAAGCAACCTCTGTTTCCATGGCAAAGAAGCCTGGTGTTTATACTGATTTTTCACTTAAAATGCGGTTTTATTGGATTTCGCCTCATGCAGGCAGCCATTTCCCTGCGTTTCAGCCCTGTCTGCAATTGATGGGTATCAGTGGGCACCTGATCAACTCGAGACGCCAAGCCAACGGAAGCGGCTCATGCCTCTGAGATCACTATCCGGTGCTCGGGGTGACAAAGCTGAGGGTGAGGTGGCCAGGGAGGCAGGAAAGGCGCTCTCAGAATCTGGTCAGCTGAGTTTGGGTCCCGTCTCCAGCAGATGTTTTTCTAGCATGTGGGCCGGCCCAGGCACGGGGCCAGACGTGCAGGATACAAGGCTGGCTGGTGGACAGGAGGGCTCTGGCCTCAGGGCTCCCCGTCTGCTAGGGAGGACGGACTAATCACAGAGGACCTCGGTGTGGTACAGAGTGGGCCATGCTAGAAGTCACGTATGGGTGGCGCCCGGGGAGGAGGGGACACGGCAAGTTCCAGGGAGCACAAGGTCTAAGGCCCCTGCCAGCGGCGGTTTACAGGCATGGCCGCTGGGTCACAGGCTCTGTCCCCCCAAAACGAGGCAAGGACCAAAGGACACCCCTCTGCTACAGATGCAAATACCCCGGAGTGTGTCCTCACCCTCTCAGTCTAGACGACAGCTGCTCGCAGGGAGCTCTAGAAAACCACCAGCCAATCAAGGCCCAGCGCAGCTAAATAAACTGTAACTGAAATTCAGAGCTCCCAGCTCTCCCGGGTGACAGGCTATTCTTTCTCTGTCAATTACTTGCTTGAGGGATCGGCTGCTGCTTGTCTCTTTCTGGATGTATAAAATGCTCTCCTGAGCTGTCTGGGTAAATGCCAGTGCTAAAGCAACTTGTGGCTTTGTGATGTTTGTCTGTCTGTTTGTTTGTTTGTTTATTTATTTATTTAGGGCTTCCAAAGGAGTCGTTCAGGGATGTCTCTTTGGGAACGTGATACGGGCTGTCTCTACCCAGGCACGACCCAATGCAATGGGAAAATCAACTGCCTCGTTGGAGAGCAGGCAGATTCACAAAGTTATTTCAGCTTCCCTGTTGCTCCCTCTCTGGCAGAACAGCCTCCACACTCCTCTTTCCTCTGGCCACCCCTTCTCCTGTGACTCCATACATGCCGGTGCTACAAACAGGGCTGTGTGTTTCCTTTTAGACAAATGGATGCTCGGGGTGTCGGCGTGTCGTAGCCAGCAAGCAGTGGGCCGGTGTTTCCATCCCGGGTAATTTACTCTAATGGGTCTCAGTTCATTGGTTAACCAGTATTTCAAGCCCGTCCTTTCTTGCTATTCAATTTAGCTATCTTCCCTGGCACGGAGGTCGTTTTTTTGTTTCTAAATGCTGGAAATGGGGGATTATGACTTGAAGCAACGATTTGCTCTCTAAATAAATACTACCAATTACCTTTGCCGCTATACGTTCTCGTTAAGACTTAACTGTATCCTGTTCGGGACCATTCATCTATCCATCTAACTCCAACCCACGTACTTGTACAGACACCGATATTAAAAATATCTAAGTGCAACGGGGACAGGATTTAAAACCATGAACACCAGACGGAGCTTATGATGCCAATTGTGCCCTGAAAGCACCACAAGACAGAATGTCATAAATGCGGTGGAATGACTCCATTGCTTTGTGCATATTTAAAAAGATATGGCACTGAGAGGACCAATCTGTTACGGGCAATTCAAAACTAAAGCAGAACCCAGAGCGGTTTTCAGTCCCGCCGGGGCAGGGTTTAAAAGCAGCCCCTTCCACTCGGCCAGCTCTCCTGCCTCCAGGCCTCCCGCAGGCCCTGATTCCAGGATGGCCACAGCGCTGCTAGGCGTGGAGTTTTCAGCGTGGCCCTGTGCCAGGCACGGAGGCAGCTGGCTTGGGCCTGGGCTCCGGCTGGCCACATGCAGTGCCCCCTGCTCCTGCCTGGAAGACTCGTACCCCTGCAGATAGAGACATCTTCCCAGCAGCCGCCGCTTCCGTCCCCTCCCCCTGAACCGTGTTCCTGGAACCCACACTCTGGCACTGAGCCAGCAGCCTCTGCTGATGGATGCTGTAAGAGACAGCTCCAGGAAATGTGCTTCTGTGTCTCCCGCAGGGGTGCTGGGGACATTCGTCACCTCAGCGCCCCGTGTTCTGCTAAGATGACCCATGGAGAAATTTTCTTAGGGTTCAGAGCAGTGGGGGGCACAGCAGTGCGTAGGCTTGCTCGCTGGTTTCCTGGCTCCAAGCGCTTTGCACGATTTGAGCCCGAGCACGTGGCACGAAGCCACGTGTGTGTCTCTAGGAAAAGCTATGGTGCTTTCCATCTGTAGCGATTCTCCCCAAATGCTCCCCCACCACTGCGAGGTGCGGTTCCCTGATTCCCTTAGCCGCCACCAGCCCCCACGAGGGGCGGTGTTCCTGACCCCTTGTCCTCCCTGTGAAAAGCGGTCTCCTTTGCTTATCTGCTCGCCTGTCTGCGAGCCTCCAGTAGATGGGAATAACTCGATGCTTCCCGCTGCACGGTTCCTCTACTGTCTGTCCAGATCCAATGTGCACCTGCCTGGCTTCGGCCACTGGCATTACAAGTACCAAGGAAAGCTATGCTTCTTCCTGAAAGGCTTTCTTACCTTGGTGATGACCAGAACTGCCTGACAGATGCCTTTCCCTCTTTGCTCTGCCTGTTAGGAAGACCAGAGCCCACCGAGGGCTCACATATAGCCGGGCACAGAGCGCTAAGCCTGCCGTTCACACATTAACCCCAACCTGGTTTCACCATGTTGCCCTCTGATTTTCCTTTTTAAGAAATGTTTACTTCCTGTTTTTGTTGCTGCATACACTTAATTTATAAGATACCCTAGGTCTTTTGGGAATAAGGAAGAAGTTTAAATAATGATCAGTACGACTTACTGACGTTTCACTTGGTGCTGGTATTTTGTGCTCCAGAATGACCTATACGACTTGACTGGACCCTTGCACTGACTGCATCGGGTGGGAAACAGTAGACGTGCCAGTCTAGTCTTGTAGATGGGACACCGACACTTGGAGGAGTCCCTTAATTCGCCTCAAGTTACACGGCCCCCGAGCAGCACCGGGAGTCCAACTCTAACTCAACATTCGTCTTTGAAGTCTTTCAACTCTCGACATAGTACCTGGCTCACCCTACAACAAGGCTTTTAAATAAGTGCATGTGCAGTAAGACAGCCGAGGCCATTTTCCTGGCTACTCTCCTGGGCACCGAGCTCATCCCGCTCCCTCCAGCCCTGCGGACTGGTGCTCAGGACAGACGGCAGGCCCTGCAAGGTGATGGCACGGCTGCCCGTGCTCTGCCGAGGCTTTCTGACATCTGAGATCCACCTCGTGCAGGCGGTCCAGCCACCGGGAGCATAGAGAACAGCCTGGGGGCCGACCCAGCGCAGCGCGGCGCACGCACACTCACACACACGCACGCGCACACACGTACACACACTCACACACACATGCACACACGCACGCACACACACACTCGCGCACGCACACTCACACACATGCATGCACACACACGCACGTGCACACATGCACGCACACACACACACATGCACGCACGCACACGCACTCACACTCACATGCACGCACGCACACGCACACACAGACACACGCACGCGCACACACACATGCACACACTCAGCCTGGACTTGCCTTGCTCACTGGGTGGTAAAATGGTCGACTGGGCAGATCATCAATCACACGGCAGCACTGAGGCGGGGAGGGGGAGGGTGGGGGGGCGCATTAGATTTAAGTAGCACGGAGGCCCCCGCCCTCAGATCTGAAACCCAGCCACCCATTCTGTTTGCAATCTGCATGGCAGATGTCTCTTATCTTTGACACCAGGAAACGAGGCCTCTATATGCACAGTGAGCAGCTTCAGATCCGAGTGTATTTTTAGAACAATGAGCCTGGAAGAAGAAAAGAGGCAGGGCCTGGCGAGAGGTGGATAATGGGGAAGCTAACTACTCGGGTCTGGATTTGTCAACTATTCATCAAACGTTGGAGGGGAGAATATTAGGAGTGTCCTCATTTCCATGTGGGGCGCAGCCCCAGGGGGAAGCGCCCTGCAGGCCAGGCTCACACCAACTGCCCACACCACTTACCGGGATGAGCTACTCCCTGCAAGCCCAGCAGAAGGCGCGGTCACCTCGGTGGCCCCGGATCCGCCGGAATATAATGGGCCCAGGTGTGGGCAGAGAGGGGCGTTGGGGCCTGACAGGGATGAAATGAACGAGCCGGTGCCAGTCTGCTCGGCCGGGGTTTGAAGGCACTGGCTGGTTCTTTGACGGGCTGGGATCCTACTGCTAGGACGAGCGTGGGGAAGTCCGTCAGTAAATGAAGCTTCAATCCTGGTCCTGATTTGTCACACAGATGGACAGTGGGGGGAGGTGGCACAATTAACATGAAAAAGATCGTTCTGAGGCAAAAACACTGTTCCGATTTCAGTTAAAGCTGACGCAACAGAAAATACCATGCCCAAGTGTACATGCATGCGTGTGACATGTACACAAGGCGGCATACATCTGGTAAATTTCTATCTAACGTAGCTGTGTACACACTCATAAGCCTACGCCCGAAACCTAAGCGCTGTGAGGGCCGACGCCTCCTCCCTCTCACTCCCTGCTATTCCCAGTGCCTGACACACAGCAGCTCCTCAGCCAATCAGAATGAACGAACGCTCTGGGCTCCCACCCATATAACGCAACTCATCTGCACAATGACTGGGAGGAAGGCGTTATCACCACCCCAAGTTTACGGTGGAAGGAAATGAGGGGAAAGGCAACTAGGTCATTTGCTAAAAGTCACTGGGCCAGTAAGATCTGAACCTAGCCTTGCCCACCTCTGAGCCCGGTGCCCTCTGCGCTCATGTACAATGGCCAGGCAGAGGACGCCGGGGGACACTCCCTCTGCCCACACACTCTGAGGACAGGACGGCAGCAGGCAGTACCTGCACAACCGGAAGGTGCACCAGCTGGGTTTCCCCACCTGTCAGCACCCTGCATCCCCACCCAGATTCCGATTCAGGGGCTGGCAGGTGTAGGTAGGACAGGGGGTGGAGACAAGGGGCCTAAAAGCATTAGTCCTCCATGTCTTTTAAAAATAGGTGTTGTCCTGTTTGTTCCTTACAGCCCAGGGTTGGAGACTCACTGAATGATTTAAAACCTCCCTGCCGAGGGCAGGGGGCCTCAGAGGCTGCTCAGAGAGGCCCAGAAAGTCGGGTTTTCCTGGCGTTGAGCTGAACCAGGCTGAGAGCATGTACTACCAGAAGGAAAAACACAGACATCTGGGGTACGTGCTCGCGTCTCAAATTCCTTTCATGTTTGGGAAGGAAAACTCCACAGGCAGAAGGGCACAGGCCTGTGGAGGCCCGCTGCATGCTGAGAGATACCTCAGAGGCTTCCAGGGCCACGTGGGAATTTAAATCAGTTTAAGTTTGCCTCTGCCAAGGTTGAGATGGGGGCATGGCCCCCGCGACCGGTTCTTCTGTGATCCAGCGCTTACCCTCAGGGATGCTGCCTTATTTACAGCTTGTGGTATGCCGACCCCTCCTCCGACCCCGAGTATGACTTTCTCATTTGTTATCCGTTCAAGTTATTTAACTAGACCCACTTTGGGGAAGCTGGTTATTTTTCTTGCATAGCCAGTTAACAGTGACACCTGGTGGCAACATGCAGCAAGGTTAGACCCTCCCCCCTTCCCCCCACCCCTCCCCCAAGTTGCAAGATTTATGCCCCTCCTTACAGGGCACACTCGCCAGATAAAAGCATTAAACTGGAATGGCATCTCTGTTCTCAGCATTTACAGCCTTGGTTCTATCAGCCACCCCCTGATCAATTTCCATTTCTAGAGTTTACAACCTGGATGTAAAAGCCTGCCACGAAGGCTATATTTAATATGACAACTTAAAAAAGCAAACACAGGCTTGGTCATTCTTTGGAGCCAGGAAAAGCAAACAGACGGAAGGAAAAACCCAAGTGTGACTGCACAGAGAGGAGTTTTATGGAGCTGCCCAGTTTGACGCCATTCCAGCTCCAGGGAGCCTGCCCCTCAGAGGTCCCAGCCCCCTCCCCCCACAGACGTCCAGACACTGGGGGCCCCACCCTTCCAGAGCAGCCACCGGCCTCACAGGCTTCCTCGCCAGCCCTGCCAGCAGAGCAGCTACTTCCAAAGCAAGCTGGTCCTCCACCCGGCGTGGAAGCTGACTGCCCGGGCGGGGACACCCATGGCTCCACTGGCTCTTCTGAGTGCTGTGCTGAGGCTCGAGTTTCTGTAACCCTCTCCTTACAGGGCTCCCCGCTGGGCCCAGGCAATGAGCACAGCAGCCTTCTCTTCTCTCATGAGCGGGCGGGGGAGGCACTGACTGCTGTGTGGGGAACTCGGAGGGGCAGGCGTGGGGGAGCAGGCGCCGCAAGGAGGCCGCTACAGCCATCTAGGTCAGAGATCAGGCTGCCCGGGCCTGTCCTGGAGGCGGGGAGGTGACGAGAGGCGGACAGTTGGAGGAGAGAGTGTGTAAGTTCGACAGGCTTCACCTCCGGAATGGCTGTGGCGTGCAAAGGATTACGAACAAACACCTGGACGGCTGGCGCGGCCATCTGCTGACCTTGTTCACCAGTCCCTGCAGATAGGGCCGTTTCCGTGCTGAGCAGCCCACCCATCTCCCTCTCCCCACTGGGGAACGAGGCTCACAAAGAGACCAGGTTCCCCCCTGTCTCCAGACTTCCTCTCCCATCTAGAGAGCTGATTAATTTTTGAATCAGGGTGCCACATCAGCTCCGGATCAAGGACAACACACTGATGTTTTCTCCCCTGACTTCAAAATAAGTTTGCAGATGATGTTTCTGAAGCAATCAACCTTGCACTTCCTCTCTCCCAGCCCTGCCAGAGGGAGGTCATCTGACTCAACCCCGAAAGGAATGCCACGGAGCAAACAAAGGCGCCGCCGCCAAGCCCAGCGTCAGGCTGCATTCTCCGCCTCCCGGGCGGGCGGGCGGGCATCTGAATACCAACTCAAGATTCAGCCAGGTCCGATTCCGGGTCCAAATGCTTTTCGTGGGGCAAAAAAAAAAGGGGGGGGGGGAAGGAAATGGAAAGATAATGAATCGTGAGTGTTAGCTTGTTTGATGGGTCAAGGATGAGGACAGGAGGCTACAGGGCAGGGACTATGCAAACCAGAGCTTTGTAACTCTCGGTTGTAACAGGCGCACAAAAGGACTTCCTTCCAGATGAACTCGTTAGGTTCTTGGACTGTACTTTAAATCCTAACACAATTAGCTTCAGGGACACGGCCCGGGGTGTGTGTGTGGGAGGTCATTTACATCCCACGGTTGATTTTCTAAGGAGCAGGGACGTCTGGGGATGAGACGCTGGTTAGGCTGCAGGCTGTGCTGGGGAAACCGGGGGTGATTCTGGGCCAAGGGGACGTGACGGGGAAAGAGACAGGAAGGAAAAAAGGGAACTGGGGAAATCAAGAGCAAAACATTGCAAAGGACAATAAATCAATTCCAAGAGATATTTCCATCACTCCCAGAGAGTGCGAGGTTTATAAGGGAGCAAGCTGGCAGCCCTGGGGACAGATTGCCCCTCCCCCACGCTTCCAGGAGCCTAGGAAGGGGGAGGGGCTGTCCCTGTGCTCCCTGAGGAGCTGGACGAGCTGCAGGGACACAGGGCCAGGCCACACGGGCGGTCAGGGGATGCCGGTGCCAGCGTGCAGGCTGCTCCCAGCTGAGGGGAGAGCGGGGGTCAGGGGCCAGTGTGCACTCTGGATCTCGGGTCTGGGGGACACCACCACGCTCAGGGCTCTAGCTTTTGAGATACAGCTTTTCCCATGAGAGGTGGTACAGCTATTCTCGAAGAAGCAAAACTCTTTGGAATGAGAATCACATCATTTCAGAGTCGGAAGAGGCCCTTTAAACCATTAACCCAGGGGTTCTTAACATTTCCTGGTTCACAGACTCCTACTATAATTGGAAGCGTGATGAGGCCTCTGTCTAGAGAAAGGCACATACGTGCGCGCTCGCACACGCCCAATTCTGCCTATCATCTGTGAGGGTTCAAGGCACCGGATGCCCACTAAGATGCTCCCTGCAGTCAAGGTATACAAGATCAGTAACCTAATGGATGCTTTCCTTCATAGACGAGGGAGCAGAGGCCCAGACAGGTGCCAGGGTCGCCTGGCCACCCGCCCCACAGGGCCTCGGAGCAGATGGCCTCTGTCCCCTCCAGCACACCATCTTTCTGCTTTTTGCCCCTTTGACATTGTTGCTGACGTCTGCAGCAGAGGTAAAGGTTACTTGTAGAGAGAAATGCGTCTAGTAAAAGTCCCATCTCTAGTGGTTCAAGAAATCGCACCTAAATCTAGCAGGAAGACAGAGACGGGGGAGGCACAGGGACGGGGGAGGCACAGGGACGGGGGAGGCACAGAGACGGGGGAGGCACAGGGACGGGGGAGGCACAGGGACGGGGGAGGCACAGAGACGGGGGAGGCACAGGGACGGGGGAGGCACAGGGACGGGGGAGGCACAGGGACAGGGGAGGCACAGGGACGGGGGAGGCACAGGGACGCTTCAGCTCCGCTCGCCATTAGCGAATCATCTATAATTTAGGACGGGCGTAAAGCGATGCGGATGATCGGGCAGACGTACCTCCTGGCAGCCTCTTGTAATTTCACAGGCTGTTTGGCGCTGAGGTAAATCAAGCAGGCATCGGCCACTTTATCCAGGTCACCCTCACCTGCAGAGAGGGAACACAAAACACGCGCTGGTCCCCGGACTTAATTCGGGACGTGCAGCCGCCCACTGCAGTCCGGTGACGCCGAAGAGCTCTTGGCTCCATCCTGCGAGTCAGAGAGACGCACCCAAGGTATGTGATAAATGAGGCCAAAGTGACATGGAAGGACGTGCACATGCAGGGCGGTGAGGGGCGCGGGGCTAAGCGGACGGCGCCATGGCGAGCGTGAGACAGAGCACGGAGTGCGCGTGGGTCCGGGTGAGACCGGCTGGTACCTACCTAGGTCCAGTCTCTCGCAGAGGGGGCCCAGGCCCTGCAAGACGGCCAGCTGCAACTTGAAGGCCAGCGTGTGGGAGTACACCGGTCCGGCCCTGGCACTGGCGGAGGCCTGGCTGGCCAAGGCGCCGGCCAGCTTTGGCAGGACATCTTTGCAGAACCGGTTCCGGAGGAAATCGCCGCACGTGCCTCCCAGGGTTTGCAGAACCTGCAGAAAACAGCCCCCGCGCTGGTGACTGAGCATGGCCAAGGCAGCCAGAGAGCTACAGAACGCTCGCTAATTCAATTTCATCTGCGACTCAGCTTGAAAGGAAAAAAAAAAAAAAGAATTACTGATGTTAATTCCTTGCCCACGGTTTGTGATTCTGACAGTTATGAATTTGGAGGTCTCCGCTCCCAAGGTATGGCTGCTTCTACCCATAAATACAGATTACACGGAGAATACGGCAAAGGCATCCTGGGCTGGACGAGTATGATTAATCCCTTGGTTTTCCTCCCTCTTCTGTTACAAAAAGATGACTTTAAAGCAGTTCCCATGCATAGATCATCTCTTGAGTCTTCCTAACTCTCCCGAGAAGAGACTTGTGTCTTTAACTCCAGGTACCTGAACAAACCCAAAACGGAGGCCGGTGGCTGGCAGAGGTGCCCTGGCCGAGTAAGGGCAGGGTCCCCAGCGGTCAGAGCCGCGTCGCAGGGCCCCCAGTCCCCCTCATTCCATCTTTCACAAGAGGCAGTCTCTTTGCGTGTCTCGTTTTAAACTTTCTCTAGCAGAACATATTGAAATGTTTTGCCCCGCTGCACAAGACTGAGTCCACGGGATAATAGGAATTTCTTTTAAAAATGGGTAAGCAAGGCATAACCCGCACAGAGAGCGCACGCCGACTTCGCAGAGGGCCAGGCGCTGGGGCGGGTCCCTCGGCCGGCTGGGCTGCGTGAGGAGGTCTGTCGGTGCCGCGTCGGGGAGGGTCAACGCAGCCTCAGTTCCAGCGCACACTCTTTGTATTTCTTCATTTCTCTACGCTCGCTGTCATTTCAAGATAACCTATTAATTTTCATACAGGAAAGCAGCACCTCTGAGTCAGATTTAGCAAGGCCTCCCTCCCTCCTTTCTCTCTCGCCCTCTCTCTCTCTCCACACTCACACACATGTCATTTTGTGTTTTTTTGAAAACACTATTAACAATTTTATGTTTTAAATGGAAGCTTGTTTTGATCTGGTATATGCGGAGAATCTCAGAGCCCCAAATTACTTCCGCGGAGTGTCTCGGCTGCATCCCCGGCTTCCTTTGTACACCCCTCCACGTGCGTTTTCTTTGTCTCATCTTGCTCGCCTACTTCTAATTTATATTAGCTTGCCATGGTAAACGTATCTCTGTAGGTTGCCTTAAGTGCTTTTTCGAACAAGGAAGAATATAAATAAGTAAGCGGAAACATGTGAGCTAATACAAGCCAAACTAAGAGAGAATAATACCTCACATATATGTAGGGCTTCTAATTTTTCAAAGCATTTCACCAAACCATCCCGTTTCCTCCTTGACAACAACACTGAGAGGAAGATGGGAGAGGTGTTCCTACACCACCTGACCAACCTGAGAATGGGTGGTCACGGGCCTTGCCCGCAGTCACGTGGCTGGCCAGAGATGCCCACGACTAAAGCCTAGGTCCCCTCACCGTGACTTGTGTGCAGTGCAGAGAACACAGGCATGACCTCACAGACGGGGGCTCCATCACTTACTAGCAGTGTGGTCTTGAGAAAATTCCTTAGCTTCTCTGAGCTTGTTTCCTCCTCTGTCAGAAATGGGACTAACGCTCTCTACCCTGCCAGGCTGTTGTGAGGAGCCTCCCGTGCACGGGGAAGCGCGGGCACGCCAGGGGCACGCAGCGGGCGCGCACTCAACACCAGCGGCCCTTTCATTTACTAGTTCATCCTGCTTCAAGGTCAGAAGGAAACTGACTTTTTCTTTTTTTAGTGAGAGAGACAGACAGGAAGGGAGAGAGATGAGAAGCATCAACTCATAGTTGCATCACTTCAGTCGTTCATTTTTTTAAAATTCATTTTTAGAGAAGAAAGAAAGGGGAGGGAGCAGAAAGCATCAACTCCCATGTGTGCCTGGACCAGGCAAGCTCAGCATTTCAAACCAGCGACCTCAGTGTCCCAGGTTGACACTTTACCTACTGCGCCACCATTGGTCAGGTCACTTTAGTTGTTCATTGATTGCTTCTCATATGTTCCTTGACCAGGGGGCTCCAGCTGAGCCAGTGACCCCTTGCTCAAGCCAGTGACCTTGGGCTTTAAGCCAGCAACCATGGGATCAAGTTGATGACCCTATACTCAAGCTGGTGACTCCAGGCTCAAACTTGTGAGCCTGCACTCAAGCCGATGAGCCTGCACTCAAGCCAGTGTGACCTTGGGGCTTCAAACCTGGGGCCTCTGCATCCCAGGTCAACGCTTTATCCACTGTGCCTCCACCAGTCAGGCGGAAGAAAACTGACTTTCATTGTCTTCTTTGTGTTTTTCTTATTTTTCTACCATCTTCAAGCTATATCATACTGCGATCAGATAAAAGGAGAACCAGTCTCAAAGGACGCCGGTGACCTGTACTTGCTCCCCTCTGTCCCCACGGCAGCAGGGGCCCCCAGCGCAGTACCTTGAAGGCCCTGAGCACTGCCAGGGGGTCATCGTTGGTGAGGCGGTGCACGAGTGGGGGCCAGGCGCGGTGAGCCAGGGGAAGGAGCTGGTTCCTGTGGGACTGCAGAACCAGCACACACAGGTCCAGCACGTCCAAGACCTGGAGGAGAGAGGGCGCGGCTTCAGGGACGCGGAAGGCTTGCGACCTGGTGAGCAAGTCACCGTTTTAAAAGACTAACACTTAGAAACTCCTTAGCTGGATAAATATTTACCGAGTCCCAACAACCTGCCAAGCAGTGGCTAGGTACTGGGTGGGGACACGCAGGGACAAAATACATATGCTTCCTTGCCTCTGTGGGACTTACGGTCGACCTGAGTTAGACAACTCCCAAATAAAGGGACGATTACCAACTGCGACAAGTGCTAGGAAGGACTGCAAGATGAAGAAGCCGAGGCTCAGAAAGGTGAGCTGATTATTCAAGGCCACAGGGCTGGGTGAGAGGCGGAGTCAGGATGTGAACGCAGGTCCGTAGGTCTGGCTCCAGTGTTGATGCTTGTCATAACTACGGGGCATACGCAACTGCTACAATGTCCCCGTAAAAGGGAAGACACTTGGCTAATGTACCAACCGGACACAGCCTGGCATGGAGCAGGCACTGGACAAGGGCCCCCCAAACGGGACGACAGGGGCGCGCTAGGAAGCGTCTCTGGGAGGTCTGACCCAATCCTACAGCACCGGGGCTGGGGGTCGAGACACTCTGTGCGCAGTTCCCCGGCCCACCTGCCCGAGCAGGGCCGTGCGCTCTCGTCACTGACAGGAGCTTCTCGGGGCAGCTGTGTTTCCCACTCCTCTGTGGGTGGGGAGGAGGGGACAGGCAGTGTTGACTTCCTTTGGATATTTCGATCTTCCCCCAAATGCTTCTGCGAGCCCTGCCCCGGGGCCCGCCCCACCGCACCCCACTGTCCGGTGACTGGAGTCACAGCTGTCTAGTTGAAGTCCTTGCTGAGGGGGAGGCTGCTTGGGAGACTGCCAGCAAGGGAGGGTGTAAGATTAAGAACCGTGTGGATGTTTTTCCTGGGATTAACATAGAAACAGAAACGGAGATGAGGGCTAGCGTCAGGCTTGGAAGGATGGCCACTTACAAGGACTAAAGCCTACATCTTGCATGAAGTCAGCTCAGGAAATGACATCCTTTCCAGAGAACACAGCTTTCTTTCCCTTGGAGATTCAGTGAGTCTCCCAGACTTTGTGGTTCTTAATTTCACCAAGGGGACTCAGCTCCCTTTGGCATCTGAGCTGAGACAGAAAAGACCTAAGAATGCCCCCCCCCCCCCCGCAGATTAATTCCTCTTGATGGCTTTTCCTGGCCACCACGTGCGAACCGGGAGATAAGGGCAGCTACCAGCTCATCCTTGTAGTCGCTGCCAGCCGGCCCGAGCCTCAGCTTGCCGCTCGGGGAAGGCAGGGAAGGGGCCACGCGCTGACCTTCAAGCGGATCTGCAGGCTTTTATCCGACAGCAAGTGGACGCAGCGCTCCGTCACGGCGGTCGCTATCTGGATGTGCAACGGCGGCGGCGGCTCCACCTGGGGACCCGCGTCATTCTCGTCCACTTGGGGAGGGTCCACCCGCTCCTCTGGAAAAAGAGCATACCAGGGACAGCACTCTATGAGATGCCCGACTTCAGCCTGACCTGCCAGCCTCAGACCAGGAGCAGCACTCACAAGGGAACATGTCTAGGAACTGACCCCAAGGAAGCCAAGCTAAATTTGGGTCAAGATCTGAGTCAAGATACTCACCAAAGCATTAACTGTAACAGATGAAAACTGGGGGGAAACTCTCCACGCCCACTCAAGGGGAGACAGCTTTATGAACCTTGGCACAGCCCTCAAATTTGTGTTACCAGGGGCTTTAGCGGCAAGGGAGCATGCCTATGAAATACTGTGTTAAAAAGAAAAGCAGCACGCCTGACCTGTGGTGGCGCAGTGGATAAAGCGTCAACCTGGAAACACTGAGGTTGACGGTTCAAAACCCTGGCTTGCCTGGTCAAGGCACATATGGGAGTTGATGCTTCCTGCTCCTCACCTTTCTCTCTCTCTCTCTCTCTCTCTCTCTCCCCCCCTCTAAAAAAAATGAATAAAAAAAATTAAAAAAAAGAAAAAAAAAGCAAAGCAGCAAAACAAAACAGAACAAAAAACCCCGCAAACAAATATTTTAAAAAGAGAAAAAGCAGGACATAATATTGCACACCCAGTGTGAGCACTATTATAGAAATTTTTATATAAAGATGGAGTACAAAATATTAACAGAGATGGGGTCGATCATGAGATAATAGATGATTTTTATCTTTCCCTATCTATACCTTTGGTCTTTTCTAAATTCCCATGAGTAAACATTTAAAATCAAAACAGAAGAGAACGAGGTTCTCTGCAGTTCCGTGGGGGCCTTTGGCCCTTTCCTCTCTCCTCTTGGTTCATCCTTGGGCTAAAGGGGCACATGTCTGTCTTTGCCAGTAGCCTTAAGGTCTTTTGATGGCCCAGATCAAGCCTTAGGCGTGTGTGCGCGACAGAGAGCACGGGGCAGCTTGGTGCAGCCGCGGGGAAGGGCTTTGGTTAGAGGCGCTCGGTCTGTGTTGCTGGCACAAGCCTTGTGGACCCTCTCACCCCGCTGAGAACGAGGGCCGAGGCATACGGACCGTCTTTGCTTGTTGAGAGTTAAATGAGATGAATGTTGCCAGCTATCACCACCCTTTCGCTGCCTGGCGTGCTTTGTCGCACGAGGGGTGCACATTTGTAAATTAAAACAACAGAAAGTCTTGAGAGTTTCATGAAACCCAGGCCAAAATCCCTACCCTGAAAAATTTTCCTCTTTACTTTCCTCCCGCCCCCGTGAGCAGCTGGGCTCACTTCCATTAGGTGAGCGCTGCCCCTTCTCTTTCCCCATTTCCGTTTCCTCTGCTGGAAAAACAGAATCTTACAGAAGAGGCTGCACCTGTCTCTAACAGATGCTGAAGAGATAAATGAAACCGCATGGGTACAATGCTTGGGTTTCTTGGAGAAAGGGACCTTAGATACACAAGGTGGTTTTATGGTGGTTAAAACAAACAAACAAAAACAGCAAAAACACGCACATCAAACCAACATCAAGCCAAGCCTTCGTTCTGATGCCAAGTGTGTTGAGCGGTGATTATGAGAACGGTAAGGCTGATTCCCTTCCCTGAGGAGGTGTTGCTGGAAACGCACCTACTGCAGAATGCTCCTTGAGGGGCGTGGGCTTTGCTGCTGGCAGGGAAGTTTGACTCAGTCAGTCTGCTCCCAGGGAACATCGACTAGAACCAGGAGGTCCTAATCGGGGAGGGGCGGATTCACCGACAGTGCGGGAGTCTCACACGGGGGTGGCAAAGCCAGATGACGGGGGATCGAGCTGCCTCCCCTGCTGCAGGTCTGAGCTCTGAGCGAGGTGTGCAGTTCACGGGAGGAAGGACGGGGTCAGCTCCAGGGCTCCAGAAACGGAACTGAGAGGAAAAAGCCTGACAAGATCTCCGATCAGAAAAGTCTGTCCTTGGGGAAACCAGCGACCATCATTTGGAGGGTGCTTCCCTGCCACTCAGAAGGAGTGTGTGCCGTCAGCTGCGTCGAGCGACTCTTTCCTGTTCCCCTGGAAGTACTGGTTTCAGTCCATCAGTCTCAGAGCAGAAATCACACTCACTCACAAGAAAGAAATCTGCTCGATTCCAACCCAACAAACTAATTTGGGACTCAGTTCAATTTAGGGTAGTTCTGAGACCACCAAGCTCATTATAACTTGGCATTTTATATTTGCAGAGGAGATTCTAATAATTTATTAATCCTTTTGTGACCTGAAGCTCCAGATTGAGCTTGTGAATAAAACAACAGGCCAGAGCTTCCGCCAGCCTCAACTGCCTTCTCCTTTATCATCTAAATTGGGAGGAAAAACACTGGACCCTCCCCCCACCAATAAATGGATGGACAAAGCATATGAATAAACAATGGGCATGAGTAGAAAAAGAAACTGTCAGGAGAGAAGCACAGAGAAAGATGTGCAACCTTTCCACCAAGCAGAGAAATGCACACTAAAATAGCAAGAACCATTTTAATTTAGCAAGAAATAAAAACCGGAGACAGTCAATGTTGGGAAGGTTGTGGTGAAACCGGTGTTCTCCTTGCACCACGGAAGGGAAGGTGTAAACTGATACAACCTTTCTGGAAGGCAATTTGGCAAGCATAAAATAATGTGCATTCCCTTGACCCAGAAATCCCACTCTGGGATTTCTGAAGAAATATGCAAAAAGGAGGAAAAGGTCATGTGCATGGAATCATCCCTGCAGCTCTGTTTATTAGCGTGAAAAGCTAGAAGCAACCTAAATCCACAGGGGAATGGATACTTAGTAGCAGCTATTAAAACATTAATTATGAAAATTCTGTGGCAACATGGAGAGTTCCTTATTATATAACTAAATGCAAAAAGGGCATAATGCATTTAAGCTGAGGCTGCAACCATATACAAATAGGTTTGCAACAAAAAAGAATGGAGAAAGATTACACAGAAAGGAAGAACGGCTATGTCAGCAATGGTGGGGTTACCAGTAACTTTTCTTCCAAACTTTCGATCATAATGTTTCCTTGTTTTTACAATAATCTGCTTCAAAGAGAAAAGGAACCAGCTAAGGCAAAATAAATAATAGTTACCTTCCTCATCACAATCTGAGACGTTTCCTTCTGCCACGTCCTTTTGCTTGAGGTAGTTCAGCAAGAACTGCTCAATGTCTTCGGCTGTGGTGGTATTTCCAAGTCCTTTCTGAAGGGCTGCTGGTCTTGGGCTCAAATGACTTTCCTCCTCCCCTCCCCTTTGTTCTTGGAGTTGCCCAACATCACCTGTGTCCGGGAACCACTGGGCTGTAAATAAAGTGTTACAATGATCACCTTGGTCATTGACAATAGGAAGTAATACTTTGTAATGGAATAAGCTCTTTGCCATGGTCCATAGCCCCCCGCGTGATCGTGATCTGGGCCCTCCCTCCCTGTCTCTCTAACCTTGTCTTCTAAGCACCCCCAGTGGCCCTATCACCTTCCAGTTCTTCCGGTGTGCCAGGTGTTTTCCTGCCTTAGAACTTCTGAATATGCCCCTCGCGCTATCTGGAATACCCCCCACCCCCACAAGCAGGCTAATTCTAACTCACTTTTCACGGTCTCGATACGAATAGAACTTGACCACTAGCGCCATCGCTTGACTCCCAATCTAATTTTAATTTAGGTGCCTTATGTGCTGTCTGATAGCACCATGTCCTTTCCTATCAATTCATCACGATTTGTAATTAGATTCAGTTTGTGTGCACTGTTCAGTATCTCAATCTCCCATTAGACTCTACGCCCCATTGATCACCCCGGGAAATCCAATATGGCCAGCAAAGAATGAATACTCAAAAATATATGCGGGATGAATCAATCCACTGGATTGGAGAACACTGGATTGGAGAAGATGTACAAGTGACAAAATTCTGAGGCCAGGATGCGCTACTCACTAGAAGAAGACAGACTCTCTGGAGGCTTGAGAATGAACAGTCTCACATCCCTATTTCTGATACAAGGTGCGGCAGGAGGCTGCCATATTCTCTCCAAAGCGTTTCCTTCTTCAGTGATGCTTCCCTACTTCTGATGTGTCACCAGAGCAAGCCTTACACATCACTGAGCTGGGGGTTTGCAAACTGCGCCCTGAGGAGCCCTAGGGCTCTGCAGAGAGGTCTCAGGGTCACAGTGGGGAGGTCAAGAGACAGGCTAAGGGCGGTGGGTCCAGGGTTTCTAGCCCTTCTTTAACCAGAGCAGCTCTGATTTCAATAATTTTTCTACACTGGGGTCCCCTAGGGCTTTGTTTCCAAAAGCTCTTAACACTTAAGGCATGAAAGAACAAGGAAAGCCCGCAGCCTGAATGTTCGCTCTCCTTGTGCAGAGAGCAGGCGGAAAGTCTCCTATAACCTTTAGCACCTGCTACCCCTTTTCATCACGGAGCCTCTGCACAGAGCCAGAGCGACAGCAGGCGGCGGGGCCAGGACGGGCCACTGGGAGGAGCAGGGGGCGATGGGAGCCTTCAACCCGCTCTCTGGAGGTTCCTATGTGGAGGGCTCAATCATGACAGTTCTCAATGCCTCATCCCCAGACGGAAGTCAGGCCCGTGCCGTTCTCTAAGGGATTGCATTCCCACTGAGTTCAAGTCGGGACCCAGCGTCTACACAGCTAAGAGCAGACAAGCTACAAAGATCGTTTTCTAGATTTAAGGCTAGTCGCCTGCCGTACATGAAAAAGTCTTAGCTCATACACGGCTTTTAAACATAGGAAATGAAGCTCAACTCACTCTTAATGCAAATTAAATTATAATAAGGTGCTATTTTTCTCCTATTAGACTAGCAAAGGTCAAAAAGCTGGTTAATAGAGAGTGTGGGTGAGGGCGTGGCAAAACTGGCATTCTTACATTGCGGATGGGAGTTTAAATTGGCACGAAGTCTTCGGAGAGCAACTTGATCCTCTATCCAAAATTTCAATGTGATGCTCTCTAAGCCAGCATTTGTTTTAGGAATTTACCTACTGATATACTTAGACATGTTCAAAATGATCTGCAAAGATATTCATCACAGCAATTTTTTTTCTGTGGTGGCAAAATACTGGAAACAACCAACATGCACATCAAAAACTGACTGGGTTGGCTCAGTGGTAGAGCGTCGGCCTGGTGTGCAGGAGTCCCGGGTTCGATTCCTGGCCAGGGCACACAGGAGAAGCGCCCATCTGCTTCTCCACCCCTCCCCCTCTCCTTCCTCTCTGTCTCTCTCTTCCCGTCCCGCAGCCAAGGCTCCATTGGAGCAAAGTTGGCCCAGGCGCTGAGGATGGCTCTGTGGCCTCTGCCTCAGGTGCTAGAATGGCTCTGGTTGCAACAGAGCGACGCCCCAGATGGGCAGAGCATCGCCCCCTAGTGGGCGTGCCGGGTGGATCCCGGTCAGGCGCATGCAGGAGTCTGTCTGACTGCCTCCCCATTTCCAATTTCAGAAAAAAAACAAAAAAAACCCGACTGCTTACATCAATGATGGTGCAGCCACACAATAGAATATGATGCAGCCGCCAAAACAATGTGGCAGGTCTGCACGTCTAGACGGGGCACAATCTCCAAGTGCTGAGGAACGTGACACGGGCGCTTTCTTTCACAGACACCTTTATGTTCTGTGGTTGTGAAGAGTCAGCCCACCAGTAGCTGGTGCTTAGGAGTAATGTCACTGGTGATGGCGCTTGTCCTCACTATGGTCCCTCCTACTCTTTCGTCACTGCTTATGAAACACTGTGTTTATGGTAACTCAACTTCCTACGACATGTCCTGGGGTCTTTCAGGACCTTTTGGACGTTTCCTGAGACCATACTTTCACTCCCATCTTAAAGGAGTGACCGTCAGGCAGACAAGTGGCTGACAAAGCAGAAATGGCAGCGTCCGGGGCTCCTGTGATCTGTGCGTGAGCGATCAACTCCGCCTCGGCGCCGCTTACCCTGCAGAACGCAAGCGTCTTCTGGGTTACCTCTAGCTTTCAGAAAAGCTATCCCCCACTGTGCTTCTTTGCCTAAGATGCTCTCTAGCCAGTCTTCCCCTCCCTGGTTTTCCTCTCTGCAATGGAGATCCCTTCCTCCTCCATTTCAATTAAAAGGAAAAAAAAAAAAAAAGCACTACATAGGATTTCTCCCTGAGAGATGACCAAAGACATCAGTAATCCCAGGCAATTCCATTTTCAAGGCTCAAGTTGAGATAGCTCCCGAGAGGATATATTTAACCGGCCTTTTCTTAATACATTTTTTTAAACCTCAAATTAACATGTAGTCGAGTTCCCCCAAAGTATGATACTAAAGGAAGAAGTCTGGAGTGGATTTGGCCCATGGCTGTCAGCCTTGATCTACAATGTGTACGCCGTCAGCCAGTCTCAGCAGTGTTTCCGGGAGGGCAGCGGCCCGTTCCCCTCGGTCCCTGCTGACGTCCCAGGGACTAGGCCGGTACACAGGCTTCCGAGTCATTTCAAGATGAAACCTGAGCTCCTTGCCTGGGTCTTTGAGGCCCTGCGGGATTGCTCCTCGCCCCCCTTTCTGATTTCACCTTGGACCAGTCTCCCCACCATGACCTCTCTTCCATTCTCCATGGACGCCACGCCCCTTCTCCCCTCCGGGCCTTTGTACCTGCCCTTTCCTTCGCCTGAATGTTCTTAAAAACCAAAACCAGAGGGCCCTGGCCGGTTGGCTCAGCGGTAGAGCGTCGGCCTAGCGTGCGGAGGACCCGGGTTCGATTCCCGGCCAGGGCACATAGGAGAAGCGCCCATTTGCTTCTCCACCCCTCCGCTGCGCTTTCCTCTCTGTCTCTCTCTTCCCCTCCCGCAGCCAAGGCTCCATTGGAGCAAAGATGGCCCGGGCGCTGGGGATGGCTCTGTGGCCTCTGCCTCAGGTGCTAGAGTGGCTCTGGTCGCAACATGGCGACGCCCAGGAGGGGCAGAGCATCGCCCCCTGGTGGGCAGAGCGTCGCCCCTGGTGGGCGTGCCGGGTGGATCCCGGTCAGGCGCATGTGGGAGTCTGTCTGACTGTCTCTCCCTGTTTCCAGCTTCAGAAAAATGAAAACAAACAAACAAACAAACAAAACCAAAACCAGGATGCTGACAACTCCGCACCTACTCACGGGCCCTTCTCAGCCTCCAGGTCTTGCCTCTGGTGTCACTTCCTCAGAGAGGCCCTCCTTGACCACTCACTCTTATCCAAAGAGCACATGTCCACTGAAAGTAGCCTCTCCCTGTGACTCTCTTGTATCAACTGGTCTATTTTCTTCACAGTGCTTACAAGGTTTGGAAATGAGCATGATAGTTTGTTTACTTGCTCATCATCTCCCTTGAAGCGGCAGGAAAGTCTCGTTCGCTGCTGTATCCTGTTACTTAGCACAGTGCCCGACCTATGGCAGACATTCCTGAATGAATGAATGAATCAATGAAATTTATACTGCACGGGAATGTTCATGAACGAATGGACGAACACTGGAAATGGTGTTAGCTACAGGCCAGAGGGCTGTCCCTGACTCAGTCACCTTCCGGGGGAAACTCTCTTACATGGGCTTGGCTTTCTCAGCTGGGAAGATGAGGTCAGTGACCTTTCCCCCAACCCTGGAGGCTCTTGGCAGTACTGCCGTAAGAGCTGGAGCTGTGCTCTTTGGGTAAAAGGGACTCAGGTATACAGCTCATTACTTTTTTCATTCAAAGACTAACTGATCCACTTGAGGGATTCTTTTTTTTCATACAGTCCAAAAAGTTGGCCACTTTAATGGCAGTGAACACTTCTGATAAGACCCCCAACAGGATCAAAGGGAAGGAGAGAATCTCACACCACCTCCTACAACGAAAATGTTAAAAGAAAGTCTCTAGACCTGCTCTGTCTATGTGGCAGTCACTACTTACACGTGTCTATTTCAGCGAAAATAAAAAACTCAGTTCCTCGGTTGCACTAGGCACACATAGCTAACGGTTACTGGACTGGACCGAACAGACACAGAGCGTTCCCTTTGCTACAGAAAGTCCTATTGGACAGTACTGTACTAGATTATCTGAATAATTCACGTTATGCCTGTTCTCCCTTAGCACAGATGTTGCTAATTCTTAAGGACTGTCAGGATCAGCTTGGTATATTGAAGGGGAAAATATCATAAATCCCGACTTTACTCTTTAATTGTGTAACTCTGGCTAAGTAGGATCTCAATGAGCAGTAGCTCTTCTTATCTGTAAAACAAAAATAGTATCTACATTTAGTCTGCAGGGTTTAGGTCCCTGGCAGAGCAGGAACTCGGTAGACAGTAGAAATTATTAAATATATACATACATATATATATATTGTGTGTGTGTGTGTGTGTGTGTGTGTGAGTGAGCAGCGGAACCCTACCATAACATGTGGGACTGGACAGATTCAAATACTATTCAAAGTAAAATAGTATTCAAATAATGTCTTCCATAGCATAACCACAAAGAGAAAAATAAGGTTAGGCAGACAAGGATACTAGCATTAAAAAGGGCTCTCAATGTACCTAATGCCACCAGCAGGGCATGCAGGACACTGACAAAAGACGTGGCTCTCTTATCATAAAACTGGTCCAGGGCAGCCAAGACATCCTGAACCACGTCTGCCACCAAGGGAAGCAGGCCGGCGTCGGAGTTCCGCAGCATGACTTCCAAGACCTTTGGGCTGTGGGGGTGCAGAGACAGATGGCGCAGATTTAAAGAGATCCCGTTCACCAAATAGTCTGAATTTTGACTGATCAGGTGCTGGAGGGAGTCGTAGCCACAAGCATGGCAAATGTCCATCATGGCGCTGGTGGCTGCCTGGCTAATGAGCAGGGACTGGTCTCCAGCCTTCTCCAATACGGGGTAGAGGGCAGACATCAAGAGCAAACGGAAGTCTGTTCCCAGTGCGTATGCAAAGTGGCCAATCCCTTCCAACTGGATGCATAGTTGCCAGATGTTGCTGTTCATGGAGCAGATAGTGGGGCTGGGCTTCGAGAAGGCTGGAAAAGACACAACTTGGCAGGTGTGCGCGCCAGATGTGATGGCCTGGAGGCCTGCCTGCTTCATTGTTAGCTCCTCTCCCATTTCTTCAGTGTCAATACAAGTGACCAAATACCAGTTTTCTTGGCTCGTGTATTCTTCGAGGAGAGTGGTCACGATCTCTCTCAGTTCCTCTGGGCTTGTTTTAGCGTGCTTTTCATGAAGATTTTCCACGTCCGGCCCAGCAGCTCCTGCGACTAGTTCATTAAGGATCATGGCGGCTTGCTTTCGGTAAGCCACGGATTCGTGGTACAGGTCCATAAAGTGATCCACAAGCAGATAGAGGTTCCCATAGAAACCAAGGAGCTGACAGACCTGCCGCAAGAGTAGGAAAACCCTCTCGTCAGTGAAGAAGCGGAAATACCTCCTCTGGACCTGACTCCGTGGCCAGGCGGCGGCGGTCTCTGCAGAAGCCCGCAGGTGACCGGAGTCCCAACGCCGCTCTTCGACGATTTTGACGTCGGCCACGTTTAGTTCCAGCACTTGGATGAGCGCTTTGGAGAGGCGCTGGAGGTGGGCCGCAGAGTTGAGGACAAAGTTCACTCTGGGGCCCAGGAGTTTCAGATAACCCAGTAACAGGGAGAGCGTGGAGAATTTGCCCTGATCGTCTTGGGAGTTCATCAGGCGGGGAAGAGAGGTGGCCAGGGAGTGCAGGTTTTCTGACAAGATGTCGGCAAAGGCTCTGCTGCCCACCACGACTTTCCGATCTGCAAAACGTCTCAGAACGTGACTGCACTGGGCTTGGACTTCGGGACTCTCGTCGTTGAGCAGGCCCACCAAAGCCTTCAGCAGGGGCCCCGCCGACGCGACCAGTGACTGACCGCACTGCAGAAGGAGCGTCTCCACGAGCTCTACCAGCTCCCGCCTCGCCTTCCAGTGCGGGTGGACGGACACGCACTCGGTTATCTTTTGAATAAGGACGGCCAACTTGTCGCCAGTATTTTTGACCCAACCGGCTTCCCTGTGAACCATCAGCTTTGCTACTCTGGGCTCCACCGCCGGCTTCTCTTGGACCTTTGGGATTCTCCGGAGCTGTTCGTCGGCCATGACGAAGCCCACTGTCTTGTAAAAGATCTTTAGGGAAGCTACGACGACGCCGTGCCCTTGTTTAAAGTCTCCTGTGATGATCCTGGTCAGGGCAGTGGAGACTCCAGGTAAGAAAGAAGCAAACAGGTCCCCCAGCTGCTCCTGCTCCAGCTCATTCAGGGACCGCGGGTGGTCGTCACACTCACACTGGAGGAGGAGAACCTGCAAACAGTCTAAGGCGGCCGTTTTCATTTGCTTTGATTTCTCCTGCTCCGCGAGGCCTAACAGTAAAGACACGGCAAACCCCAAACGGGGCAGAACGGAGGGCCCGTAGAAGGTCAGGACGATGTCCCCGTAAGCCGAGTGCATCAGCGTGCCGAGGCCCCGGACCACGGCCAGCTTCAGCTCCTCGGACACGGCGGCGGGCTTCTGGGCGTGGGGGGAATAGAGGCAACCGGAGAGCTCCGAGAAGAGCTCCTGCAGCAGCTCCTGCTCCTTCACGCACGTCGAGGAGAGGACGGCCGTGAGGCACTCCACCACGCTCTGGACCACGCGCTCCCTCTTGGGGCCCGGGGTCTTCAGGGCAAACCGCAAAGGGAACAGGATGTACTGCTGGAGCTCCTGGAGGGCCGCGTCGCTGACGGTGCGCAGCTGGGCCCGCAGCTGCTCCACGCTCTCCACCGTCTGGGTCCTGGTGAGCTGGACACAGACGGGCCGCAGAACGCCGAAGGCCTCCTCGGGGGTGTCAAACACCGCCATCCTGCCGAAGCCCTGCTCTCACCAGGGACGCATCCTGCAGGCGGGACGAGGGAAACTTTTCAGTCAAGGTCAAGCTCAAAGTGAACTTGCATTCATCATTCAACAGACTCGCAGTGGGGGACTGTGTGCCCGTCACAGCGCGAGGCAGCAGGGGAGCAGTGAAACTGAGGAGGTGGTCCCGGTCTAGCGAGGGGATTTTTATGGAGGCAGAGGGCCCTGTAACCACTCCCCAGAACGAGATGCAGACTATTTCCAGCACCCTGGAAAGCTCCCCTGTGCCCTCCCGCCATCGAGTCCCATTTCCCCTGCGCAGAAGCAGCCGCGATTCTGACTTTTATCACTACGGATAAAAAGTTATGCCTCTTCTTGTCGTGGAAGAGGGTTTAAGCAGGGGGTGTGATAACGATCAACTTCATGCCCTGAAAAGGTCCCCTGGCAGCCAGCAATATGGCAGGAGAATCAGAACTAGGTGAGGCTGAAAGAAAAAATAAAAAAGAGGCAGAGAAATGGAAAAACCAGGAACGCACGTTATCACAGAAATCACGGGAGAGAGAGTCAGGCCGGATGGAAAGGTGGGCACAGGCAGGTTGGCAGGCTGGCACGCGGGCACCGGAGGGAGACAGGTTTATGGGCAGGCGAAGGAGTTGAGCAACTTACTGCAAGAGCCTCTTTTCTCAGTGAGGAGAAATTCAAAGCCATGGGCTGACAGCGAACGAGAAGAGGGTAAACAGAGGGCTTAAGGAGAGAAATAAAAGTCGCAAATATTCCCTTTGGGGAAGCAGAGCATGCTGGGAAGACATAAAAGTGTGGCCCAAGGGTACTGAGTACTGAGCTGAAGCTGGAGACCATAAAAGTGTAGAACTGTAAAGTGCTGGCACAGGACGGAGGCTCAGAGACCATCTAGTCTGGTGGTCTCTCCATCTCTCTCTCTCTCCCTCTCTCTCTCTCTCTCTCTCTCTCTCTCGGCTGTAGTTGGTGGGGGCTTCTGAACAGATGATGACAGGAAAAGGTCTCTGCTGCCTCTCCCCATCCCCAACCCCACGGACTCCCCTGAGCCCCAGTGCCTGGGGCTGGCAGGCAAGCGATGCTTGTGGGTGTGGGCACGACCTGCTCAGCCCAGACAGCTGGTGCTGAACTGTCCCCCTGGATCAGGAGAGGGCTCCAAGGCAATAATCAGGCTTCAGTAGCCCTGAAGAGAGCGTGGTCCACAGAGCTGCATGGACCCTTGCGAGGAACGGCAATGCTGGTCTCCAGGAGGCTTCCTGGGAGGATATCGCCTGGTCTCTGTGACCCCCAACAAGCCAGGGAAGGGAAGAAGCCTCAAACTGTCCTTATCCCGGGCTCAGAAAACGCCAGGCGTGGGTGCCGGAAAGCTTGGCTGGGGAGTACTGACATCTCATTGGCACCAGCTCACATGCCGATGACCCAGAGGCTGCTGGGTAGCTGGGACAGCAGGAGAAAAGGAAGATGACCACTGAACGGGACCTTGCAGTTGGAGAGAGCACCCCTGCGGTGGTGAACTTTAGATGAACAGAACTACTAAAGGGGACAGGCAAAAATCTGAAAAAGAAGAAGACCAAAAAGGAAGTTCAAGTGGAGGACAAAAGATATTTCTAAGAGGTTTTCAAACATGATTTCTATTGCCCCCCCCCCAAAAAAAAAACAGCTTAATTGATCAGGGAAACAAACAAAAAAGATGTCTAATTGCTGAGATCCAATGAGCTGTCTGCAAGATCAAGTAGAGTTATCTCAAAACTCTGGGCAGAAATACAAAGAGATGAAAACTGTGAGACCTCGGGGACCGATCTGGGAGAACCAACGGGCCAATAGCTGGGCATTCTGGACGGGGAGGGGAACAGATGGAGAAGCTACAACAAATAAATCACTAAAACATTTCCTTGGGCTACAAAGAAAGATTTATCGGGAGACTGAAAAGACAAGAAGGCTACACACCTAGCCACATGCTGGTAAGATTGCAGTACACTAAAAAAAATACAGAGAAAACTCACATATGCTTTCAGAAAGAAATACCTATGTATTGTGTACACACAGACAGAACCAAAATGCAAGACAATCATGCCAGAAGGGGCAGGGAGGGTACATAAGAAATGGTGTGTTGGGAGTCCAGCAGTATCAGGAAGTGGTCAAATAATTTCCATTCGGTTATACCACATCAAGAATGTGTGATGAGCCTGACCTGTGGTGGCGCAGTGGATAAAGCATCGACCTGGAAATGCTGAGGTCGCCGGTTCAAAACCCTGGGCTTGCCTGGTCAAGGCACATATGGGAGTTGATGCTTCCAGCTCCTCCCCCCTTCTCTCTCTCTGTCTCTCCTCTCTATCTCTCCCTCTCCTCTCTAAAATGAATAAAAAAAAAAAAAAAAAAAAAAAGCACTTCTTACCTAAGAGTGTGCCTTAAAAAAAAAAAAGCCTGACCAGGCGGTGGCGCAGTGGATAGAGCGTCGGACTGGGACCCGGGTTCGAGACCCCGAGGTCGCCAGCTTGAGTGCGGGCTCATCTGGTTTAAGGAAAAGCCCACCAGCTTGAACCCAAGGTCGCTGGCTCCAGCAAGGGGTTACTAGGTCTGCTGAAGGCCCGCGGTCAAGGCACATATGAGAAAGCAATCAATGAACAACTAAGGTGTTGCAACGCGCAACGAAAAACTAATGATTGATGCTTCTCGTCTCTCTTCGTTCCTGTCTGTCTGTCCCTGTCTATCCCTCTCTCTGGCTCACTCTCTGTCTCTGTAAAAAAAAAAAAAAAAAAAAAAGAATGTGTGATGAAATCTGTACGCTGAGCTCCAAAAAGACTGTAAAACAATACATACCATTGGGTCAAATAAAAAACAAATAATACGAGGGTAGGCAAGAGCCCAAATGAAACGGTGGTAATAATTCAGTTTCTCAACAGAGGCACTGCTGACATTGGGGATGGATAATTATTTGTAGGTGGAGGGATGTCCTGTCTATGATAAGATACATAGCGGCATCTTTGGCCTCTGTCCCTCAAATACTAATCGCACTCACCCGGGTGTGACGACCAAAAACGTCTCCAGACACTGCCAAATGCCCCATGGAAGGCAAAAATCGCCCCTGGATGAGGACACCTGGTGCTGAGTCAACATAATCCCATCAAAACCCCAGCAGGATTTTTGTAGAAAGTAACAAGATGATTCTAAAACTGACATGGGAATGCAGCGCACCTAGACTAGCAAGGACCATCTGGAAGAACTGAATCGGTGAGTCGTGGTGGTGTTTAGTTGTGACGCCGCCCGATTTCAAGATTTACTGTAAAGGTGCAATAATTACAGGCAGGGTGTTATAGGTATAAAGAAAGACAAACAGACTGATGGAACAGAAAAGGGTCCAGAAATAGCCCCCACATGTAAAATAGCCCACGTATTGACTCACATACTTGACAAAGGCGATACTGAAATGAAGGGGGGGGGGAGAAGAATAGTCTTTTCAGTTAAAGGTACAGTGTCACCTGTGTCACTTGGCTGTCCATATGAATATATATGTACATCGATCCTCTCTCACACCAAATTTAGATGTGAAATGTGAAACAATAAAGCTTTCCAAAGAAAACAGACTATCTTTGTGATCCTGGAGTAGGCAAAGATTTCTTAAATAGGATACAGAAAAGGGTGAACCCTTAAAAAAAGGATAAGTTCGACTACATTCAAATTAAGAACTTGTATTCACCAAAAGACACCAATCCAAGAGGGAAAAGACACTTTGTGTAAGGCAAGAGACTTCTCATATATCTGGCAAAACACTCATATTTATAATATGAAAGATTTAAAAAATAAAGCATTAAAAGGCAATCCAGTGCTTTCTTCCTCTTCTCCTAAAAACTTCCTTCTACCACCCCAACACACACACACACACACACACACACACACACACACACACACACACACACTACAAAAGACAAATAAATAAAGAAGAAAAAAAAAAGACAACCCAACGCGGAAGAGAACTTGAACAGACGTAGCACAAAGGAGGATATCTAGGCCCTGGCTGGTTGGCTCAGTGGTAGAGCGTCGGCCTGGTGTGCAGGAGTCCCGGGTTCAATTCCCGGCCAGAGCACACAGGAGAAGCACCCATCTGCTTCTCCACTCCTCCCCCTCTCCTTCCTCTCTGTCTCTCTCTTCCCCTTCTGCAGCCAAGGCTCCATTGGAGCAAAGTTGGCCCGGGCGCTGAGGATGGCTCCATGGCCTCTGCCTCAGGCGCTAGAGTGGCTCTGGTTGCAACAGAGCATCGCCCCCTGGTGGGCATGCCGGGTGGATCCCGGTTGGGCGCATGAGGGAGTCTGTCTGACTGCCTCCCCGTTTCCAATTTCAGAAAAAAGAAAAAAAAAGGATATCTAAATGGCCAATAAATACATGAAAAGACAGTCAACATCATTAGTCAGGAAAATGCAGTTTAAAACCACAATAAACTTACAGAACGGCTAAGCTAAAGGGATGAAAAGAAAAAGAAAATAACAGGCGTTGGTGAGGATAGGAAGCAACCAGAACTTTCATTCTGCGCTGGTAGGAATGTAAATTGGTACAGCTACTCTGGGAAACACTTTCGTAGTATCTATTATTCTAAAGGTGCACACAGCTTTGCGCCATGTAATTCCACCCTTTTATATACACCCAACAGAAATGCATGCATAAATGTATCAAAAGATGTGTTCTGGAATATACTATCCACAATTGCCTCCAAACAGAAGCTACCCAAATGCCCATCTATGGTAGATAAATTGTGGATGTAGTGGATAAATGGATAAATTGTAGTATATTCTCTCAATGGAATACTATACAGATGAAGATTTACCACAATTGAAAATCTTCAAAAAAATGGGTTACAGGCTCAGAAACATATAAACTAGCTTTCTGTGAAGAAGACAGCATAACAAATTGCTACTTTGACATGACTATAAAAGGCAATCATATACCTTTATGGGATGGCCATGAAATCACACTTGTGTGACAATATGTCAATTACAGAAGGAATTGTTTAGAGATTTAGAGCCTTAGGAGCCCCAGATTCTATTCCTATAAAATACAACTCCGATTATTTAAAGTGGTGCTACAGTTTGCTGTGGCTGTAACTGACTGCAACAGGGGTGTTCCGGCCCCGAAAGTGAGCTGGGGATGAGGCATTCAGCACAAGCCATTCTCTGGGCGAGCAGGGAAAGCAGACCAGAGCTCACGTGGGACAGACAGTGACTGAATAAACCTAGCCTGAAGCACCAGTTCTTGACTGCTGATGTCAATCTAAACCTTTCTGAGTTCAGTGCTCTCCTCCGGTGCAAAGCGGCCAGGTGAGGGAAGAGGTGCACAGGCGCAGAGCAGGAATGAACCCACTCCCCCTGGCAGCCTCCTCCCCTCCTCCCCATCCCTTTCTGCCTCTTTACAGGGCCTGGCTATGTAAGATCCCTGGGCCACGGTGTTCTGGTGGTGAAGACAACAGGCTCAAGCTGTACAGATTGCTATCTTCACAGGCACTTCAGCGATAAGATGGAAGATCACAAAGTACTTACTGTATCACAGAATCAAGAAGTGAAAAAGGGAGGGGGAAACAAAAAAAAGGTGCAAAGGAATCTGAACAAGAATGAACAGGAAAGTGTTCACGGATGGAGGAGAGTCAGGGCTGGGGTTGGGAGAGGAGACCCTCGGGCTCTCTGGGAAGGGAAGGCTGCTCAAGGTAAAGGTACCTGGCACGGGCAAAGGCCAGGAGGCAGAAGTCACAGCACCTGATGAAGCAGAGACAAGGCAGAGCTGCCGTCATGGCAGGTGAGCCACACCTCACCCGGGCGTGACATCGGATCCCGGGCTCCGGGTCTCTGTACTTGCTGTTCCAACACGTCCACCTCTCTCAGGCTTTGCTCAAATGGGAATTCCGAGTAAAGCCTTCTCTGATCACCCTTATCTGAAACTGCAACCTAGCCTCACCCCTCCTTACCCTGACACCCCTATTTCCCTTCCCCGCCTTTAAGATTCTCCTCCACAGCACTCAGGACCATCCATCAAAGCAGACAATCTACCGGTTTATTTGTTTATCGTCTCTCTCCCCTCACTAGGACACAGGCCCTATGAAAGCAGTGATATTTGACAGGTTTGTTTATTGCTGCTGGCACAGAGCAGGTATTCAGTAAATGCTTGTGGAACCAACAGCCACAGCCCAAGGTCTGGTTCTCTCATTGGCAGGGCTTTGATGTCAGCCACGCCTGCCTGAACTGGATTCTGGGTAAAAAATCAAATAGAAATAGCACACTCTTCTTCTCTTGGGGTCAGTTATTCCCCTAGGTAGTTGATCTGCTCCATCACGGGCAGATCTTACTAGATGCATTCTCAGGGTCCATCTTAGGTCCCGATTTTGGCTGTGCCCAGCCCATGTTTAGGCTGTTGCCAGGACCGGGACAGAATGAGTACGGGAACGTGAATCTGACGATCTGGATTCCAGTCCTGAACCTCTTAGTACCTGGCTGTGTGATTTCCATGAATTTCAGTTCCTTCATCCCAAAGTAAATGTGGTGGATAAAATGATCTTCAAAAACTTCCAGCTTTGATGAAAACCTACCTATGGATAGGAAGACTGGGTTTCGATCCCAGAGATCGGAGTTCAGACACAAGAATTTCCAATACAAGTTTCTGAATATCAGGAAGAGAATTAATACTTGTTGAAAACACCCACCATCTGCCAGACAATGTACATAAGGCTGTATGCACTTTTCCATGATGCAAGAGGCTCCCAATCCGACTGTTTAACAGAATCAGGGGGAACGATGTAGGTACAGACTCCTGGGCCTTATACCAGGTCTCCTGAATGAGAATCTACACTGGGGGGAAGGCGGCATTGGCAGGTATGCTTGGAAATCTGCTTTTTTAAAGTTCACAAGGCCAAGCTGATGACCACCCAGATGTGGGAAGCCTGCGCTGTATACACTCAACACACTGTCTTTTCCAAACAACAAGAGTCAGGTGATGAAAGAGGTACTCGTTCAACGATCCATCTGGCAGTAGTGCTCATCGTACACCGGAGGACCACTGCCTTGGGTTAAAATGACGGGCTTATTTGTGTGTCTCTCCAGCAGAGCTGTATCCTTTGGTGTTGCCGCTTTACTGTGGTTTTTTCCAGCATCTGGTGCAATGTCTGCCAAGCAGTTCCCACGCGCTGTTAGTTCAATAAATGAGTAAGAGCTGGATAAACATTAAACCTCCAGCGCGTCCTGAAGTTCTGTAGCTCGCTGCTCCTCCTTCTTTCTACCTCGAGAGGTGTCCTCAGCATGTACTACATGCCGTACGCTATGAGGGCCTGGAGACACAAAGTTAACTGGAGGGTCTGGCCCTGCAAGGGGGGCCTGCACTGCAGAACACTCAGTGCACAAAGCAGAAGGTGGAGGACGGGAATCAAGGGGACTTCCCATAAATCCTTCCAGAAGTTACTCCAGGCTCACTCAGTACTTTGTTTACAGCTGTCCTCCACACAACACTTGTGAAACAGTGCCCTACAGTACACTGATACTTTGTGTGAAGCAAAAATGGGTCACACTGAAAGTATAGGTGATCACAGGCATAGGCAGTGACTTCAACTCTCCTCTCTCAACAACTGACAGGACAACTAGACAGACAATCAGCAAGGATAACTGAAGAACTCAATACCACCATCAACCAACAGGATCTAATCAGCATTTACAGAGTACTTCAACCCACAACAGCACAATACATATTCTTTTCTCTCTCTTCTTAAAAAAAATTATTGATTGAATTTTAGAGAGAGAGAGAGAGAGAGAGAAACATCGATTTGTTGTTCCACTTATCCATGCATTCATTGATTCTTGTATGTGTCCTGACCAGGGATTGAACTTGCAACCCTGGCATATCGGGACAATGCTCTGACTGACTGAGCTACTGGCGACGGCGACATATTCTTTTCAAGTGCCCATGGACCATATACTGAGAGCATATCCTGGGCCATAAAACAAACCTTAAAAAATTTTAAATAATCAAAATGACACCAAGTATGTTCTCCAACCATGATGGAATCAAACGAGAAATTACTAACAGAGAGAGAACAGGGAAATCCCCAAACACCTGGAAACAAAGCAACACCTTTCTAAATAATCCATGAGGCAGAAAGGAAATCTCGGGGGAAAGTTTTAAACAACATGGAAATCAACAAAAATGAAAATACAACATACTAGAATTTGTGGGACACAACTACAGCTATGCCGAGAGGGAAATTTACAGTCCTAAATCCATGTTAGAAAAGGGGAGAGGTCTCAGATCAATAACCCAAACTTCCACCTCAAGAACGTAGGAAACCAAAGCAAGCAGAAGGAAGAAATAAAAATCAGAACAGAAATTAATGAAACTGAAAACAGAAAACAATAGATAAAAAAAAAAAAATCAATGAAACAAAGAACTGGTTCTTTGAAAAGATCAACAAAATGAACAAACTTCTGGGAAGACTGATGAGAGAGGGAGAAATTAGCAATATCAATAATGAAATAAGGTAGCACTTTTAGATCTCAAAGACGTTGTAGATATCAAGAATAACAGAGTTACACCACAAATAATTTTACACACATAAATCTGACAACTTAGATGAAATGGCAAAGTTTACAAAAAACACAAACTACTATAACTCATAATATGAATACATCATTTGAATAGCCTTATAACTTTTAAGAAGACTGAATATGTCATTAGCAAACTCAAAAAAATTAAAGAGAAGAAAAAAAAAATCTCCAGACTTAGATGGTTTCACTGGGAACTTGCACCAATCATTCAAAGAATTAACACTAGACTTCCAGACAAGATGAGAGACGGCATAGGTAAACATGGTACTCGCCTCTTCCCACAACATCAAAATTACAACTAAATTACTAAACAACCATCATTCAGAACCGCCTGCTCTCTGGCTGAATGGAAGTCCTACAACTAGGGATTTAAAGAAGCCACATCAAAACTGGTAGGAGGGCCAGAGACACTTAATGGGCTGGTCCCATATCCACGTGTGGAGGATAAAAATTGGGAGGAATATTTCGGCTGCAGAGATCCCCCACTGAGGAGCCAGAGGTCCCAGCCCCTCACCAACATCCTCAGCCAGGGTTCCAGTGTCAGGAAGAGAAGTGACCATAACTTCTGGTTGCAAAAACCTGTGAGGATTGAGGCTGAAGGAGACAAAGGCTGCTGGAGTCCCAGGCAATTCCTCTTCAAGAACCCACGCACAGACTTACTCGGACTCACCCCCTCTGAGTTCCAGCGCTGGGGCAGCAGCTTGAGAAGAAGCAGGACTTGTGGGGAGAAACTGAATTGTCTGGCAGCAAGCGAGAGCTGGGAGGGGCAGCTTTTGCCCAAAAGTGCTGGCAGAGGCCATATGTTCCTTTTCTGAGACACCCCGCCACACACACACCCCACTCACCCAGAGCCGGCAGATAGGTACAATATCTGAGTCTCTATCAACCTGGTTAACAGTTTGCTCCGCCCTCGTGGCTCCCTGAGGTGCACCCCTACCCAACTTGTGAGCCTAGAATAGTGCTTCAGGCAATGAACCACTGGCTCAGGAGTGAAGAATTTGGGAACAGACATCAAATACCCTTGATTTGACTCCTGGCTCTGTCATTTCTTATGTCCAAGTGACACTGGACAGATTACTTACCCACGTTTCATGTTTTCTCATTTATCAAATAGTGATAATTCCCACCCCACAGTACTGTTGTAATGATTGTATAGAAGACTATACGTAATGTGCTTGATACAAAGTGGTTTGGTATAAAAGTGCTCAGTATGTGACAGTGTTACTTATTATACAACAATGAACACACTAGATTTGGACTCAAAGGCCTTAGATTATAGTTATAATTAGATGTTAACTGGGTGATTTTAGGCTATCCACCTCTTTTCTATAAATTCACTCAATCACCTATAAATCAGGTACTGGGGTAAAAAAAAAAAAAAAAAAAAGATGTGGTTCCTGCCCTCTAATCTTAATTTTGTGATCTTGGGTAGGGCACTTAACCTCTTTTAAATTGTTTGCTCATGGGAATTATGTAATATCTACCTCATAGCTTTTTTATTTTTATTTTTATTTTTTTATTTTTCTGAAGCTGGAAATGGGGAGAGACAGACTCCCACATGCGCCCGACCGGAATCCACCCGGCATGCCCACCAGGGGGCGATGCTCTGCCCCTCCGGAGGGTCGCTCTGTTGCGACCAGAGCCACTCTAGCGCCTGGGGCAGAGGCCAAGGAGCCATCTCCAGCGCCCGGACCATCTTTGCTCCAATGGAGCCTCGGCTGCGGGAAGGGAAGAGAGAGACAGAGAGGAAGGAGAAGGGGAGGGGTGGAGAAGCAGATGGGCGCTTCTCCTGTGTGCCCTGGCCGGGAATCGAACCCGGGACTCCTGCACGCCAGGCTGACGCTCTACCACTGAGCCAACCGGCCAGGGCCTCATAGCTTTATCCTAAGGATTAAATGAGTTACTACTTGAAGACAGTGTCTAGCTCATGGCAACTACTCACTATGTTGGCATGATTATGATTCTAGTCTGGAAGATGAGAGGCATCTAAGCAAAGAACAGTGCGTTAAAAGCAAAAACAGCAACTAGAAGACTATCTCCTAAGTGGAGTCTGACAATAACTGGTAAGTTCCATGATGATCAGGAAATTCTAAAATTCCATATGTCTACAATAACCTACCTCCTTACCACCACTCCAGAAGAGAAGGACAGATCTCTTTGCTGATTTGATATTGGAATTTAAAACTTTAAAAATAGGAAACGGGATTAGCATCTGAAATAGTGTTCCTTAAAGGAGGTCAATGGACCCACTGACTTTTCTGCCTCCGCCCCCTTTCCAAAAGGTAAGATTACTTAAATTTGAGGAACACTCAAATGGAACCCAGAAGGCAGCAAGTACTTTCCCTAATAAAGCAATTAATTAAGAGCCAAGAGCAGAATAGTGTTTCATGGCAGTGCTGTCATGGACTAGACGTCATAACTAGACCTTAAAAGGCTGAGAAGGGAGTGGGGGCGTCACCTCTGGAGAAAGAACAGCAAAAGCCACGGCAGGGGAGCGTGAAAAGTGCACGTGGGTGGCTTGGCAGAGCAACAAACTTTTGGTCGAGGGTGGCCAGGAAGCAGTGTATACAGAGGAAGAGTGCGGCCTAGAGCCTGCAGGTGAGAAAGACCCCCTCCCATAACCAGGTCTTGCTCTTTCAGCCTTAGTGATCCCTCGGGATTCCCCTCTGAGAGATCCCAGTTGTTGACCTCCCTGTTGCTCCCGCCACTCTTCCCTTACCTCGTCTTGCAGCCTTTCCCTCACTCTCCCGCCTGCTCCGCCCAGCCGGAAGTGACGTACTAACTAGCGCGTCCTACCGCGCCAAAAATGTCCTGGGGGATCCGGAGAAGGGGTTCCGGTTAGAGACACTGCGCCGGCGTGTGGGCGCGAGCGGTGAAAGCGCTTTCCGGAGGCCTCCGAACTGCGTTCCTTTCCTCGTCTCTCACTTTCGAAGTGCCCTGAACGAGGTTCAGAGAGGCCGCCGCCGCCACTGGAAGGGCGTTTTTACAGCTTTGAGACCTCCCGGTATCCAGCTACTCCAGCCCTTGCCCTTTGACCCTGCTCTCGCGACGGGGTGAGAGGTCGGTGGCCATCTTGTGGCGGCGGCGGCGGCGGCGCGGGCGGCTGTTACTGCGGAGACCCATCCCCCTCCCCCTCCGGCCCGCCTGGCTGTCTTGTCAGTGTGTAAAGAGTCCAGCAGGCGGTCCGGTGAGGCCCCGGCCTCGTGCCGTCACTCTTCCCGCCGCACTGGGCGGCCCAGGCCGCTCCCTGCTGGGCCTCACCGCCGCCACCATGTCCTCCTTCTCGGAGTCGGCGCTGGAAAAGAAGCTCTCGGAGCTGAGCAACTCTCAGCAGAGCGTGCAGACCCTGTCCCTGTGGCTCATCCATCACCGCAAGCATGCGGGACCCATCGTCTCGGTATGGCACCGCGAGCTCCGCAAAGGTAAACACCGCCTCCCCACCCCCCTGGCCTCCCCGCGTTGCCCTCTTCCCCACCCACTGCTGAGGCTCCTCTAGCTTCTTCCTGGAGCCTTGCTGTCCAGGCCTGGGGCTCTGATTGCAGTTCTGAGGTTGGAGACAGTGTTATCCCCATTTCTCGGGAAAAGAAACAGGTCTGGGATGGTTGAAGGTACTTGTCAGGGGTCCCACCGCCCAGGGCTCCAGTGCCCAGGCTCCCAGTTCAACCGGCCATTTCCCCCTGGGGCTCCTCCTGGCATTTGTGACTTTTATTATATAGGCAGCGTTCAGCGCCTTGTGGAGGTTCCTGTCCCTAGCCTGTTGTGTACCGGGCGCTTTACTGGGCCTTAGGAGTGAGAGCCAGCAGACTCTGGAGTGAGACTGCCTAGATTGACTCCTGGCCCAGCTACTTCCTAGCTTAGCGATATTGGGCGCGTTTCTTCATCTCCATACCTCTGTTTTCTCATATGTAAAACGAGGACGAGGATAGCTGCTGCTAAGATCTTTACACGTATCCAGGCACTCAGTCCTCAGAACAGCCCTGTCAAGTGCCTACTGTTACTCCCGGTATAGAGAGGTTAAGGGGCCACATCACCTAGGCTCCTCTCATGCGACTTGCATTGGTTCTAGACCCTGCTCACGATCCAACAGACGTCCCTTGAGCTTAGCCTGTTATGTGCCAGGCACTGGGTTGGGTGCTTGAAAGCATGTTGGCTCCAGAGGCCAACGATCTGACTTTGACATTTACTGATCCCAGCAGCTCAACCTCTTTGCCCCTGCGTTTCCTTACCTATAAAATGGAGATGATGATATTTACCATGCCTTTATTATGTGCCAGGTGCAGTACTGGTATACATTGTCATTGTTTGAATTCTCAGAGCCCTATACAGAAAAAACTTCTGCAGATGAGGAAAATCCGAGGCTCAAACAAACAACTTGCTACAGTGAGGAGTAAAGAGGGTAATCCCAGGTGAACATCTAGCAGGGTCTCTGGCACAGTGTAGGCATTGGATGAGTGGTGAGATGGGATTGCTGATTACTCAGCGGGGGTGTGGTCATCGCCTTCAGGCCGCTTACAGTCAGTCTGGTGTGGAATGATGGTCACCTCCAGTGTTTTTCAACTTCCAGTCCGTGGACTGGTCTGTCAAGAAATTTTGTGGTGGTCCATGAAAGAGTTAAGCATCATGATGTTGTATGAAGATTATAGACCCAATAATCTTAGTAAGATTATCTTATGCTCAGGGTGATTTCTGCCTTAGCAGTTCCTGAAATAATTCCCCTGTTTTCACTGGGCCCTAAGTGTAAAAAGGTTGAAAACTACTGACCTACACAGTTACCTGATACTCTGATGAATTCCATAGCAGAAAGCCGAGGGCATGACGCTTAGAGTGTTTTGGACAGCCTGTATGTGTGGTAAGCCCTTTATTAGCATAAGCAGCAACTTTATTATCTGATGTCAGGGTTTGACTCTGTGTTACAGATGAGGAAACTGAAGTGGCTAAGTGGTATTTTTAAGGCATTACTGGTGAGGCTCAGATATATCAAACTGGCAGACACCAAAATTCAAGATTCTTTCGGGAGACCCTCCCACCCCCCATGTACTGTATCTGAGATAAGGGTCCCTTTAGCTTTTTGGGCAGTTGGGGGATTAAGCTTAGAGCTCCCAGAGCCTCCTTCATGTACCCCTCTGTGCTCTTCAAATACTTCCAACATCTAAGATGTGAAAAAAATGTGAATCTCTTTAGGGTCCTATCTGGTAGGATCTGAGACAGGTCAGAGTCTGTCTCAAATGTCAGCTCTGTGGTGAAGCCTTCTGGATTTCCCACCTCACTCTGTGAGTTTTGGAAAACTAGACAATTTAGAGAGTGCATTCACCTATGAAGCTCCTTCGACTCTAATCTCGTATGATGGAAAGTCGTGTCGTAAATAGACACGCATTCCTCCCCCCGTTTTATAGATGAGAAGATGCAGATACCGAAACATCCAGTGCTTTGTTAGGGCACACAGCTGGGACATGAGCCTGGAGCTCCCTGACACCAAAACTTGTAGTTTCAAGTGCCCAGGGCCTCAGTGCACTTAGTAAGTGAAGGTGACCCTAACCTTCCAGTCAAACCTATAGTGCTTTTATTAGAATTAATCACTGCCACCCATCCCACACCCATTTAGCATTTACAGTTGGCCCTCTGTATCCATAGGTTCCATATCCAACCATGAATTGAAAATATTCCAGAGGAAAAGTTCTGTTGTTGCTGACATGTACTTTGTAGTTAGGCCTAGGATGGTTGTTGCCTCTGTAGGTACTGAACACTTACATACTTTGTCATTTCCTAAAAGGTACAGTGTAACAACTATGTGTTTACAGTGTTTACATTATATTCAGTATAAGTAATCTAGAGATTGAAAGTATATAGGAAGATTTGCTTAGGATATGCAAATAATATCATTTTATATAAGGGACTTGAGCATCTGTGGATTGGGGTATTCTTGCATGGGTTGAGAGGGTGGAGGGGTTTGGAACCAATCCCCCACAGATAATACTGAGGACTGCTAGTGTTTAATTTTATTAGTTATGTCTTTTTCACTGGGCTGTGTCTTGAGGGAGACTAGGCCTCTTGTTTCTTTGTAACACCTATAGTATTTAGTATGGTGCCTGTTCCCCAGTTTAAAAGGAGGTTAGGAGTTCAATTGTGGTCTCTGGCATTTTAATAAACAGCACTAATAGAACTTTCTGTGATGATAGAAATGTTATATATCTGTGTTGTCCAACAAGGTAGCCACCTGCCACAGGTAGCTGTTGAGCACTTGAAATGTGTGGCTAAGGAATGAAAATTTTAAAGAAATACAATAAAAATTTAGTTCCTGGCCTGACCAGGCGGTGGTGCAGTGGATAGAGTGTGGACCTGGGATGCTGAGGACCCAGGTTTGAGGCCCTGTGGTCGCAGGATTGAGCGCGGGGTCACTGGCTTGTGCGTGGGATCATGGATATGGATATGACCCTTGATTACTGGCTTGAGCAAGGGGTCACTGACTTGGCTGACCCCCTCTTCCCCTTTCAGGGCACATATGAGAAAGCAGTGAATGAATAACTAAAGTGGTGCAACAAAGAATTGATACTTCTCATCTCTCTCCTTTGCTGTGGAATTGGCTAGCTACAATTCCAGTGTCGCTCCTGTGGCTGGTGGCCACCATATTGGCCAGTGCCGAGCTAGAGGGTGTTCTTCCAAGTATCAGGACGCCGCTTCCTAATACCCAGGCTTCCTTCGTGAATTGAAATCCCCCCTCCCCCTGCCTCAAGTGGGAAAGATTTTGTGCCCTAATGTTCAAATTGACCAGCCCCTTAGATTCTAGCCCATCCTGAGTCTTAAAGTGGACATTTCTATCTGTGGTCAAGTCATTTTCTCTAAGATGTTCACAGACTGTCACTGAGTTGCCTTAAAAATATTCGTTAGACTTTAAAAAATTTCTTGCTTAAATACTTCTGTTGTGATGTGTCATTTTCTTTCCATTTTCTAGGAATAATTCTTAATTTATCCCTTTGAGCTCGGTTTTAGGCAGAATTTCTCTCCTTCTTTGTGGAGCAATTTGGTGTAAAATGCTCTTAGATGAATATTTTTTATGAATGTTTTGTATCTTGGCCTGAATGTAAATAAATAGCTTTCCCCCTCCAAACTTTTCTAGATGTCAAAACCAGCCAAACAGGTGAAAATTCTTGGTCAGCTAGTTATTTAAACTTGGTTCAATAACTATTTCAACCAGTTTGGAATGGGTATAGGTAGAATGTGAAAAAATCTATTTTATCATGTTGAGAAGACATCTGAACAAGTGAGCTGTCACCTGGGGCTGGAGTGGAGGGTGTGTGTGTTGTATGCATGACTATATGTCCAAGTGCTTTGTCATTATCACCTTTACACACATGGTGCTTAAATTGACTGTTCAGGATGCTGGGTGTGGACGGATCAAGTTTTATCCTAAATAAGTCCCCACTGCCACATTTAAGGATGATAAAAATTAATTGGCATTGTAGATAGTGAAAACTTTGGCTTTCTGACCTCTTAGCTTCCTATTTTTAATACTGAAAAATATATCAAATCTTTCTTGAATGCCCATGCTATTTTTGTAATCTGAATTCTGGGGCTTTTAACATTAAGTATGTGGAATTTATAAAGCTTCATTGTTATGAAGTCAGGTTTGCTTTGTTGAAGTTCTGGTTTACTTTTGAATCTGAAACTTTCATGGCAATAATAGACTTGGTAGTTCTACTTGCTGCAACATTCCAGAACAAGGTTTTGCCATAATCGTACCTTTGTAGTAACAGCTCCAGGCTTTCAATATTCTCATCAGTTGGCCATCAAAATTATGTTATTACCAGAAAGTTAACTCATATTAAATTTTTTGAGCACTTTAAGTTGTCAGTTTAAAATAATATGTTTTCAAAATCTTGTTTTTAACTTGGATTCTTCTTGTGTAACTACATTTAAGAATGTCAGGTCTTATGCCTGCTGTGTCAGATTTTTATACATGCTGTATGCATTTCAAAAGAAACAGGTGGTTTCCGAGAGAGATGGAATAAGGACTAGGTGTGTATAAAGGTTGACATAGGACTTGCTTGAGGTTTTCAGGTACTTTGGTATTGGAGAAAACTTAGGGTTTTGAACTATCTGATTGTGTTCTTATTTATTCCTTTTAAAAGAAGACTGGGACCAAAAATTTTAATGATGTAACTTTACAGTTGAGAAGTTATGTGCAAAGAAGCCAGGAAATTCAGTAATTTTCCCCCAAGCAACTGTAACTCAGACATATTGCAAGAGGTTTTTATGGTTTAATAGATGATGCTATATAGAATAATAGGAAATATACATTTAGTATGTATAAGAGAAGAATTATTGTTTTTTTGGGAGCCATATTTTGCATATCCAGATTTCAGATGTGTAAATTTTCAATAATTATATGGCATTAATGTGTATTTGTATTTGAGATAAATATCAATTGGTGCATTTAAAGATTTCTTTGGATTGTGGAGTTGATGTAATTGATCGATGATGGTTATTAGAATGTGTTCAAAGAGAAATTTTCAGTTGAGTAGCATAAACTCAACTGAAAGACTGAGTAGCTTAACTCAGTCTTTCATTCTGCAGTATTCGATAATTAATAGTTAGAAAAGTTCACTTTTGCAGTAGAATAAATGAAAGCCTTGGTTTTAACATGTCTTCTGGAGAATATTGACTGCTTGTCCTTTAGGAATTTTCTTTAGATTATCTTCATTTTTACTGCTAATTAATTACTCTTGTTAAAATAAATGAAGGTGGCCCATTCTTGTTCTGCTTTTTACAAAAATTGTGTTCTCAGACCTCTTTTGTTAGAGATGTCAAGTTCTTGGGTTGTTTTCAGATGTATAGCAGCCCTACCGCAAGTAGATAATGCTTGTCTTAATATTTTTTAGGGGTAGCTTAGGGCAAAAGTGTTGTGAATTGAGAATTTCCTCGGTGTAAGTTAAATTATCTTCTTTTCTTTTTTTCCAGCCAAATCAAATAGAAAGCTTACTTTTCTGTACTTAGCAAATGATGTCATCCAAAACAGTAAAAGGAAAGGACCCGAATTCACTAGAGAATTTGAATCTGTCCTTGTGGATGCTTTTTCTCATGTTGCCAGGTATGTTGTCTCTTTTTTGTTCTGTTTTTAAATACATTACCTTTCCTCCTTTTTGTTCTTTCCTTTTCCAAGATAACTTTTGTAAATTGACAACTTGTGCTTTATAGAGATGTGTTTTACAGAGTGGTGCAAAGGCTAAATTATGGTTTTATGTTTTGCTGGGCCTAAAAAACCACCTCAGACATGTAAACATTTTGGTGCATTTAAGTGATTCAGTCCAGCCCTTGAAACATCTTTTCCCTAGAGGTAATCATTATTGAATTCATTTCTTGAATATACTATTTCTCTTGGTTTGGCTGAATTGTCTCATTAGCTTACGATAAAAAAAAACACACACACAAATTATACATGGGAACCAACCAGTAACAAAACCTTATTAGCAAGAAATTAGTTGCTTATGCCTTTATTTTTATTTCCATCTGGATGTCTAGATGTTCACTAGAAATAGTGGACATTACTGTAACTGCAAAGATAATTTCTAGTGAGGAAAGTAGATATTTACTCTGCCTCTATCACCTGACGCCTCTGCCACTGTCGTGTTGGTGACAGAGAGGGCTGGAGCATAGAAAACACATATCACAGAAAACATTCATTTGATTAAAAGTTTTAGAAATCATTCTTATTTTAAAAACAAATTTTCTGTAGACACAAGTTAGCTGCACAGGAGAAGCAGAGAAAAACTATTTTTTACCAGATTACTAAGTAAACATAAACATCTTTACAAAGGAAACTGAGAAGGGCACGAAAGAGACTAGTGGGTTAAGTAAAAATTGTTCTAGGGTCTAAGCAGGCTTCCCCAAACTACAGCCCCGTGGGCCACATGCGGCCCCCTGAGGCCATTTATCCGGCCCCCCACCACACTTCCAGAAGGGGCACCTCTTTCATTGGTGGTCAGTGAGAGGATCACTGTATGTGGCGGCCCTCCAATGGTCTGAGGGACAGTGAACTGGTCCCCTGTGTAAAAAGTTTGGCGACCCCTGGTCTAAAGTGAAAGGTCTTAAATGTAAAAGTAAGTCTGCCATTCCAGAGGGATTTGAAACATTGGAAGGACTACAGTGAGAAATCCAAAAGAAAGAAATGCTGTCTAGCTGTCTAGAGATGGGGAAAGACTGGTTTGTGCACGGCATAGCGGGCTCGCTCTGTTGGTGCACACGGACGCTGCAGAAGCAGAATGTGTTAGAAACTTGAATACTGTCTCCTCATAACAGAGAGGAAGCTTAGAGCTACTGGAGTAGCTGTTTGAAACTGGAAACAGGCATATTTTTGTTTTGAGGAGATTGAGTTCAGTTTCTTAGACATTGGCTGTAGCCCTGCCTCCAACACTGAGTGTCTCTACATGTGATAATGTAGCTTTCTGAGCCCGAGTTTCCTGATTAGAGTTGTGCTAAAGTGAGCAGTGTTTGAAAGTGCATGCTCCAGTGACTGGTCCAAGGGCTTTGCTCCTTCGTGGGGACATAGTACATTGTGAACTTTGTGAAGAGAAGGGCCTTTTCTTTTGTGTTCTTTACTGTAGTCCAAGCACCCAGTGTGAAGTGTCTGGCATAGCTGCTGGGTTATGGAGCTGTAGGGAATACCATTTAGGAGCCTGGGTGTGAATGGTGATGTCTTAGGAGCTGGGCAGTGTTGTGGTCTGCCCTGGAGCAGAGAGTGGTTCAGTTAATGTTTGAATAAGTCAATTAATTGATGGTATAGGAAATTGAGTAAAACTATTTTCTGTAGGGTTAATAAATGTAACATTTTTATTTAAAAATTGAACAGGAACTGTTACCTGTCCCAAATCCAGAAAAGGGTAAGTAGAAACAGGTGGGAGATGGGGGATGGGCAGTGCAGGGATTGTAAATTCCTTCTACTTGGTAGCACCCTAAAACCCATCTAGGGGGAACTGCACAGAGGTCTTGGCAGATGCTTTGGCATTGTGGGAAAATAAACATGGTCCTTTTTAATTAAAAAAAAACCCCATAATTTATTTACTATTATTTTGCATTCTTCTAGTTCTTTTAATGCCCTATTTGGGTACTGTATTTGGAATCCCCATGTTTCCAGGCCCCTCCCCCTGCCGTTGTTAGAACAGGAAGGCCAGCCACTCTACATCAGGCCTGATGAGCCTTATCAACAGTAAGACATGTTCTGTGTATGGTTTTCCTTTGGCCAGCTGATGAACAAAGATAGTTGACCATTCATATTGAACATATTGACCAATTTGATAGGAATCTCTTTATGGTAATCTCCTACTTCCTCCCTCGATCTCTACCCCACCCCCCCAAAATCCCCAAACCAAACTTTTCAAGTCAGAGAAACCTGCCAGACTCATAGGGTAAATTTAATTTGAATAGCAGTTTAAGTAACAGGCTTTGAACTTTTTCCCCATACAAATTCCTTCTTGTTTTCTTCTCAGTTTGGAGATGGTTGTGCACCTTATTTTTAATTTAGTGTGTATTGCGTGCCTTCTGTGTGCCAAGGAATGCTCCAGATAATGGAGCAGACATGAATAAAGCAGGCAGATGGATGAATGAACAGGATACTTTCAGAGAGTGGTGATGTGGTCATAAGGAACTGGAATGGCGTTCTAGAGTGGAATCTCTTCTAGTGTGGTGGAGGAAGGCCCCTGTAGGAATGACGTGGGGGGTGGTGAAGGCCAGTGTAGTTGCAACACAGTGAGCAAAGGGAGTAGTGGCGCCCAGGTGACATCCGAGAGGTAGGCAGGAGCCAGTCACATATGTCTTGTAAGCGTTGGGAGAGAGGCTTATGTTCTTATGTGATGTCAGTTAAGGTTTTTAAGCAGGGCAATGATGTATTCATTCCATCACATTGTTAAAAGATCTTCTGGCTTGGTTTGGAAAATGGATTATAAGGGCCAAGGGAGGGGCAGAGACATTAGTTTGGAGGGTGTTGCTCTAGTATAGTCTAGAGCAGGTGTGGCCAACAGTTTTTGCCCTTGGGCAAGATTAGAAAGAAAACTTTTATCATGGGCCGGATGAAATATTAAAATTAAAAAATGTTAAATAAAAAAATGTTAAATATAAAAATGATTCATTTAAGTAAACAAAATTTTATTTTGTAATTTGTTTATGAATAAATATGAGTGAAAAAATTTTAATATACAATATTATTTTAATAAAAATATAATTACATACTGTATAAATATCCAAACTGTATCACAATCACTCAAAACAATATTTAATTAATAGAATGAGCTTGAAGGGGTTATATTTCAAATAAAACAATTATTTCATTTCACAAACAGCCTGGACACGTTTTCAGTTATCAACTGCAGCTATTGTCTATGCTACAGTGCCACTTGATTCAGCACACTTGACCACAAAAATAACAAATTGTTTGACCTTGGGTGCGCACTAGCAAACTCCGCCTAAAAGAATGTGGGTTTCACATCGCTGCTAAACGTCAAACAGTTCATATCGAGTACAGACGAGTACAAGAGTTGTAAATCTTTATAATGGAATTTTTTAAAAAAATAAGTATCGCGAATCCATTTGACCAATTATTGGAAGTTAACCCTAGATTAGTCACACGTGGAGTTCTTTTCCGCGTATCACTATCTTCTTAAATATCTTGATTTCCAATAATCAAAGACACTCTGCTTCTGAGTAGCTGAGATTTTAGAGTAGCAGAGAATATAAAAAATCTAACCGTGGGCCTCTTAAACTCATTACGGGGGCCGTATGTTGGCCATGCCTGGTCTAGAGGCAACATGTGCTAGGACTCGGAAGCAGAGAGAATATGATAATAGCTTCTGTTGATTGAATGTTTACTTTGTGGATAGATTTGCTTCCCACCCCATAAATGTAACACTGATAGGAATTATGGGAGTTGAGTAGGAGCTGGTGGTGAGGAGAGAAATCAAAGATTATTTTTAGGTTTTTGATGTAAGTGGATGGCCAGCAGTGCCCCTACTGAGGTGAGATTTGGGGAAAAGATGTGGTAGAAGAAATCAAAAGCTTTGTTTTGGCCACATTACGTTTGAGACAGCTGGTGATACTCCAAGCGGCAATGTCAGATAGGCAAAGGGGTAAAATATAGGCATACCTTGTTTTATTGCACTTTGTGTTATTGAACTGAAGGAAAGACCATCAGCAAAAAGAATACAACTTGCTTTATTAGATACTTGCATTATTGTGGCGGTCTAGAACCAAACCCGCAATGTTTGGGAGGCATGCCTCATCTGAAGCTCAGGGGGAAGTGAACTTCTGGGGACACATTTGGAGTTAGCACCATCTACATATTTATTGACTGTTGTCATGAGTTTCAAAGACCACTGGTGGGTGTGGTGACTTGCTAGGAGATCTCACAGGACTCACTATAGTTTTGCTCCTGGATGTGAGTCATTAGAGTGAAAGGATACAAAGTAAGTCAGTAAAGGGAAAAGGGCTGTGGGATGAAGTTCAGAGGAGAGTAGGCATAAGATTTTTGTCCTTTCAGTGATTTCCAGCCGGTGTGCTGTGAGAATTTTTAAAACATGCAGTTACCTGACTGTTTAATCACGGGCACTGGCCTCTTTTCCCTTAGAAAATGACAACAGCCAACACAACAATAGTTGTCCAGTATGAACAAGTCAAAGTTATACCTATTTTTTTTGTTTTTTTGTCTGGTTGGCAAAAAATATATTTTTTGGTGTGCCATAGACTCTTAGTAATTAGTTTATGTGTGCCACGAGATGAACAGGTTTGAAAATCACTGCAGTGGGGCCGCACAAGATATTCTTAATTCCTCCTGTGTTGAATTATGACATGTGTGAAATGTGTACTTGGGAAGCTCGTTAGACAATCAGTGCCTAAGGTTTTTACCACAGGCGTCCTCTGCCAAGTTTCAGAAAGAAGGCAGGTGTTCAGCATAACTACATTGTTTGAACAAACAAATTAGGCACAGTTAACTGTCCTTACTCATTCAGAAATGGCAGGAACACTCCAGAAACCCAGGTTCCCAGATGCCCGCCTCTCCTTGGATGCCGTGGAAGCAGACCTTCTAAGGATAGCGGTCTCGGGCTGGCCGGTCTCGGGCTGGCCGTGTGAACTCTCTTCTGCGCGATCACAGAGCTGTTTCTGCTCCAGCTCTGCCTGAGGCACTGTCGGAAGTGTTGGGGCTGCTCAGAAAGGAGGCTGCCCTTGGTAGGCTGCCACAGGCCTGTTGTGCCTGGACAAGACAGAAACAGAAGTGATGGTAGTTGTGCCAAGGAAGTGCCCTTAAAACCACAAAAGAAGAAAAGGTCCTGGGCTGGCCGAACTCTCCAGCAGCAATCCTGTGTGCATTACACACACTTGATAGTTTTCAGATCAGTTTTGCAGTGATGATGTTTATAATCAATCAGAATTAAAGTACATACTAAGCTATATTCAGCATAATAAGTTTTATACTTATTTATTACCTTCCATTTTATTCATTGATTAGTGGCAGTGATTTTTTGGTGGGTTTTTTTTTAACTTACGGATTTTTCAGTTTAGTATGGAGTTACAGCAGCCTGAGAAGGTAGCTCTTTCCATTATAAAACTGCTCTCTTGGCGTTAGCTGTATCCAGTTCTAGGAGCTAAAGTGACTTCCAGTTTTTTTGGAGGTTTTTATGGCAAAATCTCATCAGTAAAAAGATTTGGTTATTGTATCTGTAACTTTGAAACTTAACCTGGCAAAACTTTGATTTACTATAGTTCTCAAAGAATTAGCTTACCCTGGTTGATTACATTCACCAATTAAACTAGAGACATCTTTTGGATTTAGCCCGGAGTGGTGAAAGCCTATTGAAAATGTCTTTAGGTTATTATAAGTTTGAGCATCAGTTTCCGTTGTAAAAAGTCTTTACTGAACCCCAGCTATCCCCAGGGGAGATGTTGTGCCCTCCATCCCTTTAACTAAATCCTAGATAAGATTCGGTTATCATGATGAAGGTTTCTCTTTTAAGTGAAAGGAGAATTTGCAGAGAACAGATTTTAGATTAAAAGTATCATCCAGTTAAAAGTTCTGATTAGTTTTGATTTGATTATACTAGCTATAATGACTTTATTTTTCTAAGTCATACATTTGATGACATCAAGGACTTTGCCTTCAGGATAAAGGCAACATGCTTAATGTGGCCTTTAGTACCCTCTATAATCTAATTCCACTCTTCCCTTCAGATTCTTCTGCTATTTCTACACACTCCCCATGTAGTTAAGCCACTTGAATTCACCTTGTTTTTCTTTGGGGGTTCCATTTAGAGGAGAGGAGATAGCATCAGCAAAGGCAAATGCACGAGAGAGCAACTTCTGAGTAGAAAATACGTGTGGTCCACTGTTGCTAGAATGTGAAGCCCCAGCGGGCAGGACTGAGGCCTGGTTCTCTGTATTACAGCACGGTGTTCTGTAAACCTCATTGAATGAGCAGTTGAGGGCTTAGTTGATGTCTGGTATGAATGACCGTGATGTGGTAAGATGATTGCTTTAAGTTAACTAAAACTTGTATGTTAACTTGTACGTTGCTTAGTTAACTTTGTTAACTAAATTGTATGGCTTATTGAAACCTATCTAAAGTTTTTTTAAAGGGTAGATAGTGAGGGGGAAAGACAGACACCTATCCTTATATTCAAGTGGAAAGAGTGTAAACAACAAGTAAACTGTATAGCATATTAGAAGATAAGTTGTGTGGAAAAGAATTAAGTAGGGGGAGGGAGTGTAATTTAAATAGGGACATTAGGGAAGGACTCACTGTAGAGGTGCTGTGTAAGCAGTACACACCTAGAGGAGGAGAGCAAATGAGCCATGGCACCACCTGGGGGAATGTGGCTCCAGTGCAAAGGCACTGGGGCAGGAGGGCCTGGGTAGCTGTTGGGGAAAGGTGAGACCAGAAAAATAGGGGTTTCGTAGGCTTTATAAGGACTTTCAGTTTTATTCAGAGGAAGAACCTTTGGAAGTTTTGAGCAAGAGTGCCATATCTGCCTTAACACAACAGCTAGAATTATTATCACTTTTTAAGCTTGATAATAGGTTATAGGACAAACATGGAAGCAAGGAGCCCAGCAATGAGGCTCTGTTATAGTAATCAGGCAAGAAATGGTAGTGGCATGGACCAAGTTGATAGTAGAGGAAGAGGTAAGAAGTAATTTGTTTATTTAGATATAGTTTAAAGATGGAGTAAAAGTGTTTTATCACAAATATGAAATAATTAGGATACCTTTAAATTTTATAAACTTAGTAGAATTTTTTTTTCTCACCCTCACTTCTGATGAAAAGAAAAAGGTTTAACAACTGCAGATAAATCTGTATGTACTCTGATTTAGTCCTTTAACTGCAATTCGGTGAAGTTTGCCATTAACAATTCAGAAATAATGCAGTCTGACCAGATCAGGCTGAAAGCTTCTCTCCCCTGGAGTGTTTACTTACGTTTGAGGAAAGTGCTGTTAAGGCTGAGGGTGGATGAAATTCCCATCTCAACTGGTTTGGGATGATTTCTTGTCGAAGTTCCTATGAAAGGTAATTGACTTCAATACTCAGATGTCAGGGTCTCCCTTCTTGTTTGAAGTCATTGACACCCAGACAGCTCTCCAAACCAGGACAATTCATAGTAGCGATGGGTGGGTGGTGAGGGATTTGTTTTCCTTCCAGACAGCCTCTCCCCACTCTTCCACTTGCTCTCTGACATTTTAGGTGAGCCACTGGTTCACACTGAGTGCTGGTCAGTCACCTCATGGAAAACCATCTGTGCCTTGGCCAGTGGCACTGTGGCTGGAGCGTTGTCCCAGAGCGCCGAGGTTTCTTGTTCAGGGCACATGTGAGAAGCAATCAATGAATGGCACAACTAAGTGGAACAATTAGTTGATGCTCTCTCTCCATTCCCCCTTGCAAAAAAAAAAAAAAAGAAAGAAAGAAAGAAACCCCATCTATTTCAAGAGTGTAATATGCCTGTTAAAAACTGTCTTAAATTACCTAGGACTGTATTTAAGCTCAATGGGTTTCGAGATTATCTATTAGACACCTTTGTGTGAATGTGGACTGCAGACCTAGCTCAGATTTTTAAGGTAATTGTGAAATAGTTCAAGTTGAAATCAGTCGTGATATATATGATTGTATTATGCACATAGAGGTGTTGGTGTGTTAGCATTGATGAGTTGCAGTGAATTTATTCCCCATGTTAAACATTTATTGTTTTATTTTAATCTTTTTTTTCTATCCTTAAAAGTTTTGATCCCCTTTAGTTTCTGACAGAATGTCTGATACTAGATTTCAGTTAATGTCTTCCTATAAAGCAAGCTGTCACAATTGATAATACAATTTTTGATAATTCTCTCTGTAAAAATCAGCCATTGACTTTCTGCCCTGTTGGTCCATCTTTCAAAGGGAATAAAACACAGATTACTTTTATCATGTCATCTCTCTCATTCCCCCACAGGAAGAAGGTAGTTTCTGGTCAAGTTTTGGGTATCCACTTATCACAGTATATACCTTACTCTTCATTCTGTTTTTAAATGTGTAAATCATTTAGTCAGTTGTTGCTATATATATATTTAAGTACATCTGTCCTAATTAAAAACAAAAAAATCTTAAGCTTATATATATCTTTTCATCTTTTCTGGGCAGAGAGGCAGATGAAGGCTGTAAAAAACCTTTAGAAAGATTGCTGAACATCTGGCAAGAAAGAAGTGTGTATGGCGGCGAGTTCATACAGCAGCTGAAGCTGTCTATGGAGGACTCCAAGAGCCCTCCCCCCAAAGGTAGAAACATCACCACATGTTTACAGCTCTTGGTCTTTGCCTGCTTTCGAATCACATGTGAAAAGCTGCAGTGGGGGTTGCTGTGAACCACCAGCGATTGTATGATTCTACAGAGAGATGATCATGAATGATGGTGAGAATTTATGTAGTGCTCGCAGCCTGTAAGCCTGGTTCTGGTATTCGTGCTACTCATCATCTCACACCCTGACTTGTGCTCTGTGTTCTCCCTGGCTGTCCTGCCTCTCAGGGACTTTCCTTGCACAAGGGAAAGGGACAACAAAGTCAGAGTTGTGGGGAAGTAGGCAGTACCCCGAACAAACTAAGATTTTGACCCAGCTCTGCCACTGAGCACTGCACGTGTGTGGCTAAGTCCCTCAGCCCTTCTGAGCCTGGTTTCTTAAACAGTGCTGTGGTTTTGGGTCATACCTCTGACGGTTGTCAGCTTGCTGTCTAAAACTGATTTTGGTCTCTGTTGAACTCAGGATATCCTTGGGAAGTATGTGTGTACGTGTATGTAATTGAATTTTACCAAGTCCTTAAGAGCTTATGTTATTTTCTTTAAAGAGAAGTAAGCTCAAACATTATTTGGTTCTTTGGCTTCTAGTTAGTTGTGGTTTAATTCTAGTTGGCATGACATGTTTCTAAGCTATAGTCTGAGCTGACTGTGCCCATTATAGCCCGGAGGATCAAGTCCCAGTACTAACATATTGTTTAGGACTCTTTAGAATCTGATCTAGTTTACTTTCCAGATCCGTCTGCGTTCCCTCACATATCCCATATTCTTTGGCTATACCAAACAATTCACCTCTGGATGCTCTGTTGGTACCCCTTCTTTGGATCTGTTGCCACCGCTGCCTGAAATGTCCTTCTGCCCCTTTCACTGGGTGCTGAACTTATATTCAAGAATGCTGCCCTCATCCTGACATGTCCCCTAGCTCGTCTGGCACGTGTAGCCCGTTCCTCCGAGTCCCTCCTTGTCCCTCCGGCACTGCTCACATGCCTCTGCGGTAGAAGGCAACCGTCCTAATAGCATTCATTCAGCAGCCCTTGTGTGCCCTCCATGGTCTCCTCCAGGATGAGTTCATATGCATTTTAAGGTTGGAGAGCTTTCCTGAAACCAGAGGTTGGAAGCTTTCTAAAAATGATATAAGTGCCTTCAGACTACAGGTCATTGTTGTTTTACTTGGAGTAGATAAACCACGTTGGGGTCACTGCACGGTAGCTTCTGAAAAGCATGCTCTTTCCTACTTCAGATTCTGGTGGTGTTTGTATTGTGTCCTTTGGTGGCATTCTGCACAGTGTTGAGGAATTATTCAGCATTCCTTACTCTGCCGTAGAGTTCATTGGTAAACATGCTGATTTTTTAAAACACCTTTGGGCAAGTAGGAGAGCTCTGAAATACAATGTTTGAAGCTAAGTGTTGAATTTCATTTCAGCAAGCGTTTGCCAGATATGTGCTTTGAGTAAACAGCTAAGCTATAGGAAAGAGAGGAGTGAGAAATAGTTGTGCATTTAGGGAGCACTCAGACAAATTGGGGAATTTGGGGCCTTGAAAATAGCTCCTTTGGGCTTCTCAGTGTTCTGAGCATCTAGACATCAACAACAAGAGAGGCGGTATTCCTCTGTGTGGAGGATAATGCTGAGCTGAAGATAATTTCTCTCTGTTCCATAAAGACGAAAACACACATCAGAAGGTTCCAACATGTGTATTAGTCCCAGTTAACCACTCTCGTCTTCTGTCTTCTTTGGACCTGAGTTATCAGAATATTTTACCACACTCCTTTCAAAGTATTGATTATTTCTCCAGAGATAGTTCCTTTATATTTCAGCTTTAGTTCATAGGTAATTCTTTTCAGACAACTATAGAATTTATCTTTGAAGCCAACATTTTCCCGTGGAACTTTTGCAGTTCTTTTAACATGGAAGACTGCGTGAGATTAAAAATTTTCTATTGGAACTAGGGACTTCTTGAGTTATTTGCCTGTCTCTCAAGGTACAAAACTCAGGCGTTTTCAAGTTGAATCTCTTGGGAATATTCAAGCTTCATATTTCATACGGGGATACAAAGGCTCACAAGGTTACCGTGATTTTTTCCAATTATTATAGATATAATTGATAATGGAAAATTCAAATCCAGACCTGTATGCTTTAAAGCCTATGTTTTTTATACCATACTTTTTCTGACAACATGATAGACTTGAATTAGGGTATAAATTTATGAGCAGGCCACCAGCTTTCTTGGATCTTAGTGTGGTTAGCTTAGCTGTTCAGAGCAAGGGTTTGACACCAGACTTCCAGAGTATGAATCCCAATTTTGTCACTTCTGAGTTATGTGACCTTGGGCACAGCATTTGACCTATCTGGGCCTAAGGTTCTTCTCTGTACATTATGCCTGTTCACAGTCATACCTATAGAGTTGTTGTGAGCATTACTTTGATAATGTAGGTAAGGCGTTGTCGATTGAGTGGATGATAGGCCTTTTATTTGTGTCCCCCCCCCCCAGTTCTAATATCCAATATTCTGAGTTTCTAAATATGAACAGTAGCAAAAGTTGGAGACTTTCTAGTATTTTTAATTTCTCGGATTTTGTATGAGACTAGAAAGCATACTGGTTCAGAACACAGCTCCAGGCTCCCAGGTTCGAGCCGAAGCCCGCCACTCAGCTCAGCGAGGTGACATGGCCACAGCATTTCAGGCTGCGCCTCGGGTGGCAGCCTTTGTCTGGGGCGGGTTTCTTTCTTTCCCCCAGTGAAGTTCAATGTGCTTGTTACCGGTAAATCTTTTTCTTTATTTTGCAGGAAGGGAACAAAGAATGAGGAAGCTGTTGTAAATCAATGTTTCCTGATTCTTTTCTCATTATAAAAGAATATACAGGCCCTGGCCGGTTGGCTCAGCGGTGGAGCGTCGGCCTGGCATGCGGGGGACCCGGGTTCGATTTCCGGCCAGGGCACATAGGAGAAGCGCCCATTTGCTTCTCCACCCCCCTCCCTTCCTTCCTCTCTGTCTCTCTCTTCCCCTCCCGCAGCCAGGGCTCCATTGGAGCAGGGATGACCCGGGCGCTGGGGATGGCTCCTTGGCCTCTGCCCCAGGCGCTAGAGTGGCTCTGGTCGCGGCAGAGCGACGCCCCAAAGGAGCAGAGCGTCGCCCCCTGGTGGGCAGAGCATCGCCCCTGTTGGGCATGCCGGGTGGATCCCGGTCGGGCGCATGCGGGAGTCTGTCTGACTGTCTCTCCCCGTTTCCAGCTTCAGAATAAAAAAAAAGAATATACAATTTGTAGGGGTTTTGGTTTTTTTTGTTGTTGTTTTGTTTTGTTTTGTATTTTTCTGAAGCTGGAAACGGGGAGAGACAGACTCCCACATGTGCCCAGGATCCACCTGGCATGCCCACCAGGGACACCGCTCTGCCCACCAGGGGGCGATGCTCTGCCCCTCCGGGCGTCACTCTGTTGCGACCAGAGCCACTCTAGCACCTGGGGCAGAGGCCAAGGAGCCATCCCCAGCGCCCGGGCCATCTTTGCTCCAGTGGAGCCTTGGCTGCGGGAGGGGAAGAGAGAGACAGAGAGGAAGGAGAGGGGGAGGGGTGGAGAAGCAGATGGGCGCTTCTTCTGTGTGCCCTGGCCGGGAATCGAACCTGGGACTTCTGCACGCCAGGCCGACGCTCTACCACTGAGCCAACTGGCCAGGGCTTGTTTTTTTTTTAATCCCAGAAAATTTTGAGTGCATTCTTTAGAAGATCCCGCTATACAGGCAGATGACTGCATTTTGTAATGTCATTTGGGAACCTTCAGGCTTTTTGCCTTAAAATTAGTTTTATAGTCTGCCATAGTGTCTGAAATTTTACCGAAGTTCAAGCCTCCAAGAGGCATACCGTCAACACTTAGGTAACCGGGTTACTTAACAGTTCGCTGAATGCAGGTCCTCTGGGGACCCGGGACAGCTTGCAGGATGGGAGAGAAGGAATGCAATGTGAAGGCAGAAGGATGCGGCTCACCTGGAGTGTTTGCCGCCCTGGACAGCGTTTGAGTGAATCAGTACTGGGGTCAGGAGTCGTGGGGACAGTGGAAGGTGCCTTACCTTACATTTAGGGGTAGGCAGGGGGCTGACAGATTTCCTGGCCTATCTAAAATGGCCGTCTGACTCAGTTGAGAATCCTGGCTATCCTAACTGCTGATGTGACTCAGATGAGTCAGGGCGGGCCCAGAGCCGGCTGGCCTGTGTGTGTGAAGGGATGCAGTGATCGCCGTTTCTGGCTCGGCGCTCGCGCTTTCCAGCTCTCCTTCCTCTGCCTGCCGGAGGCTTCACACTCAGGTCTGTGGACATAGTCCTGGGCCAGGCTGGTGGGGGTGGGGGTGGGGAGGAGGTGTAAAGGAATAAAACCCTTAGTGTTTTTGTCAGTGGGAAGGCGCATGTGCCGTGGAAGTTAGAAGGGAGTATTAGGATGGTATTACTGTTATCACGAATCGGCCTTCCTCTTAGGTAACCATTCCAGGTTTTTGAAGAGAGGCGTGATGCGATGAGAGCTCAGCTTTAGGAAGGTCAATATAATAAGAGAGTAGTCTAAGTTGCAAAAGGAGTGACTAGAGGCAGGGAGGCCGGTTGGCACAGTGGTCTGGACAGGGCATGGTGAAGGGCAGATGGCTAGCAGGAGGCCATGGGAGGAGCAGAAGGAGGAGGTATGTGAAAGATCCTTCAGGGTGTGGGATCTGCTAGAAGTTGGGACTTTGGGAGAGAGTCTGGTCGTTCCAAGTTGCACTTGAAAGATGAGGCCAGTGGAGGTGTTCGTAGTGGAGATAGGCCGCTCAGGAACAGAGCCGCTTCACAGGGGCCCACAAGTCATTCGTTTGCAGTAGGTCCTCCAGTGGAGAAGGGAGCTGGACATGCTGGGTGATAATGGTTTCCCTCTCTCGTGGCATCCTCTTCGTCAGAATGCCGAAAGACAGGGATGGGCCTAAAATCATTTGCATTGGTTTGACTTCAGTGTGTGTCAGCGAGTGAGTGGCAGCCTGAAGTGGTAAAAGGAACTGCACTCCACTCCATTAGGAGGCCAGGGACTTTGGCCGGAGGACCCAGACTAACAAGCTCTCTGACTTTGGACAAAACACGGCCTTTGGGCCTTGACATTCTCATTAAAAATAAGGTAGAGAAAGCAAAGACAGGTTTGTCTTAATGCCTGCTGGCCCAGATTAAGTGATTGTTAGTGTCCTGGGGTCTTTAGTGATGGTGGCTTTCTATATAAAAATTTTTGTCTGAGAGTTTGAAAACTGAGGGATTCAAGTTTTATAATTTTTCTACCTTCTTTAGTATATTTACCAATATTTATTGAGTACTCTTCTAGGTATTTGGAAATGAATGAAATAATACAATTTTTTTCTCTCTCTTGTGTTTCAGTTCTATATAGAGTGCTAAATGTCCATGTGGACATTAATTAGCCACTGTGTGCAGTTCACTGCTAGATATTTTATAGGCAAAATATATCCTACTAGACTTTCTGTTTTAAAAATACAGCAGCAGTCCTTGCATTGCTTAGGAGTGCAGGGCCGTAAGAGACGGAGTAAGCTGAAACCCTGCCAGGTGGCTTGAGTAATCAGTAGAGAAAGTTCTTGTTGTTCTGCAGGTTTTAAGATTTGTTTTGTTAAAGAATTAAAATCTCAGTTGATCACAGTTGTATATGGAAGCAAGATAGTAAAACTAATATTTAGCAAGTTATAACAAAAATTAGAAACATTGAGAATTAAAGTGTTTATTTTTTGTAACAAACTCATGAAGAATGATTGTAGCAAAGCTTGCTTGCTGTATAATTTATGACACAGAGCAAGCATCTTTTCTGTCTTAGTCAATTGCCATACTCTGTTCTAAGCTCTATCAGCTTCCAACATTTTATCCTTTGTTTTCAGTGTGTGAAATATCTCAGAGAATCCCTTTCATATGAAGTTTTTTGTCAGCATCACTTCCCCTGGGACATTGTCATTTTCATCACAACCATTTTCTTCATTTACATTGATAGGTTGGCCTCCCCCAAGTCCCCCTGGCTTTGAGTCTAGAATCTAGAAGCCTGTGGCTGTGCCCACCTTCCCACAGCCTGCTGCTGCTGCTGCTGCTGCTGCAGCTCCACCCCGGTCCCTGCAGGTTGCTCTTCCAGCATTTGTTTTAGTTCAGTTTGCTGCTCTTCCATCTTTGTCAGTCAGTTCCCTATTTTGATTAATCATTTTTATAAATGCCCTGTGGATGTCACCACTGGGAGACAACACAACGCTGCTGTCTGTGTGTGCACTGAATAACAGATGGGCAGTGACCAATCACTGCCCTTGAAGAAGTGATACGGTCCCTGATCATGATGCACTTCTGTTATTGACGTAATGACATGTGGGCTGGAGTTAGTCGTGAAGCTTGCTCCTTGTGTGATCATAGTTAATATGCCATTAACTGAAATTTGGGCCATGTTGTTGAGGAACTTAAACAGTTTAACTAAACCATGGTAACACTGGAATTGTGCAAAGTGTATTGCAGATACTTCTTTTCTTTGTAGTAGGTTAAGAAAAAGTAAAATTCACGATATTGACAGATGAGTGGGTAACTGTGGTATGGCGTAGTTGAACTGGTGGGCTGAGCACAGATTTGGTAGGCAGACCTTTAAGTGGTTATTTAACCTCTCTGAGTCTTCATTTTCTCACCTGTAAAATGGAAATACTGCACCACAGAATTGTTGGAAAGATTAAATGTAAAGAAATTATTGCAATGCCTGGCACATGTTAGGTGTCCAGTAGTTTCTTTACTTTCCAAACCTGTTTGTCATTTAGATTTATGCCCCTACAGTTGTTTGGCATTTGTTTTGTATTGTTTAATTTGATATAAAAGAAATGAATTATGGAATTAACACATCTATCATAACAATTTTAAAGCATACAGTAAAGATAATTAAAAATGTAAGCTGTTAGCCTCAAAAGTGGTTAATTTTAAAGTGGAAACTTACTCCAAGTGATATCAATCATGTTTCTCAGTAATGGTTATTTTTAGGTATAAGTGTTTTGTTTTTAAAGGGATAATTTAAAGGATATTTGTGTTTTAAGAGTTTTCAACACCATTTTATTGATGGGTTTCTCTGTGCTATTTAATTTTCTGAACTCATCCTAGAAAGCATAAAGAACCTTACGTTACACGCAGAGCGTTCTCTAAAGCCTTGCACACACTGGCACACTTCAGTATGTTGTCTGATGGGGTTTCTACCATTTTAACTTCTGTTGGCTTTTTTGAAAGATAATGAGGTTTTTAATCAAATATGCTAATTTGGTAAGTTTCACTTGATTTTAGATGCTTGTTTTCAGTAGTATTTTTCTAGTGAGTCAGTCTGAAATGACAGACTAGGATTGTTTTGACTTCATTCAGTAATGTACAACTACTACCAATTTAAAATGACTAGCATAAAAGTTAATGTTAAAGTATCTCGGGAAATGACCCCAACTACCATTTTTTACATGTGACCCATTGTGCATAATATTTGACTCTTACTGTGCAGGCTTTGGTGACTCAGATTTGTCACTTCTTTCTTTCCTGTAGTAACAGAGGAGAAGAAATCCCTGAAACGAACTTTCCAGCAGATACAAGAGGAGGAGGACGACGACTACCCTGGGAGTTACTCTCCCCAGGACCCTTCTGCAGGACCCCTCCTGGTATGATCCCCAGGGGCAGGGCAGGGCACCGCACGGGGGCTTGGAGAAGTGGCCTCTAGTTGGAGATTATGGCCACAAGGTGGCGCCGGTAACCAGTAGTATGGAATCACCAGAGGGTAGCTCCCAGGGCACTGGGTGCAAGATCCACCCAGTGAAGCTTGACTTGGTCATTGCAGGCCAGGACTTTGGCATGGATTTACATGTTATAGTGTTCTTGGACTTCACGTTATTTCACTCCTAGAAATTGAGAATATTCTTTAAAAATAGATTTTTGTTGAAAGGATACAGAATTTTATTCATGTTATGCCATGGATGTGTAAATGTTGGGAGTGACTGTTTTTAAGGATGTTGCCCCTACTTCACTTAACTCCGACTAATCTTTAAAGCCCGGTATGTGTTAACGGGTAGTGAGTGCTGTTCGCCTTTTATCGTCCAGACGGAGGAGCTCATCAAAGCCCTGCAGGACCTGGAAAACGCCGCGTCAGGGGACGCGACTGTCCGGCAGAAGATCGCTTCTTTGCCCCAGGAAGTGCAGGATGTTTCTCTTCTGGAAAAAATAACAGGTGAGAAGGTGGGGAGTTTGGGTAAAAGCTGAGGGGGAGGGACATATCTCCGAGTCATCAAACCCCAGAGCACACGTGTCTCAGGTACAGGCTCCCGATTTGGTGTTGGGTGCTCTGCCATCGGGCTTGGGGACATAACTCACGCTGAACAGTGAGGCTGCAGCAATGGTCTGAGCTCGGCCAGACGTTCTGCTATGAATTGCAGAAACACTGGCATGCCACAACTCGTGGCACTCGAAGTGAGGTCTGTGAAAACACAGTGTCAGCTGTGAGGGTGATGGGGAAGGCATTGAACTCATGACCCTCTTATTCAGGGGCCCCCAAACTTTTTACACAAGGGGCCAGTTCACTGTCCCTTAGACCGTTGGAGGGCCGGACTATAAAAAAAACTACAAACAAATCCCTATGCACACTGCACATATCTTATTTTAAAGTAAAAAAACAAAACGGGAACAAATACAATATTTTAAATAAAGAACAAGTAAATTTAAATCAACAAACTGACCAATATTTCAACGGGAACTATGCTCCTCTCACTGACCACCAATGAAAGAGGTGCCCCTTCTAGAACTGCGGCAGGGACCGGATAAATGGCCTCAGGGGGCTGCATGCGGCCCGCTGGCCGTAGTTTGTGGACCCCTGCTCTTATTAAAGGGGCATTATAATCCAGTGCCGTGTGATGTCTATACTACACACTGACACACCTCATAACAGCAGGCTCTTCAGTGCCAAGAACCCTAGGAAGATCTTGTTAGTTGTGGCAGTTCTATTGCTGGTCATCCCCATGTAAACAGGGAGGGGCAGTTGACATCATTCTCACTTCATGCGTGGGTAATTGAAAGGCAGAAATGAAGCGTGAACCAATATTTGTAGAATATACTTCTCGTGGTGATATTTAATCTGATCACTGTAAATCTCCATATTGCACAGGAGGAAATTGAGGCTTTGAGATGTTAGGGGACTTGCCCCAGGTCACATAATCTTAGATCTTAGGATTTCAGCCTAGTTGCGAAGTGTATATTCTTTCTTTTTTTGAACTTAAAAAAAATGTTTTGATTGAATTTATTGGCGTGACAGTGGTTAATGAAATGATTCGGGTTTCAGGTTCACAGTTCTACAACACATCATCTGTATTGCGTGTGTGTGTTGACCACCCCAAGTCAAGTTCCCCTCCATCACCACCCCCCTCCATTCCCTCAAAGCCTATGCCTGTATTCTTTTCATTGCAGAAGGGCAGACTTTTCTCTTTCAAGGTCACTGTTTTTTCCTTCCAGTCCCCTGATTTGGCTGCTTTACTCACTAACTTCCTCCATCTCCATTTAAAGGAACTCAAGGTTGCTCGTGTTACATTTCCTCCGTTCAACAAATATTTGAGGCACACAGTGTAGCAGACACGCTTCATGTCCTGCCCACATCTGCTCATGGGTTGCCTGCCAGAAAGAAAAGGCGGGGTGTGATGGCAGAGATGACCAAAGGAGGCGCTGTCTTAAAGGTGGTCAGAGAAGGCCTTTCTGATAAGTGATCTGCGCTCAGAGGCCCTGAGCTAAGAAACAACCATGGGGTTATCTGATGGGCAGGCGTGTGCTTAGCCGGAGGACACGTGTGGCTCGCCCCACTTCCTTGCCCGGCTCTAGCAGTTAAAGCTTCTGGGGCTCCCTATTGATCCTTCCGCCCTTGCCCAGCCTCCACTCCCCTCCTGTCCTCCTTTTCTTCTTTACTCAGCTCAGGGTCATTAAAATCCTAAACACACCCACTCCCCTCCTGTCCTCCTTTTCTTCTTTACTCAGCTCAGGGTCATTAAAATCCTAAACATACCGTTCAGAGGTATCACTTACATTTACTTTCTTGTGCAACCAATTACCAGAACTCTTTATCTTGCAAAACTGAAACTCTATACGGATTAACTCACCCCGCCACCCCCCAGCTCCTGGCAACCACCGTTCTCAAATCCAGCCTTGCATGTTTCTGCCCTGGACCTGCAGGCTGCATCTGGCCGAGGGAAACATTGACACTCACGGCTGACTGTCCTTCCTCTTTCTGTGGATGAACATGCTGTGTTCTAAACCAGCTCCTCTTGTCTCAGGGCCTGTCCCTCTCGTCTACGCAAGGAGGCTGCTCCAACACATAGCCCCTTTTCTCTTGCATCTTCCGGTCTTTTTCTCTACTGGATCATTCTCCACAGCATAAAAATATGTTTTTTCCCACGTGGGAAAATTTTTTCTTGTTGCCTATCTTCTCGGAGCTAGTGTCTTATTTCTCTGGTTTTCATCTTGTCTCCATTTCCCTTCCTCTCATTTTCTTTTGATTCTAAGTTACTGAGACAGCTCTAATCAGTGTTGCTGATAACCTCTGTTGCTAAATTCAGTGGTGAATATTTTGCCCGATCTTGAGGTCATCTTCACTAGACCTCAGTAACATTTGGCCCAGTTGATCATTTCTTCCTCCTGAAAATACTTGATCTCTTGGTGTGATAGAAAGTAATGATCCCTAGAACCTCTGAATGTGTTATCTTACCTTATATGGCAGGAAAGGTTTTGCAGGCATGATTAAGTTAAGGATCTTGAGATAGGGGCGTTGTCCTGGACTCTTCAGGAGGGCCCACTGGCATCACCGGGTCCTTATAAGGGGGAGGTAGGAGCAGGGCAGCCGAAGGTGGAGTGCTGCGCGTTGAAGATGGCAGAAGGGCCACAACAATAGATGTTGAAATACTATGTTTGTGGTGTTTTAATCCATTGTTTGTGGTCATTTGTTAGCAGCAGTAGGGAAGTGGGACCCTGATTCTGGCTTCCTCTTCTCTCTCTGGCTGTGTCCTTTCAGTAAGCTTTGCTCATTCCCTTGACCTCTGAGTGTGGAGTGCTTAGCCCTCCTCTCTGGCTAGGCTCACAGACAGTTTTTAAATAATAGGTTTTGGGTTGTTTGCTTGCTTGCTTGCTTGTTTTTGCTAGTGATCCCTAATTATATCTTTAGTGTTAACCTTTCTTCACCTTGAGACTAGACCTCCTATTCAGTGTGACTAGTTGGCTATCTCCATAGACATTTCAAATTTAACTTGTCCCTAACCAGGCATCTGATCTTCCTTCCAAAGCCTGTTTCTCTCATGGTCTTCCCCATCTTAGTAAATGCCCCCTCATTATTCCTGATCAGGACCAAAACCAGTGTCTAACACCTTGTCACCACCGTCTCCATTAGGGTTAGCAGTCACCTCCTACCCGCTCTCCTCAGCATTCTGTTCTCGGCACAGTCGTCAGAGTGACCTGCTAAAATGGAAGATGGGTCATGTCTCCCTGTGCTCCCCCAGTCCCCTTGAAAAAGCCAGTCTTCCAGTGTCAGGTCCCTGGTACCCCATAGGCTTGCCCTGCTCTCCCGTGACTCACTGCTCCAGGCATATAGGGCTTCTAGCTGGTCACCGTGCCCTCCAAGGCCTTTGTTCTCACTGTTTCCTCTGCTTAGGATGATCTTCCTCAGAGAGTTCTCCAACTTCCTTCAGGCCTTGTTTTACATCCCTAGTGAAGCCTGCCCTGACGACCTTATTTAAAATTACAATTCTCCCTTCCAGTGCCTTGTTCTTTCTCTTCTGCCTAATTGTTCTCCAGAGTTCTTTTCTTCAGCTGATAAATAAGTCAGTTTAGTATACTGTTTCTCTTTCTACTGGAAGTGTAAACTTGGGGCAGAGAGCTTTTGTCCTCGTGTGCCCTGCTGTCTCAGGGCCTAGAACCACTAGTGCTGGGCTCACAGGAGCCCAGTATTTGCTGAGCTAGTTGGAAGGTTTTGAGCAGACAGGTATAAAGTCTGGTGGGAGTGGGCCTAGTGACAGTGGGAGGGGAGCAGGAGTGCAGACAGCCCCTGGGCGCTGGACAGGGAGCGGGAAGTGGGCAGGGGTGGGAGAGGGACGTGTGGCCCGAGGACAGCGGTGCTTCAGGAGAGGGGGCAGGTTGGTGAGACCCGGGGCCCCGGGACATTTCAGACACTGAGGTTTGGAGTAAGCAAGGGGGAGTGGGGTGCTCGTGCACAGGTAGAGGGCAGGCTGGGGGCACACGGCCGTCCAGCTGTGTGACGGGCAGAGCGCCGGGCGACCGCCACAGCTAGGTTCTCTGACAGGCGCATCTCGCTGCTGCATTCTGATGGCTGTTTTTCTACAGCTTATAAAACCATTACAGGTTATTTTTCTGGGTTGTAATTATTTGTGTGAAAGAATTATCTCCCTGGTACAAGTTCTTAGAGAGTGAGAATCGATATTTTAAAAATCTTAAATATTTGTGATTTCCTAGACATTTTTTGCCACAAGGACTTAAACATCTTAATGGAGTAACCATTAAAAAAAATAAATCATGTGGTTCAACAAAGGTACAAGCAGCCTAACCACCCCAGCAGCTTATTCCCAGACTGACTGGCAATGTGGAGGAGTAAGATCCGCGGTCCTCTCTCCCCTCTACGGCTGAGACTGTCTCTCCTGCCTGTTCTTTGTGGCTCACCTCACCAAGAACATCTTTTCGTCCTGTTCCTGAAGGGGTAGAAGTGTCTGGTCTTTGGCATCAGACCTAATTACCTAATCTGGAATCCCTCAACTGTTCATCTCCCAATGTGCATATTAAGAAGGCACCTAAAAGCCAGTTTGCCAGAGAACCTATGTCGGGAATTCCTAATTCCCAGTTACCTGTACGAATGCCAAGGTCTCACCTCTGCAGCAGGTGACTGGCCACATATCCGCATCGTCTCATCACCTTTGGTCTCCTAGAATTGGTCCCCTAGAACTGCTGCAGCCCTGGTGCTCTTCTGTTCCCAAACACCCATCTTACTCTTGATCCTTAAAGGCCTTTTCAAAAGGTCTGCATATTAAAAGGTCCAATCTCACCACCACCCATATGCCATTAATTATACTCATTCTTTTAGATATAAATCATTCTCTTGTCTCTTCCTCTCCTTTTCTAATGTGGAGCCTTTTTCATCACTTCCTTCTGAGACTACCCTTTCTTGTACTCGGATACTTCACAGCTTTTGTCCCAGTGAGTTGCAGCCCATTGACTGGACAGGAAACTAGTCTGGTAGATAATGACCAGCGTGTATTTTTTAATGGACTACTAGAAGACAGAACACTTTGCACGAAGTAAGGATAAGTATTGTTTTTATGAAACTTTTGTTCTTTTATTTGTATATTTGTTTACAGAAAGTGTATTTTTTACTGTGGGTCATGTTCAAAAGCATTTGAAAGGCAGGCTCTGTTTTATGAGACCTGGTATTTTGCTAAAGGAAGAAGAAAGCTCATACCCAGTTTCAAGACCTGCATAGTTTGAGGGGTAGAGTCCTAAAGCAGAGGTCCCCAACCCCTGGGCCGTGGACCAGTACCGGTCCGCAGAGAAAGAATAAATAACTTACATTATTTCCGTTTTATTTATATTTAAGTCTGAACGATGTTTTATTTTTTTAAAAATGACCAGATTCCCTCTGTTACATCTGTCTTAGACTCACTCTTGACGCTTGTCTCGGTCACGTGATACGTTTATCCATCCCACCCTAAAGGCCGGTCCGTGAAAATATTTTCTGACATTCAACCGGTCTGTGGCCCAAAAAAGGTTGGGGACCACTGTCCTAAAGGTCCATTTTAGAGACCTGGTGTTGAGTTCCAACTCCCTAGCCAACCTGATAACCAAACCTGTTGTTAGTTCTTTCTCTTTTTCTCAGTTACCACACCCAAGAAGTGAGTGCTAGCTTTTATATTTCGTATAGTGCTTGTGTTTTGTATTTCAGAGGATTGTTCAAAGAATACTTAACAAAATAATATGAATGAAAGTCCTTTTGAAAAATTCCCAGAGGCAAAGAAAAATTATTTCATGTGTGACATGACATTTCTTTGTTTTATTTGTAGAGCTTTAACAGAAATAGGCACTTAGAAATGTTCGCCAGGTTCCCCTTTGTACAATGGCCTCACTCTAAGTAATTCAGAAATGTCCTGTCTTGTGGACAGGAGTAAGTGCCTTTGGATTCTCGGCCAGCCAATCCCGCTTGTGTCCGCAGGTTCTGGCTTATTCCTGGACTCTGCACTTCTGCAGAGAAACTGTTCACCTCCCCCAGAAATGTTTGCCATGGTACCTGTGTGGTTTGTACATTGTCTCTTTTTTGGTCTCATTTGTACTTAGACAAAGAGGCAGCTGAACGTCTTTCAAAAACAGTAGATGAAGCGTGTCTGTTGCTAGCGGAGTATAACGGGCGCCTGGCGGCGGAGCTGGAGGACCGGCGCCAGCTGGCCCGGATGCTGGTGGAGTACACCCAGAACCAGAAAGACGTTTTGTCGGAGAAGGAGAAGAAGCTAGAAGTGAGTACACGGCGAGGCAGACCTGGACTTCCCCAGTCTTCTGTCCTGTGGGCGCATTAGGTTTTCATTATGCCTTAGCCAGCCCTTTTTTTTTTGTCTGTTAAAAATGCATGAGATGAGAACATTATTCAGATGTTGCAGTTATTTGGACCTAACTGAAAATTAAAGTTATATTTTTATATATCCAAGAAAGAACAATGGGAATGCATGAAACACATGATGAAATCACAACATTTAAGGCTCTTAACACTGTTTTAGTTTGCACTCACATTTTTTATAAGTGGAGTTTGATGTACAGAAAGAACGAGAGTCAGCAAAATTAAAGACTGTTTATTTGGTGGTATTTGGGAAATATTTAAACATTTTCTTTCTTTTGGATTGAATTGAGATTTATTTCTGCCTTGTATAGTGCTAATGCAATGAGTAGTCTGCCTCCAAGTCCCATCTGCAGTCAGTTCTAAAACTTCAGCCGTATTGATAGAGCCCAGTCCTCAAACTGCTGAGAAGGACCCAGTTTTTACCCAGAGTCCGTATTAGTCTGCATGCCTTCAGGGAGTGGCTTAAGTCTAGTTCCTCACTATGCATGCCTTTGGCTTCGCAATTAAGTACCTGGTGCCTTAATGTCAGTGCTTAGTACCTTGGGATGACACAGCCAACAGTGTGGACATTTGGGTGGGGACTTCTGCTTGCCTCAGGCTGCTAGGCTTCCTGTTCAGTAGTGTCTGCTTCTTTTTTTAAAGAGACACGGAGAAGAGTTGCAGCCAGTGGTTTGGAATGGTTGGACGGCTTTGAGGTAGAGAACCAATCACATAGGACAAGGAATAGCAATGTGCGGGAGGGAGGGGACAGTCCTCCGGCCCCACTCTGCACTCGGAAACACTGTTCTCGAGTACGGAGGGAGGGAAACGGAGCGAGTCCTGTGGCTGAGATGATTGTGTTTGCCTTTGAACGCATCATCTGACTTGGGGGGGGATGATGGCATTGCTGTCATATTCTTACCTGCAGTGATGACAGGAACTTGGTGCTCAGGCCGCGTGAAAGTGGAAGGTGGGAAAAGCCTGTAAACATAGTACGGCTTAGATTTAGAATCGACACTGACCAGCCGCCCTGAAGGGAGCTTTGCAGGCAGGACCAGACGGTCATTTATCTGAAATGCGCGTCTTTCACTGAGGAAGCATTTTCAGCTCTGTGCCCCGGGACTAATAAGAGAGTGTAATTAATGATTCCGGTTGTAAGTCAACCATGCCATCTGTTGAACTGCCCCTTGGCGACACATTAAGGGCTTTCTCTGATCTGTCAGACATTGATTATCATGAGCAGCTGTTGTTGGGTGGCAAGCAACCATAGAGGACAGCCTTTGAGAAAGATCCTGGGCTGGTAGAATGGATTAACTCTTTGTGTCTTTCTCTTCCTCACAGTTGCACTTTTCTCCCTGGGTTGGGGACTGCTCTGGTGTCTGCAGAACCAGCAGTTGATAGATGCCCTGTGAGCTCATTAGGGCAGAGAGATGATCAGAGATTTGGGTCTGTTCTGGAGCTTTCCAGCCCGAATTTCTCTACTTCCTGGGCATTGGAATTCCACTGCTTAAGAATCAGAGCAGGAAGGACCCATCTCTGAAAAGTATAGATTCTGAACTTAAGGTCTGTATCCCAAACCAAGTCTCTCAGCCATTTGGGCAAATTAATTTTTTTGTAAAAATGAAACTAAATTTGCTGCATTTTAAAAAAGCAAATGGCCAGATACAACATAACATGTTGAAAGATGGTCTTAGTTCTTTCTTTATGCTTGCTAAAAATATGAAGTCTGCTCGCTAGGATCTGAGGTTTTTCTCTCACATCCCATAATAGACTGGTCCTGTTTCTTTATCTCCTCACGGTGGTGGTAAAACTTGGCGATGTGTGCCACTTGAAAGCTGCATTTTACTGAGTTCTTTCAAATCTTCTAAAGTCTTGTTGATGAGGATAGTACATAAAGCAAAGCTAGCTTTTTAACATTCATTTTTTTAATACTACCTGTCCTTGTTTTTAAACTGCCACATCAGAAAGCTACTGAAATCTGCTTTTATTTTTTAATCTTTTTTTTTTGCCTTCAATGTACAAATACATGGAATTCTTAGAACTTTGAGAATATAATTATTTGGTTGAGAGCCTGTTTTCTTCCCAAAGTTGTAATTTTTTAACTTTTTTTTTTGGAAAGAGACAGGCAGAAAAAACATGAAAGAGATGAGAAGCTTTAATTCTTTGTTGCACCCCTTAGTTGTTCATTGATTGCTTTCTCATGTGTGCCTTGACCGGGGCTATAGCAGAGCCAGTGACCCCTTGCCTGAGCCAGCCTCTGGCAAGCACCGCTTGCCTTCTGTCGGTGTGGCTTTGTCTGTGCTGGGTATCTCACAGCGACACTGGGCTTGTCTGCTGGGTATCTCACAGCGACACTGGGCTTGTCTGCTGGGTATCTCACAGCGACACTGGGCTCGGCTGTGCTGGGTATCTCACACAGCGACACTGGGCTCATCTGTGCTGGGTATCTCACACAGCGACACTGGGCTCGTCTGTGCTGGGTATCTCACAGCGACACTGGGCTCGTCTGTGCTGGGTATCTCACAGCGACACTGGGCTCGTCTGTGCTGGGTATCTCACAGCGACACTGGGCTCGTCTGTGCTGGGTATCTCACAGCGACTCTGGGCTCGTCTGTGCTGGGTATCTCACAGCGACATGACACTGGGCTTGTCTGTGCTGGGTATCTCACAGCGACACTGGGCATGTCTGTGCTGGGTATCGCACACAGTGACACTGGGCTCGTCTGTGCTGAGTATCTCACAGCGACACTGGGCTCGTCTGTGCTGGGTATCTCACAGCGACACTGGGCTCGTCTGTGCTGGGTATCTCACAGCGACACTGGGCTCGTCTGTGCTGGGTATCTCACAGCGACACTGGGCTCGTCTGTGCTGGGTATCTCACAGCGACACTGGGCTCGTCTGTGCTGGGTATCTCACACAGCGACACTGGGCTCGTCTGTGCTGGGTATCTCACAGCGACACTGGGCTCGTCTGTGCTGGGTATCTCACAGCGACACTGGGCTCGTCTGTGCTGGGTATCTCACAGCGACACTGGGCTCGTCTGTGCTGGGTATCACACAGCGACACTGGGCTCGTCTGTGCTGGGTATCTCACACAGTGACACTGGGCTTTGTCTGTGCTGGGTGTCTCACACAGTGACACTGGGCTTGTCTGTGCTGGGTATCTCACACAGTGACACTGGGCTGCTTTCACCTGCCACAATGATCCCGAGGTTCCTTCACATTGTGACCTGTTTCAGTACTTCATTCTTTTTTATGGCTAACTTGTTCATTGTGTAGATATGAAACAGCTTGTCCATTCATCTGTTGGGCATTTGTAGAAACCTTTGGCCATGATGAATAATGTGTTATAAACACTTGTGTACAGTTTTTATTTCTCTTGGGTAGATGTGTGCCTAGGAATGGAATTGGAGTTGCATTGTAATTCTGTCTTCAACTTTCTGAGGAGCCACCAAACTGTTTCCCACAGCAGGTGCGCTATTTTCCACTCCCACTAGCAAAGTGTGGGCGTTCCGGTTTCTCCACATCTTTGTCAACACTTGTTACTGTCTATTTTTTTTTTTAATACTAACCATCCTAGCACATATGAAGTGTACTCATTGTGATTTTAATTTGCATTTTCCTGGTGACTAACGACTGGGCATCTTTGCATGTGCTCATTGGCGGTTTGCATGTCTTTTTAAGAAATGTCTAGTCAGTTCCTTTGCTCATTTTTTACTTGTTTTTTTTTTTAATTTTTATTTTTTATTCATTTTTTTAGAGAGGAGAGGGAGAGACAGAGAGACAGAGAGAGAGGAGAGACAGAGAGAGAGAAGGGGGGAGGAACTGGAAGCATCAACTCCCATATGTGCCTTGACCAGGCAAGCCCAGGGTTTCGAACCGGCGACCTCAGCATTTCCAGGTCGACACTTTATCCACTGTGCCACCACAGGTCAGGCCTAATTGGTTTTGTTGAATTGCAAGAGCTTTTTATAATTTTAGTAAAAGGCTCTTATCAGCTATATGATTTACAAATATTTTCTCTCATTCTGTGTCTTTACCATTTAAGTCAGTACACTTTAAGTTCATTTCTGTATACGGTGTAAGGTGGGGTCGACTTCACTCTTGCATGTAGCTATCCAGTTGTCTCAGCACCGCTTGTTGAAGAGACTGTTCTTTTCCCTCACTGATTGAATCTTGGCTCTTTTTTCAAAACAGAATTGGCCAGAGATAGATGAGTTTATTTCTGGACTCTCCATTCTATTCCGTTGATCTATAGATCTACCCTGTTTTTGATCACTGTAAGCTCAGAAAATGTGAGTCTTCAGACTTTTTCTCTTTTAATATCATTTTGGCTATCAGGGGCCTCTTGCAATTCCATATGAATTTGAGAATCAGCTTTTCCATTTCTGCCAAAAAGAAAAAAACAGTTGTTGGAATTTTAATAGGGCTTGTATTGCATTTATAGATTGCTTTGAGGAATTTGGCCATCTTCATAATCTTAAGTCTTCCAATTCATAAACATGAGAGTTCTTTTCATTTTTTTTCCCCATTTTTCTGAAGCTGGAAACAGGGAGAGACAGTCAGACAGACTCCCGCATGCGCCTGACCGGGATCCACCCGGCACACCCACCATGACGCTCTGCCCACCAGGGGCGATGCTCTGCCCATCCTGGGCATCGCCATGTTGCGACCAGAGCCACTCTAGCGCCTGAGGCAGAGGCCACAGAGCCATGCCCAGCGCCCGGGCCATCTTTGCTCCAATGGAGCCTTGGCTGCGGGAGGGGAAGAGAGACACAGAGAGGAAGGAGAGGGGGAGGGGTGGGGAAGCAAATGGGCGCTTCTCCTGTGTGCCCTGGCCAGGAATCGAACCCGGGTCCTCCGCACGCTAGGCCGACGCTCTACCGCTGAGCCAACCGGCCAGGGCTCTTTTCATTTTTTTAAAGATCTTTTTTTATTTTTGCTGCAGAGTTTTTAAAATGTGTGTTATGGGACCACTTACTGATGTACTTTACATTACAAAAGCTCTGTTTAGGTGCTGTAGGTATCGGACCAAATAGAAGGCAGTAGTGTACACCTTTCAGGAGGCTGTGTGCCCCCCCCCCCCCAGAAGGCAATGAGTGCGCATGCCGGAGTGCTCCGGGAGTTCCTAGGGCACGGGCATGACAGCCAGCTCCCTCCGCAAAGTGGGGTGGCCCGGGGAGGCCTGGTGTCGGTGAAGCTGTAACGGGTGTTGAGCTGATAGAACTAGAGATCATGTAGTCTGACTTCCACATTGGTGAAAAAACTCAAACCCCAGAGAAGGGAGTTAGCCACAGACTAGAAATAGAGTTCAAGGCAGACATCTTGTAACTTTCTAACAGGTTTGTGTTTTTGTTTGTTGTTTTATTTTAAATTTGATTCCATAAAGTCAGCAGTTGGACGACATTCCTACCCAGAAGGGTAGCCAAAGTTGAATCATTTCAACAATTCCCAAGAACCTTGTTTTAGAGAAAGGACATCTTCCATAGGGGATTAAAGTGGTGCGTCATGCATTCAGAGCAGCCTGCAGTGTGCACCATTCCGAGGTTTGAGAGTCCACTGCCACCAAGGTTCTAAGTACCCTGTCTTCCCTGTAACTTTGGTGTGTTCTTGCTCAGAGGTGGGTGGAGGGAATTGGCTCATTGAACTTGAAACTGCTGCTGTCCCCTCCCCCAGTTTTGCACCACCACCCCAGGCCCCCTGGTTATAATGAATACTCAGGAGTAGAGCCTTCTCCTTCAGACAACACAGCTGGGAAAGGGGAAATGGCCCAAATGCCTTGTGACTCTTCATATTTCTGTTTGTAATTTGGTTATAACAACTTGAGAAATTCTTTGGCTATAGCTGAGGGAGCACTAAACCAAACTGATGGCCATCTGTTGTTTCTGGCAGCGTCCAGCACCTCCCTGCAGGGTGCAGATGGTGGGAAGCAGTCACTTCAATAAGGGGATAGGCAATAGGTGGAGACAGAGAGTCAACTTTGGAGTGATTCTCCCCATTGCCCATGGTAATCAAAGCCAGCATCTCATTGTCCATTAAGAGCAGATGGGACCTGGTGATGTAATCCTCATTTTAGATGAGAAAACAAAGCTCAGGGCTTCTATGAGCAGTTAAAGGTCACAGAGGAAGTGGCAAGGACCAGAACCCGGCTCTCCTGACTGCTGACTCTAGGAAGGAACCGAGCAGCCTTGCCCAGCGCTGCCTCTCGGAGCTCTGTGGAGCCTGGCCCTGCGGCCCACCAGTCCTTTGCATGCAGTTCTCTCCTCCGGACACTGGCAGTGCTGTCAGCACGGGGGCTCTTAGAGCAGCTGTTGACAAGTCAGTCTGCTGAGACTGGTCAGCTGATCGTGGATCATGGGGTCTTGCACACCCCTTCCCCCACATAGCAGGCCAGGGTTAGCTCTCAGCCTCTTCCTCCCTATTTTGATATGGGGGCGCTTTATCCCCAGGGTTCCCTCCAGTTAGGTGGGAACTTTTCTTGAGTTTTATGTTTCTGTAATGTGGGGTCCTTGGATTCTTTTTATTTATGTCGATCACTGCTGGCTCAGGCGAGATTTGCAGCTAGAACATCAGAGAGAGAGAGAGAGAGTGTGCGTGTGTGTGTGCATGTGTGTGCACTCGCGCTCACATGTAGAGACATGTATTCTTTCTGTATCACGATGTGAAACTTTTAGTGTATTTATGATCATTATAACATACTTGCGCACTAGGTAACCTAAGGGCATGGTTCACCAGCATTTGAGACTTCCCATCGAAAAAGTGACACTGACACAATTTCAAAGCTCTTGTACCTAGAATTCCCTGCTTTAGCCACGGCATTGTTTTCATATGTGCCACCCGAGTTTCGGTGATTCCTCCTACTTGCCAGAACAGCTCCAATGAGATTCACTGTTTTGTTTTTAATTTCCTTTGAGCTAGCTTTCAATATTTGGAATATTTTTTTCCTGTAGATTTCTAAATACAGATTATGTATGTATATGCAGCTGAAGGTCATACACATTTCAGTCTTTTTGCCACAGTATGCATTCCTACCTTAGAAGTTATGATTTGTTTTGTTTTGTGTTCTTTTGTGTGTGAGAAACAGAGAAAGGGACAGATACGGACAGACAGGAAGGGAGAGAGATGAAGCTTCTCATTAATTGTTCATTGCGCTCCTTAGTTTTTGACTGACTGCTTTCTCATATGTGCCTTGACCTGGGGGGCTACAGCAGAGTGAGCGAGTGACCCCTTGTTCAAGCCAGTGACCTTTGGGCTCAAGCCAGCGACCCCAGGGTCATGTCTATGATCCCATGCTCAAGCCAGCGACCCTGAGCCCACAGTCAAGCATGTTGGCGACCTCAGGGCTTCAAACCTGGATCCTCTGTGTCCCAGTCCAGCGTTCTATCCACTGTGCCACTGCCTGATCAGGCAGGGAGCGGGGTGGTTTTAAAGCATCTTCTGCAGTCAAGAATTTATTGAGTTTATAAACAGAAGGTGGCTGGGTGTGGGTGTGTGTACACAGGTGTATGTATCTATATATCCACAAGTTAGACTAATCTTTGTTTTATGAAGGAAAGAACATTGAATCTTTTAATTGGACAAATGGGACTCTCTTCTGAGTTTCAAACTGTTTATATCTGAAACAGCTGTGGGAAAATAGCAGCTACTTATAACATTGACTTCAGTGAGCATAACTTTTTTAGTGATCATAACTTTGAGAGCAGAGTTCAGCTCACAGAAATTGGAGCTTGTGTGTGAGTGTCTTATTTGACCCAATGGGTAAATGTTATTTGAGCAGAAATCTAATTTTAGTCTTTAAGAGTATCCCTACTAGAGACATACCTCGTTTTATTGTGCTTCACTTTATTACACTTCACAGATGTGATTTTAACAAATTGAAAGCAAGACCCTCCACCAGCCAAAAGATGACAACTCACTTTATTGTGATGGTCTGCCCTGAACCCTCGGTCTCCACCAGGTCTGCCTGTACGGTTAAGGTGGGCCTTCTACTCCCACTGCAAGTTGTGATCTTGGAGCAAAGGCAGATCGGATTGTGGTGTGCTTTGCAGCCTTGAAAATTACATCTCTGGCTTTATTTTCCTCCCTATAAAATGTGGGGCTTGAAATAAGGTTAGGCAGAGTCTTTCTCTTGATTAGGGCAAGAATGTTCATGGTTATAACTAGAATGTCAGCATGAAACCTTTGCGGACAATGCCCATGAGGTCCTAAGGAACAGCTGGCTTCGTGTGAAGGTGGTGCTAGCCAGTGGTCATCAAGACTGTGCAGGCCTCCTCATTTGTTCTCTTCCGTGTTCAGATCCCATAAGCATCTTTCGAAAGAAGTGTGGACAGTTCTCTTGCCATTAGGTACTTTGGAAATTTTAAGCAGAATAATTTTGCAAATTTCAACTCAACAAAAAGTTTTCAGCAGCTTTCTAAACATTCTTGTAATTAGGATAGTGATTTTGAATGGGCATACCTCATTTTTTTCCTCATAGCTTTTTATCTTTGGTGTGGCTTTTCATTTATAAAGTAACGGTTTTACTCTCACTTGGGACAAACAGGTTCCAACACTTGATTGACCTGAAGTTGTCAGTATCTGCCTTTCCTTATAACACAGGCCTTTAAGGCACGTTCATTTTCCTTTCTGCGGAAGAAGTCTCTGGTAGCCTAGCTGGAGGCGTGCTTCTCAGCGGGCAGCATGTCGGCTTCTGTGACGTGTGCATAAACTTGAAACTCGCGTTCACATGAGCACACCCTGCACCACACCACCAGCCCTGTTAACTGTGACAGTGTCCTGGTCTCCTTGCTCCCTCTGCTTCTGAGCCCATTGCAGCTGGGCGGGCATCTCTCCCTGCAGTCCACGGGAGGGGCTGTCTGCACAGTCCCGCCTGCAGCCTGCTCTCAGAAACCAAGACGCTTCGCAGTCGGTCTCAGGCGGTCTCGTCTCGCTTCCTCCTTTTGGTCCTCTCTGCAGCATTCAGCACTTTCCTACCCGTGATCATTTTTCCTTCTCCAGTTTCTTACACCCACTCTCTGCTGGTTCTAGTCTCTACTTTTGTTTGTTTATTTTTGTTTTTGGTCCTTTAATCTTTTCTGCGTCCTTGTCCTGTAGGTGTTGGTATTCCTTTAGGCTTTTTCTTATTCTGGACCTTTTCTCTGAGTGACATACTTGAAGTCTGCTGATGGCTTAAATATAGAGCTCCAGTCCAGATCCGTCCTGTACTTCAGACGCATCCATCTTATTTCCACAGGCGCCTCAAACTGAATGTGGTCAGAACAGACCACCTTTTTCTTGGCAACCTTTCCTTTCCTTTCCTTTTCTTTTTTTTGTTTGTTTTTTGCATTTTTCTGAAGCTGGAAACAGGGAGAAACAGTCAGACAGACTCCCGGATGCGCCCGACCAGGATCCACCTGGCATGCCCACCATGGGGCGACGCTTTGCCCACCAGGGGGCGATGCTCTGCCCATCCTGGGCGTCGCCATGTTGCAACCAGAGCCACTCTAGCGCCTGAGGCAGAGGCCACAGAGCCATCCCCAGCGCCCGGGCCATCTTTGCTCCAATGGAGCCTTGGCTGCGGGAGGGGAAGAGAGAGACAGAGAGGAAGGTGCGGCAGAGGGGTGGAGAAGCAAATGGGCGCTTCTCCTGTGTGCCCTGGCCGGGAATCGAACCCGGGTCCTCCGCACGCTAGGCCGACGCTCTACCGCTGAGCCAACCGGCCAGGGCTCCTTTCCTTTTCAGTCCCTGTCTTGGAGAATGGTGTTGCGGTTCATCAAAACCAGACACTGGGCCCCATCCAGTGGTTCTCCCCGTTTTCCTTACCCCCCCTCATGTCCCAGGCTCCTTCAGCCCCTCTGCTGCGCCTCTGCCACGCACAGTCCCCTCCCGTCATGTCTCCACATCTCGGGAACCCCCGCGGTCACCATCACAGTAATCGCCAACCACTGTTCTGGACTCTGTCCTTCTTGTCTCCACTTCTCCCACCTTAGTTGGGACTGTCTCCGATCCCCTGCAGTAGCCTCCTTTTACTGCTCCATCTGCATTTGTCCTAAGGTCCTGCAATCCATCCTTCACCTGGCAGCCCTGTGATGTTCGCAGAATGCAGCCCTGAACATGTCATTCCCCTGCTTACACACTTCCATGGGTTCTCATTGTCTCTAGGGTATATAGGCCTGTTACCGAAGGGGACCTGGCCCTTAGGGTCTGCTTAGGGCCAGCTGGTAGCGGGAGAGTTCTTGACTTTGTGCAGGAAAAATTTCACAACACGAGTCCAGGTGATTTTGAGAGTTTACTAAAACTGGGACTGTGAAATAAGGAAGGTTTTGGACAGAAAAAGCAAGAGGAGAACCTGGGTGGGGCTGCTTGGGTTCACTGAGAAGTCAGAGAAAAGGGGGCCTTGGGACAGGGTCGGGGGCGCCCACTGCTCCCCAGTTGCAGGTCTTGTGAGGACCCTTCGAGTTTGGGAGATGCATGCCTGTGAGGGGTAAAGAGGGGAGGGGAAGGGAAAGGCATGCTGAGTCCTTTGTTTTGCGGATTTTTAAAGATTGAGAGTTTAGGGGAGGATTTCATTTGGCCCGGGACGGGTGGTTATTAGTCACTGTAGCTGGTTCTGCTGTCTCCACCTTGGCCTAGCTCTGATACACCACTGAGTTGTGATCTCTAGGGAGATGACATTCTGCATCTGGCTGTAAATTGCTTGGCCAGTCTCTTCAGCTGACTCCTTACTGCCCTGCCTCAGGCCCAGATTCTTGGGGTTCTGCCCCCACACACCCATGCGTTGCATTGCATGTAGTGTCCCATGCATTCTGTCTGTGCTGGCCTTTTTGTGTCTGGCTTGATGTGTGCTAAGCCCTCCGCCCTTTTACTTCCCACCTATTTATTCCAAAGGCAGTGTTGCCTGGACACCCCGTCTCCCCCGCAGAGCCATGTCCCCATCTCCCCGTATACACTGTCCCAGCCCTCTCTCCTTCAGAGCACCGTGTACTTTGTCACTGTCTGGGGTTATCTGGTTATTGCTCTGCCCAGGTGATAGAACCCTCTTTGCATTGTTGCTCGTTCATGGCTGACCCACTCCAGGCAGTGCTGTGCTCTCAAGGGGCAGCTCCCATCTCGAGGCTAGGTCAGAGCACAGGTGACCCCTGAACAAGATTTGAACAGTGCGGGTCCATTTATACTTGGATTTTTAAAATAAGTTTATTTAGAAAGTTACAGAGGCAGTAGAAGCGAGCCAGCTGGGCTGCGCAGGCTCAGGAAACAGGTTACAGAGCAAAAGAAGGGCCCTTGGTGCTCAGGAGAGAGAAAGACAAAGGAATGGCTCCTGGGGGAAGGAAAGGGGCAGGGGCAGGGGTTGGGCATGCTTCCCGAGGGGGCGCACCCCACATCTCCTTGGTTAACCTAGTTATGTGTAAGCACTATTTATTCTTCCCTTGCTTTGCAAATTGCTGTCAGCAGGGGTTTGAGTGGTGGCGGTGGAAGATTTCTGATGTAATAAGGTACCAAAAAGCTGCGAAATTAGTATTGATATGCTAGGAGGAAAGGTCAGGCTTTCCTGTCCCCTCTTTCCTGTGGGGAGGGGAGAGAGAAGAATGTAGAAGTTTCTGGCTTGCAAGAACAATGGGTCATTTAGTTTAAATCTAAAATACAGGTTAACTGAGAAACTTCTTCTCTTTCAATGGGAGACAGAATTTACATACCACCCTGCATTGATTATAGTTCCTCCCCCTTTCAGGAATCCTGAGAGTAACATACCTCTAGGCAAAGGAGGGAAGAGGAACCCTGAAAGATTGTAAAAATCTTTGTGTTACCTTGAAAGTCTTAATTATTTTGTGTATTTCCTAAACAAATGTTGTAAGCTTGTGCCATGATATCACGCTCTCCCCAGCCTGTGTGTGATCAAGGGTATATAACCAGCCCCTGAGATGTATTTAGCGCACATGATTTGGGTCTGCAAATTCCCCGTGTCAGCCCTATGCAGCTGGCATATTTAATAAATCTCCTCCTTTAATAAAACCCTTCAAAATTGATCTGGACTTGGTGTCTCTACGTGAACCCGCAGAAGTGAGGTACAGTACTTTTCAGCATCTGGGGCACGGTACTTTGTAACACTGAAACCTTTTGTGTAGGGTCCTCTGGGGAGAAAGAAGCACCCTGCAAACCCGGTCTGGCTTCAAGCGTAAGAAGCCCTCTGGCCTGACTCCTCCCGCGGGTGGCTGGGTCCTGCTGAGAACGTGGCTCTCACTGCCACCATGCTGTCGTTTGTTCTGGGCAGAGTGTCGTGTGTCTTCTGTGCTGGTCTGCCGGTGGAGCTGCGGGCGCAGCGCTGGGGTTGGAGCCACAAGGTCCTTTTCTCCGTGTGTCTTCCCCAGCGTCGCACTCAGCACCAGCCCTGCTAGGACACCCCAGAATGGAGCATTTTGAAATGTCACAGCTACCACTAAGTCACATAGGAGCATGCAGCTGGCTGGGGGAAGAGTGCAGGTCAGTGATGGTGTTTGGTGTTTTTTGTTCCTACACAGATCCTTGGAGAAGAATTTTAAGTGTAGGTCCTTGTGAGCCTTATTGGCTTGAGGGGAACCTGGTGGCATGGAGAGGCGAGCAGGCACTCGGAATAGTATTAGGGTGAGGGCCAGCTTCCCCTTTCTGCGAGGCTCCCCCAGCTGTCCCCTGATGAAGCAGCTCTCTGACTTAAATTCAGTGTGGCAGGTCAACTTTGACACAGGGCCCTTCATCAAGTGCTTCGTGCATAATAACCCTTTATGACTGGGTGGGGAGCGGTGAGCTGTGGCTAGGTTTTATGTACCACGTGTCCTGTAGCACAACAGGCAAGAGAAAGGGAAGCATGAGTCTTGATTCTGGAAACTGTTTCATCAAGTCAAGCCCCTGCCTGTGGTGTTGTTTCTAACATAATTTTTCTTGTGTAAATATTTCCAGGCAAGAAAAATAAAGGCTTGACAATGTTTACATTTTGTTCAGTGTTTCTTACATGAGTCGCTAGAGGAAATGCTCATAATTTTGTTTTGAAAGTGAAATTCCTGCAGAAAGGTCATTGTAATGTCAGCCCATGTCGTTTTTAACCCTTATCCCTGAGCTGATCTGCGGCCTGTCAGGTCTAGCTCACTGCTCCAACCAAAAAAGGCGAAGACTGCACACCGCGCTCAGCGGTGCTGGGCTCCGCGGGGGCCAGGCCAGGAGCGGGGGTGGGGGAGACGTCTCCTCCTGCAACTCTGGGGTCTGGGAGCTGAGAGTCCAGAGCTTTACCAGGAGCGCCAGTCCTAGGCATTCTCTCAGAGCTGCACATTGGGCCTTCCCTCTTCATTTTACACTTTCCCTGGCAGTCAGTAAACCCAGCAGTTGATCAGCGATGCCCGCATTCTCTCCGCGTCCTCCAGGGTCCTGAAGCAGGTGCCAGCAGGGGTCTGACGGAACTCGGGGTCGGCTCCCCGCAGCCTCTGGGGTGAGGCAGAACTTGCTTAATTCTCTGGGCAACCGTGTCGAACGCCCACAGTTTAGGGCCCTGCTGGCATGGTGGGTGCTAGGTGAACCGGCTGGGTCTGGCTGTAGCCCCCTGAAGCTTCCAGGTTTGCTGGGCTGTCGTTATTAGAGACTTATGTAAGTCATTGTCTTAGTTGTGCAGAGCCTACTGAAGAGAGAATGAGGTCCCATGAGAGCTCCTCATTAGAGGCCCGTGTGAGCGGCTGTCATCTGGGGAAGGCTGGCTGCCTACAGGACGGTGGGGGCAGAGCCCCCACTGTATCACGGTTTCCCTTCCCCACACCTGGCTTGGACTTCGTCTTTACAACTTGAACCAAGTGTTCTTTATTTAACTTTGTCCCGTCTTCCCACCCTTCCCACAGTGCTTGTGCCCTCAAACCCTGGACACGGTGTTGGTGTGAAAGAATCGAGAACGTGAGGAAAGATCTGATGAGTGGTCCAGTTCTTTCATTTTCAGACAAGAACAGTGAGGACGAAGGGAAGGCGGGCGTGGCCCAGTCACGGGCAGGTTAGGGTCAGAGCCAGCCCTGAAGCCCGTCTCGGAGTCCCAGCCCCCTGCGTCCCGCTGCGTTCCTGCAGGGAGGCATTGGGCAGCATGGACCCAGTTTCAGGAGTGTCCTTGTCTTTGCAGAAACATCAGGAGGGCGACGCAGTTAGTGAGAAAAAGACAAGTCCCAAGGGGCCGTAGACTGCAGACCTCTCATGGCTCGGTGGTTACTCCAGGCTGATTTAGCAAGAGGACCTTTAGCTGGGCGCGGAGGAGAGAAAGTCCAGTCAGCTCCTGTCCTCGGGGTGGCCGTGTTTCAGAGGAACAGGAAGGGGGTGCTGAGAGCAGCCGGAGGGGCCCACAGGCGCACAGAACACAGGAGGGCTCCGGGCAGGCGGCAATGGGACCAGTCTTCTGGGTGCAGAGGGAAGATCTCCCTACAGACGCGGGAGGCCGACGAATGGAGGCAGAACTTGCTGGGGCCAGGAGAAAGTTCTGGGTCTAGATTGTGTCCTTCCCGGCCTGAGGAGACTCCTGCATGAACGGCCGTTGCAGGCAGTGGCCTGTGCACGGGGTTGGGAAGTAGAGAGGAGGACAGCTGGCAGGAGCTGACTTGAGAAGGTCTCGGGCTCTGCGCAGCCGTGGAGACAGCGTGGTGCCAGGCGCCCTTTCCCAGAGGGGCCCTGAGGAGAGCTGGGCTCTGGGAGGTGTCTGGCGTGTTCCGGGCAGACTGCTGGAGGCAGCATCGGGCTTGCTCGCCTACCTGGCGCAGTGAGGAAGTCCTGGACACGGAGTGGGGTGGCTATTCTGAGCTCGCAGTCCTTGTCTGTGAAAATTCAACACAAGTACAGTTTTGTAGTGATTTTTCTAGCCATGTGTACGTGTAACCTTCAGAATAATTGTGAGCCCTAAGCATCTGTATTTTATTGTATAAGGCATTTTGAAATAGCTAAGAACCAAATAAAACTAACTGCAAATATAAAATGTCACTTCTTTTTACTTCCAAATCTCAAATGCTAAGTGAAACAGCATTTCATGCTGTTGCCAGTACTGAAGCCTGCTTTCCTTTTTCATGTAAAGGCTTGCCTTCTGGCGGTTTTGAAACTCGGGCACTGCCCTTGAGGTGGGCGCTCTGGTGGGAGAACTAGAGCCAGAGGGGAGAGTATCTATTGGCTCCTTCACCTTGACCATCGGCACAGGACTTAACTGCATTGTTTTCTCTTTGTCTCTTTAGGAATATAAACAAAAGCTCGCTCGGGTAACCCAAGTCCGCAAGGAACTGAAGTCCCATATTCAGAGCTTGCCAGACCTCTCCTTGCTGCCCAATGTCACAGGGGGCTTGGCCCCCCTGCCCTCCGCCGGAGACCTGTTTTCTACTGACTAGGGCTGGTGCCATGCCCGATTCCCGTCTCTACCAGCAGAAAGAAGAGGGCAAATCATGGTTGGAAATAAACTTGTAGCCCCTGGTTCTTTCCCTCCTTCCGCCTGGCCTCAAGAAGGAACCACGGACGGGCTCGCCTCTCCTGCTGAGCACAGTTCAGAGCAGTGGCGAGTGGAACCCAGCTTCGCGGGTCTGGAAGGGATACCGACTGGCCCCCTTTGTGTTTTCGTGCCCCTGTTGATTTTCTATTCTTAGCTCTCTTTATACCCAGGAAGTTATGAAAATCATGTGTGCTTCTGGAATCCTTCAGAAGAACCGTCTCCTTGATGATGGTATTGTGTCATGTGAACGCCGCTCCTGTCTGCGCGGGGTGTGTGCGAGTTCAGGGCAGGCTTCCACTGAGGGGTGCGCTGGAGTCCCCGGCTCTCCTGAGCCCGTCAGCCCCCGAGGCAGCCCCACAGTCAGGCAGCTGTGCCGGAAGGAGGTGGCCAACTCTCTGATTCTCCCTTCCCATTACTTCCGGCCCTGTGTAGTCACGGGTGAGGTGCATTTGTTTTGTAAGCAGAGTAGAGAATCTAGCAAGAAGATTCAAAGCCAATCTGAGATGTAAGATCATAGTGCAGAGATAGAATAACAGGAATCACAACTAATTTGCTCAGGTTCCTATAAACAGCCCTCCCAGGCTGCCCTTTCAAGGGTCCACCTGATCTCATTGAGCATATTCCTAAAAACAGTCTTCTCGCCCCAGCTGGTTGTGAAAGTGCTTGTTAGACATGGCAGCGCTGGGCCCCGAAGCTGAAGGCGTACTGACAGTCTGGACTCTGGGGGTCTGGCTTTGATCCCGCTTTGGGGGAGTAGGGCACACGAACATCTGATCCACTGTGTGGGGTCTGTCCTCCCGATGGTGACTAAACTTGAACATATGACACTCCTGTTCATCTGTCCGCCGGCTCACACTGCTGCATGTGTCCCTGTGCCCGGGAGTACGCTGCACCAGCTGTTCCCAGTAGCTCACCTCGAGCAGGGCAAAGGGGAGTCAGGGATGTTAATTTCGGGTTTTAAGTCTGTTATCATGCCAGCCGACACTACTGCTAGATAACGTGGTTAGAGGATTTTGACCTTGCTTTTGGTGAAGGTCAGGCCTGCTAACTATAAATCATTCTCGTTTGGCAGGCTTATTTTTGACATCGGAAAGGGCAGAGACCAATTTGCCCCAACAGTGGAATAGGAATTCTAGCCCAGAGGCTGAAATCCCAAAGCTATTGAAAGGGATCCAGTGGAGGGAGTTTCAGAATTTTCCTTATTTTGAGGATTACCAAAAAGCCAATTACTTGTAACTTCACATGTTAAAACATAACCTATGTTTTAAGAAGTATAGCAGGCATCCCTTGAAGGAGCCCTCCCTCCTGCAGTGAAGCGAGAACAGTGAGAAGTCCTCGCAGGTACTCAGTTTAACTCTGGAGAACCTAGTAGCATTGAAGCTATTTTTCGGATTTGAATATGGACTGTGTGTTGTCCTGTCATTATTAAAGTAATGAGTCTATAAAGTTACTGTCTCATTGGGCAGTGGGTGACTTGACTAACATTGCAAGGTGAGCTCTGTCCTTGCTGCGTCTGCACACGTGCTGCTGGAGCCCTGCTGCAGGCGGGTTTCCGGACAGACCCGAGACGTGATCCATGCTTCACCCGGGAAGCAGAACTTGACTAGCTACAGCCAGCCCCAAACGGGTAGCGGAGATCTGCTCTCATCAGCTAGATGAAAGGTTTTTACAGAATGGATCTCTCCCACTGTGATGTTTTATTCTGATTGAGTCTGACCAGCAATTGGTGCACAATTATTACAGTGAGAGGAAGAAATGAAATTAGAATTATGTAAGTGTTGTGTTGGCCTCTTAACACCTGTTACTAGTGGACTTCCTGTGAGGAAGTTAGTTTTTTTTTCTTTGTTTTTTAATGAATGCTTTTGTTTTTTAAATCTTAATTCTCCCATTTCCTGCCACGCCCCCCCCCCCCCAAGTGTGCTTTACTTCATTTGTTTAATTTAAGGATCTGGCGGGGTGGGGTGGGCGGCTTCCCTTGTGTTTTCTCTCCTTAGGGCCTCCAGAGACCTGAACGGGCCTTGCCTTTGGGTTGTATTCGTCAGAAAGTCTGCATTCTCCCTTTTTTCTTAAAGAATATTTTTAAAGCTTAAATTTGTATATTAATTTAGGACTTTATTTAGAAGTATAGGCTGTCTTTGGTGGCAGCAGTATATTCTGAAATGTCTCATAGATATATATTTTTGAATAAAGATGGTGTTGTTGACCGACATTGTGCGATGTTTCTGTTCCCTGCCCTTCTGCAGAATACACCATGCTTCCTTTGTAAGCAGCGGGTAATTAGTAATCACCAATAGAGATTGTGCTGTCTGCACAGAATCTTGTCCCTTAGGAGTTTTGGGGACTCCTAGTGGCCCATAAACACTCAGCGCTTACCTAGTATTTTCTGGTTCTTTCCAGGGGCTTAATTAGCTTTAATTAGCCAGCCCACACAGCACCCAGGAGAGGCACCGCCATAGTTTTATCCTCGTGTACAGAGTGGGAACTGATGGAGGGAAGTCAAATGACTTCCTAGTACCACAGTCTCTGACAGATGAAAACTTGCAAGTTCTTTGATTTCAGCACTTTTGATTGTGCCTCTAGGCCTCCGGAGAGATACTTGATTTTGGCAACATAGTGAAAGCTACTCTGTGAACAGTGAGAAGAAAAGTGCGAGGTAATTCAAACCGAAGTGGTGTGCCTTTAAAAACATCTTTGGGTTTGCTTTCTCCTTTTCACTTTTAAATTCAGTGAACGCATGTTGACGGAGTATTTTTGGTTCAAACTCAAAGTAACAAAAATGGTTTGAAATCGTTCCTTTGGAAGTAATTCATGTTTGGAAAGATGGTCTTAACCTTTCCACTGGGTGAGGGCAGCATTTGCCAGGAAGCGTAGGGTTACCCGTTTATCTCATGATGCAAAGAGAACTGCAGTATCTGGTCCTCCAAGACTAAATGCAGCGAAGTCCAGAATTAAGAAGGTTGAGACGTCACCAAGTTCTATCTTAAAATATAAAGGTTGAATGTAATCTGTGGATCTCAGGAGACAGGATCTCCGTCTATGTCCCCAGGTTTAATAGCTCGTTCATGTCTTCACGTCTACCTATAAATAGTAAGTCCATAATTCCTCTGGTTTAATTAGCACATCAAGCTACAGAATGTGGCTCTGAGGTCCTCGGAGCTGAAGATGAAAGTACAGGAGTCCATGAATCTGTCAGAATGCTTAACTTTTGTGATGAGAGCCTCTAACAGTCTGTGACCTTCCTGGGCCAGGTGTTGCTCTCTGGGCCTCTGTTCTTATCTTTGAAATGTGGTACTGGAAGAAGTTATGTCTAGGCGCCCTGCCAACTCTAAAAGTGTATGATGCATTGCATGAGAAGAATGCAGGACTCAAGTCTGAGGAGACTGGGTGGCACGTACTAGGTTCCCATATTTGAGATGAATAACATCACCATTGTGCTAAGGTAGATAAAGAACACATGAAATCCTGGAGATCGTCACCTAAAATTATCAGAACACAAGAGCATGCCAAGTGCAGGAAGACGAGGGCAGGGGGTGGAGTCAAGATGGCCATTCACGGTCTGGGCACAACCTGCATTTGGTGTATTTCAGATCTTTAAGAAGAAGCCATTTCCCAGCCTGCCTCACTATCTTTCTTTCTCCTGGGATCATTCATCTGGCTCAACTCATTTCTCATTGCCACCCCCGAGGGATTTTCCCTTTCAAATCAGCCTTCTGCTGAGGCACAGATTCCATTAAGAATCCATCGTTCTCCCGTACAGTGCATTGGGTTCCACAGCTTCATGTAGCATTGGAAGCCATGTTTGTTACATTGTTTAGACTGTGAAATGGTTTGCATGGAAAATTCATTTCTAAGCGCTCTCTCCCCCTGGGAGCACACCTGTCCCTCCCCTTCCTCGTGGGGCGTTACCTCTGCCTTTCTGTCTCCTAAGCTCCGAGGGTCTTTCTTTTGCCTCTAACTTTCCAAGTAAACTTTGTTACAGTTTTAGAAAAAAATTATTTCTATCTGTGGTTTGATAAATATTAAAATGATCAGTATAAATCAATTTAATATCATATGTATTTTTTTTTACAAATAAGAGGCAGCTGTGACGGGCGACAACCCACACCTTCAGGTCTCACTGGTGACTGGGCAGGCCCCTCAGCCCTCTGGGACGTCCGCGGGGCCCAGGCTTCAGAATAACTTCCTACCGAAAGTCTTACTAATGCACTCCACAGGTTTTTTTCTTAAATGCAGTTATCTAAATTCTTAGTTATGAAAATGATAAAGTAGTTAGAAGCATACCTATAAACTTTAAATTAAGATAAAAGGGCCTAGTGTCATGTCTGGAACAAATTAGGGGCTCAATTGTGGCTGTTAGTACATTCAGTGATGAATGCAGCTATTTAAATACATGTTAACAAGAGGTTAAAATAGAAGTTTTGGGGAAGGCAGCCATTAATACCACTTACCTGTCCCATAGCTGTGTTGACGGTGGAGGTAGTCAAAAACCTCTGTCCCCCTTAAAAATCTTGTCTCCCACGTAAGAGTTGAGGGAAGAGGCTCTTTGGTCAGGATTTTTTAAAAGAAAACAGTTTGTCTTGGGTCTCCCAAGGGAGAGCATTAGATGCCACTTGCCTCTTACCGCAAGGCTAAGGGGCTCAGTGGAGCTTAATACGCCTTCCCTATAAGGGAAGACAGTGTGGGCCAGACAGATAGATCCCTCTCTGGAGAAATCCAAAGGACGAGATGCCAGGGCCTGGCTAGGTGCTTCGACGACGGAGCAAGAGGCGGCTGAGCTGGGTGTGGCCTCCTGTCCTCGGGCTTGTGGGAGCAGGGCACGCGTGCCCGCTCCCCACGGACCAGACGTGAGCCCCATCGGGAGAGCCACAAGGCTCATCTCAGAGTCTGGCCCAGAGCAGGGGTCTGTCTCCTCGAGGAGATGACCTGCAGTGCTGAGGGACAAGCCGAAAATGAAGAGTCAGGAGGGTAGACACCACCCTGGAGAGATGCCCGGTGACAGGGCCGGTGGTGGGGTGTCTGGGCGAGGAGAGCCAGGCTGGAGAAGCCCGGGGAGCAGTGAATCTTGGCCACCACGAGGCCTCGGGGAAAGGTGTTCCTCTCGCTCCTGTGCCTTCCTTTCCGCACACCCACGGCCCTGACCCTTACACGCCGCCAGCTTCCCTCCCGCAGCAGGCCCAGGAAAGCCTCAACCTCGCATCATAAGCCATTTTGATTATAATATGGGGTTGGATGTTTAAATTTCTGAATTGAAACCTGCACCAGAAGGGTGACTGTGGGACATGATAATCATTACAATTATCATTATTATTAAGTAAGATTAACTAGAGAAGTCGTGGAGACCTGAGTTGGCTTCCAGAGTTAGCCAACACCCTAGCCCCACAGACTGGACTTCGAGGGACAGTTGGAGCCAAAGACAAAGTGGCCTCGGATGGAGTTCCACAAGCCTGCTTGTTGATTGTGATGGTTACGGCACACGATGTGTGTTGGGACCTTTCATTTTTGCTCCCCTGTTGTATTTCTGTTAACTCGAAAAGTTCATTTCCGCCACTTTGTTTGTTCGTGGATTCATGGATTATCCTTCTGTATGTACTTGGAACACTTTTTTAAAAAAATTATTATTGTGGTAAAATACACATGACATAAATTTAGCCAATTTAAAAGTGTACAGGTCACTGGTGTTTAGTACATCCGTGATGTGCAACCATCACCACTAGTTCCAGAACATTGTCATTCTCCAAAGGAAACCCCACACCCATTAAGCAGTCATTCATAAGCCCCCCGACCCCCTTACTGGCAACCACTAACCTGCTTTGTGTCTTTATGAAATTGCCTGTTCTGGATATTTAATAGAAATGGAATCGACCACACGTGACCTTGTACTACTTCACTCAGCATAGTGTTTTCAAGGTTCATGCACGTTGCGGTATTTGTCTGAATTGTATTCCTTTTGATGGTTGAATAATAGTCTATTGTACGGATATGCCACGTTTATTTATCCATCAGTTGATGGACATTTGGATTATTTATTTTGGGTGCTGTCAGGAAAGCTGCTGTGAACATTCTTGTACACATTGTTTGAACACCTGTTTTCAGTTCTTATCACTCTATGCCTAGGAGTAGACCTGCTGGGTCATTTGGTAACTCTATGCTTAATTACTTATGGAATCGCCAGAGATTTTCCACAACGCTGCACTATTTTCGTTTCCACCAGCAATGTATGAAGGTTCCGGTTTCTCCACATCCTTGCTGTATTAGTCAGAACTCTTCAGAGAAATGGAACCAACAGGGTATGCATATAGAGAGAGAGGGGGCAGATTTATTTTAAGGAATTGGCTTACACCAGTGTGGAGCCGTGGTAAGTCCGAAGTCTGCAGGGGAGGCCAGCATCTAGAAACCCAGGAGAGGGCTGCAGTTCAAGTCCAAAGGCAGTCTGCTGGCAGAAACTCCTTTTTGCTCAAGGAGGATGTCAGTCTGTTTTATAAAGATCTTTGACTGATGGGATAAGGAACACCCACATTAATGTCATCCAAAAAACACCTTCACAGAAACATCCAGAATAACATTTGACCAAATAGCTGAGCATCATGACCCTGCCAAGCTGACAACTAAAATTAACTATCACACTTGTTAACACTTGTAATTTCCATTTTAAAAAATTATACCAGTGTTGTCTGGCCTGTAGTGGCGCAGTGGATAAAGCATCAAGCTGAAATGCTGAGGTCGCCGGTTCAAAACCCCAGGCTTGCCTGGTCAAGGCACATGCAAGAAGCAACTGCCATGAGTTGATGCTTCCTGTCCCTCTCCTCCTCCCGCCCCTTTTTTCTCTCTCCACTCTAAAAAAAGTCAATTAAAAAGAAAAAATATGTCTTAATTTTAAAAAAGATAATTAAATGTTTAAATGGAAATAACAAAGCAAAATGTATGACGATAGCATAATAATCAGAATAGGGCGAAGTGGAAACATAATAAAGATACAATGTCTATGGAGTATTATAATGTCACTAAAAGAACATGGTGCCTGACCTGTGGTGGCGCAGTGGATAAAGCATCGACCTGGAAATGCTGAGGTCGCCGGTTCAAAACCCTGGGCTTACCTGGTCAAGGCACATATGGGAGTTGATGCTTCCTGCTCCTCCCCCCCCTTCTCTCTCTCACTCTCTCGCCTCTCTAAAGCGAATAAATAAATAAAAAAATAAAATGTACACTAAAAAGCCTAAAACAACCATTAGAATAATTAAACATTTGTCACAGGTAAGTCAACAAAGGAGAGGCAGTAATGTAAGAATTCAACTATTCCCAAAGAAGCAGAAAAAAAGAACAGATGAGGCAAAATAGAAAACAAATAGCAAGATATCCTAAAACCTGGTCATCTCAGCAATCATATTAAATGAGTCCCAAGTATCTCAGTTAACAGGCAGAGAGAGTAAGGTATTTAAAGTGTAGTTTCCGGTGTCCAAGTCACCAAGAAAGATACAGCTCCCACAGGCATCGCCCTCTACAGATGGAGGACCCTGTTTCCTCCTGCCGGCAACAGACACAGCAGCAGAGATGCCGGGTGCCATACGACACACACACTTTTCATCAGAGCGAGCAAGTGCACATCAAGCCTGTTAGTAGGGGAAGGATATTTCTAAACAAGGTGCCACACCGGCACAGGGAGTGAGGGCTCCTTGCTTTCCTGTAAGGAAATGTTCCAGGTCCCAGGTACACTCTGACACAGCTCTGCCGGGTCACCTGGCGGATCAGGAGGACTTGGGGTGGGTGCTCTATGAGCAGCGCTGTGGAGTGGGTCTTCTGACACGTGCATTTTTTTTAAATTTTTATTTATTTATTTATTTTTTACAGAGACAGAGAGTGAGTCAGAGAGAGGGATAGACAAGGGACAGACAGACAGGAATGGAGAGAGATGAGAAGCATCAATCATCAGTTTTTTGTTGCGACACCTTAGTTGTTCATTGATTGCTTTCTCATATGTGCCTTGACCGGGGGCCTTCAGCAGACCGAGGAACCCCTTGCTGGAGCCAGCAACCTTGGGTTCAAGCTGGTGGGCTCTTTCCTCAAACCAGATGAGCCCGCACTCAAGCTGGCGACCTCGGGGTCTCGAACCCGGGTCCTCTGCATCCCAGTCCAACGCTCTATCCACTGCGCCACCGCCTGGTCAGGCTGACATGTGCATTTTTAAAATATCTGATGCTTAGGATGGTTCGGTACTCTCTCTGGTCCAGGGACTCCCTGGTAATTGTGTCCTGTCCGATATGCTTGTGGACTCCAAGCCAGCCACTTCTTTGATTAGGATCTCTGTGATATCGCTACCCTGGAGGATTCCACTTCAGTTCATCCAGAATAGCCCACTCAGCAGGCTCTAGGCACGAGCAAAGAGCCCGAGTCTGGGACTCCGTTCAGGTCCCAGCTCCATCGCTGCCATCGTCACTTCACAGCTCAGGGTGGGGCTGGCTCACCAGGAAGACTTAGTATTTCCCAATCTCCCTAGAAGCCCTCATCTCCGTGTTTAACACTGGTGACTTGTTAGAGAGCACAAGCTACAAGCCCCAGCTCCAGGCTCCCGTGAGCTGAGTTCGAGTCCCATGCTCCTCACTTAAAAATAGCACTTTGGCCAAGTGACTTCACTTCCTTGTGTCTCGGTTTCATCATCTGTACACCGGGGATGAGAATAATGGACTCTTCTCTTCTTGGAGGGAGGGCGATGGGATTTTAGTGAATCAATGTTGCTACAGTAAGCTGAGCTAACTAAGTATTTGTTACATAAATGATAAAATCCTTTTGCTGATACGGAAACCCTCCTTGCAAACTGGGCACGTCAGCCTAAGATGTGGCACAGCTGGGCTCAGCTTTTCTTCTCCGGCGGTCCTGGAGCAAGAACTGTGTCCCCTTAAAGTCACACCTGTTGTGAAGGTGCGGAAGAGGGACACTGGCTGGTTGCAGGAGGGTAGCCACACCTCAAAATCCAGGCCCCCCAGGAAGGAATAGAAGATGTAAAGCGGTTCAGTCTGCAGACAAGGGGAGGGCGAGTTTGGTGATGCTCATAGGCTGTAGGTATAGACGGACATGGTTTTTACTGGGAGGGCGAGAGATGGAAGTTTTAGCGGAGAGGGCTTCTGACTCATTATCAGGACAATTTGTTACCCCATGGGGCTGGCAGACCCTTGTCTGGGGTGCTGTCAGGGAGCTTTGCGATGAAGGTGGGGGGTGGGGTGGACAAAATGAAACATATAAGGCCCCTCCCAGAGCTAATAGTCCTGGGCTCTAATATTTCTATTGGCATTTAGATAGGACTACTGATAAGTGTGCTGGGAACAATGCCATTGCTATTTTTAAAGTCCCAAAGTTTGTAGCTTGCCAAGAACTCCATTAAGAGTATCTGCCCAGATTCCCTGGGCTGCCTCTTGGTGAAGTGCTCAGTGGACTAGCATTGCTAGAAGACACCCCCCCCCCCCATAGATTATGAAACATGGGTGATGGTGACAGCTCCTGGCAAGGTCACAGGCACTCTGAGAGCTGTCATTGCTCAAGAACCCAAAGCTGGACCTCCCACCCCTTTCTTGATATCAGCGGTTGGCTGGCTTTGAACCTTCAAAAGGTCCTTCCAGACCTGGCCCCCTCGCTGGCCCAGAATGCAGTGGCATCTGGACTTCATTTCGAGGGCCTAGAAGTCTGTGAAGTCATTCCCAAGAGCAGCTGTATTACCTGCCCCGGCCAAAACAAGCATGGAGAGTCCCCGGTTATGAAGCAATTAAAGTTGATTAGGCTCTGGAATGACATTATGACATTTACCTGTTACACATGGATTCAGATACACCGTGATTCAAAGCAGGCTCTCTCTCCCCGCTACCAGCCAGGGACCAGCCAGGGAACAGACTGGTAGTGAACCGCCTGTCCCTGGAGGCAGTAAACAGAGCCTACGGAACCGCTTGTCCTGGAAATACTTTACAAGGGGACTCTGCAATCCAGTAGAACGCATGCCGCAAACAAAAAAGCCTCCATGGCCCGGGAAGGCGGTGGGAAGGCGGGGAGTTGGGCAGCTGTGGACAGGCGAGTGCTTGACAACCGCTGTGTAGTTCATCCAAGTGTTGGCATGACAGCAGGCAGGATCGGTGTGTCCAGGTTGTCAGATTTTATCTATGACGAGGGTTGCTATATAAAATATCTCTTATTAAAAAAAAAAAAAAAATCTTGGCAAACAATTGAATGCCAATTGGGAATTTTTTAAATACCAGTTTGTTTTCTGCAATACCAGGTTGTTGGCAGGGTCCGTTGGCTTGCTTGCCTGTTTGTTTGGAAATGCTAGCTGGTCACTTTGACAGGTCGAGAGTTCCTACTCCCTGCAGACGACCTGAGACAAGAGTCCACAGAGCTGACCGTAGTCTGAGAGGAAGGATCCTTGTTTCCAAGAAGGACCTGTCAGCCCCGGACCAGAGCTTGCCGGTGCCTTCAAGTTAGTCCAATCTGGCTATTTGAAGGCGGCTGCAGAGACAGGAGCCCTCCCCTGACCAGGGAGGCCTGGGTTCGGTCCCCGCCCTGTCGCTGATTACCTGTGTGACTTTGGGAAGGTCTCTGACCGGCTTTGGCCTCCGTTTCTTCTGGAATTGGCCCAGATCATCTTAGGTCTCTGCCAGCTCAAACGGTCTAGGTCAGTGGTTCTCAACCTTTCTAATGCCGTGACCCCACAATACAGTTCCTCATGTTGCGGTGACCCCAAACCAAAAAAAAAATTTTGGTGGCTACTTCATAACTGTAATTTTGCTACAGTTATGATTCGGAATGTAAATACCTGATATGCATTATGTATTTTCCGATGGCTTTAGGCGACCCCCGCTGGGGTCATGACCCACAGGTTGAAAACCGCTGGTCTAGGGTCTCATGGGGGAGCAATCCAAAATGGAGTCTTTTCAAAAGGCCAGGCCGGTTTTTGATTTGGGTTGAAATGGCTGTTTTCAGGACCGGTCATGCATTTTTAAGTAGTTCCAAAACTAAGAAAAGAATTTACCAGAAAGGAGGTTTTTGCCAGAAGTTTCCAGACTCTTTGCGCCAAGGTCTGAAGGCTTTTGGAGGTGATCTGCTAGCATTTGCGAAGTGCCGATGGTGACGTTTAGGTGGTGACAGAAGGCAAGCGGGGCTGACGACAGAGGGGAACCGGCAGGTGAGGGGTCACCAGAGGCCGGCTCCTCTCCGTTCTCACTTGCTCTACAGCCCGGGAACTCCTGCCCTGTCTCTGGGCCTCAGTTTCCTCTCCCAAAAACAAGGAGGTTGGCTGCCTGGTTTCTGAACCCTCTTGGAGCCCTGGATATCTGTGATTCTAATAGATTCATGTTTTTTTGTTGTTGTTTTTTGTACTTTTCTGAAGTGAAAAGTGGGGAGGCAGAGAGACAGACTCCTGCATGTGCCCTACTGGGATCCACCCAGCATGCCCACCAGGGGGCGATGCTCTGCCCATCTGGGGCGACGCTCTGTTGCATCCAGAGCCATTCTAGTGCCTGAGGCAGAGGCCATGGAGCCATCCTCAGCGCCCGGGCCAACTTTGCTCCAATGGAGCATTGGCTGCAGGAGGGGAAGAGAGAGATAGAGAGAAAGGAAATGAGGAAGGATGGAGAAGCAGATGGGCGCTTCTCCTGTGTGCCCTGACTGGGAATCGAACCTGGGACTTCCACGTACCAGGTTGATGCTCTACTGCTGAGTCAACAAGCCAGGGCCGAAAGAATTTTAATTTTTAAAAAATTCAGCAGATGTTTCTTCAGCACCCGTTGGTCATGGGCACTATGGATGCAGCTGGCAAAACCAGATAGAGCCCCTGCCCTCACGGGACCTCCAATCTGGGGGGCAGACAGACAGCGACCAATCGGATAAAGGCACAGTGTGCCTCGCAACGTGCTATGACGTGAGGACGAGTTTTCAGCAGGAGACTGGAACCGCGTTGGGGCTGGATGGGGACAGCTTGCTCAAGGAAGTGACTCTTAGATTTTCATTTATTCATTTTTATTAGAGAAATAGGAGAGAAAGAGGGAGAGAGAGGGGAAAGAGATAGAGAGAACAGGGTGGGGGGGGGAGGAACAGGAAGCATCAACTCCCATATGTGCCTTGACCAGGCAAATTGGGATTTCAAACAGGCGACCTCTGGATTCCAGATTGATGCTTTATCTGCTGTACCACCACAGGTCAGGCAGGAAGTGACTCTTGAGTCAACATCCAAAGGCTGATGAGGGGTCACCTAGGTGGAGGGGGACATTAAAAGCATCCCTGGAAGAGGAGCGGCACGTGCAGGGTCAGTGTCGAGAGGGCCCGGGCTCGCTCAAGGCACCGAAGAAGGACCGTGCTGTTGCGAGTCAAGGCTGTTGAGGTTGGGGGTGAGCCGGACCTTGCAGAGTCTTGTTGTCCGTGGAGAGAACTTGGGTCTCCACGCTGAGAATGTGGGATGGGTTTTCAGCCCCGGTCAAGGAAACTCAGTTGGTTGGAGTGTCGTCCAAATATGCCAAGGTTGTGGGATCCATCCCCGGTCAGGGCACATAAAAGAATCAACCAGTGAATGCATAAGAAAGTGGAACAGGCCCTGGCCGGTTGGCTCAGCGGTAGAGCGTCGGCCTGGTGTGCGGGGGACCCGGGGTTCGATTCCCGGCCAGGGCACACAGGAGAAGCGCCCATTTGCTTCTCCACCCCCCACTCCTTCCTCTCTGTCTCTCTCTTCCCCTCCCGCAGCCGAGGCTCCATTGGAGCAAAGATGGCCCGGGCGCTGGGGATGGCTCCTTGGCCTCTGCCCCGGGCGCTGGAGTGGCTCTGGTCTCCGAAGAACGACGCCCCAGAGGGGCAGAGCATCGCCCCCTGGTGGGCAGAGCATCGCCCCTGGTGGGCGTGCCGGGTGGATCCCGGTCGGGCGCATGCGGGAGTCTGTCTGACTGTCTCTCCCCGTTTCCAGCTTCAGAAAAATACAAAAAAAAAAAAAAAAAAAAGAAAGTGGAATAACCAATTGCTGCTGTTTCTCTCTGTCTTTGTCTCTGTCTCTTTCTCTCCAAAACCAATAAATAAAAACAAAATAAAAGGAAGACCCACCTAAGGAAGCCACTTTCAGAGTCCTTCCCCACAGAAACTGATAGCTGATATTTGTTATTTCTAGCTTCTAGGTTTGTGGGTAATTTGTTAGATGGCAATTGATCAATACAGCGCCTCCCCCCCCCCCCCCCCCCACACACACACACATACACACAAGCTGTGCTCTCAGCTCCCTGGGGCTGAGAGGGGAAGGGTTAACTCCAGAGTTTAGGCTCTGGTGGGTGGGGCAGAAGGCAGCAAGGTTCATGCTTCCGCTTAGAGGGACAGTTCATTCCCCGGTTATCTAGGCTCAGCCAACATTTGGGTCTGTGGCCAGCTGGACCCCAGCCATCCTGCGGTGCCTGTTAGAGCAGGGGCCCCGGAGCTGGGGCCTCCTGGAAACTGACAGGTTTATTAGCAGCCTCGCCTCTCTACCTCTGCCCACGACAGACGTGCCAGCCGCAAGCAGAGCCAGTGGGCTGGGGCCGCGTCCCTGGCGGGGGCCGGCTGCCTCCCTCCACTCCTGCGTTGTAGCGCCTTCCCACGCTCATGGCTGCAACTCTGCTGTGTTGTGAGTCCAGAGCCCAGAGACCACCAGTAACCACGGCCCACGTGTACCTCTCCTGTGAAGGGTCCTTACATGCAGCATCTCATGCAGTCCTCAGGACAACCCCGGGAGAACAGGAATGCCTATGAGCCCCCTCCTACAGGTGAATAAACCGAGGTCCAGGGTCAGGTAGCCGGAAAGTGCAGGGCTGTCCGTCTCCAAAGAAAGATGGACATGTTGTGCCCTTAAAGAGACCCTGTAAAATTTTTTTATTTGAAAAAACAGTTATAAAAACTTAACTAGACCAAAGCAGGTAGCATGGCGTTTCAGAACGTATGATCTCAGCTGAGACTGTCCCAGGCCCAAGTCCCCACTTACTGCGTGACCCAGGGAGCCTGTAACGGACTCCACCTCATAGGGGTGGGTGTGCGTGTGGACGGGGGTTGGCGAAGTCAAACACATAGAGCCCTTACTTAGCACAATGCTAGGCACCCAGCGAATGCGCACTGTGGCATTGTTGGCAAGGAAAGATTTGCCTTTGTATCAATAAAAGAGGCCGTGGTGTTGGAGGAAAACGGGACTCTTAGCAACAGGGAGCCCCTCTGAACGGAGACCTTCCCCCTCTGCGCGTGTGGAGAAGCCCCCTAGCCCGCTGGCAGCCGGAGAACCCGAACTGGGAAGAGAAGTCTAGTTAGTGGTGGTGGCAGGGCAGGGGGATGTGGAGAGAAACAACTGTGATGGGTTTTCTCTGGAAGCAGAGCCTGGGAGAGGGGAGTGAACTCTGATAAGATTAGGGATTGTTCCAAACATTTCCCAGAGCCGTAAATCCTGGCTCATCTCTGGTTTACCAGAGAGGCACTAAGCTACTTTGAGAGGAGCCAGAGGAGAAGAGAAAAGCCACCTGCCCGGCGCTGAGTGTAAGAGGAGCTGAGGTCCCGCCTGGGGAGGGCTTCAACCCCTCACCCTGAGCCCAGGCTCTCTCCCCAGCACCCCTGGACGCGGCCCATCCTGACCCCGGTGAACCCTTCCAGGGCCGGCAGCTCACTCCCGCACGGAGGAAGCAGCCTGTTTCCACGGGTTCGTTTCTGAATGTTTAGAGCAACTCCTTGCCCCGCACCCAAGTGCAAGACCTGCCCTCAACAGCTCCATCCAATAATTCAGTGGGTTGCTGTATAGAAACATATTAACATTTATATTGTGTATCTAATAAAAATGCTAAATTTTCTTGTTAATTTAAATAACATAGTTGTTGATGATTTCCAAGTTTCTCTATATAATTATTATCACCCTTGGTGACATGGGAAACATTCAAACTTGTAGAGAATTTTTTTTTAGCAAGAGGCAGAGAGAGGGACAAATAGGGACAGACAGACAGAAAGGGAGAGAGACGAGAAGCATCAATTCTTTGTTGCAGCACCTTAGTTGTTCATTGATTCTTTCTCATATGTGCCTTGACCGGGGGAGGGGGGGGGTGCTACAGCAGAGCGAGTGACCCCTTGCTCAAGCCAGCGACCTTGGGCTCAAGCTAACGACCATGGGGTCATGTCTATGATCCCTCACTCAAGCCAGTGACCCCACGCTCAAGCTGGTGAGCCTGAGCTCAACTTGGCGAGCCCGTGCTCGAGCCGGCAACCTTGGGGCTTTGAACCTGGGTCCTCAGCATCCCAGGCTGATGCTCTACCCACTGCACCACCACCTGGTCAGGCTGTAGAGAATTTTTCTAAAAGTTTGAGCCCAAATGGACAGTTGCCAGGAAGCAAGACCTCAGATGCTCCGGAGAGTAACGGGTTTTGCGGCTTCTTTTATCCACCTGGAGTTTTAAGGAGGGAATGTAAGGAAGATTACATGAAGGTGGGAGAAAGCAAGGCAGGGATTGGATTATGGGCTCGTTAACAAGGTTATGAGCTTTCTTGAGGGTGGTTGCTTCCCAGGGGTCTGAAAAAAAAGAGAATTAGCCCTGGCTGGGTGGCTCGGTTGGTTAGAACACCGTCCTGATACACCAAGGTTGCAGGTTTGATCTCTCCCATCCTCTTTCTCTCTCTCAAATCAATTAAAAAAAAAAAAAAAACAACTCCCTGTGAAAAGAGAGGATTAGCCTGGCATTTTAAAGACGTGTTCACCTTGATGCACAGGAACAATGGACGGCCTGACCTGAGGTGGCGCAATGGATAAAGCATCAACCTGGAATGCTCAGGTCGCCCGTTCGAAACCCTGGGCTTGCCAGGTCAAGGCCCATATGAGAAGCAGCTACTAGGAGTTGATGCTTCCTGCTTCTCCTCCACCCCTTTCTCTCTCTCCTTCTCTAAAATCAATAAATAAAATCTTACAAAAAAGAAAGAAAAAAAGAAAGAAAGAAAGAAAGAAAGAAAGAAAGAAAGAAAGAAAGAAAGAAAGAACAATGGCAGGACTTGCTTAAAGCAAAGATAAACCTTTTACCAAAGAAGGAACAAGCCTGGGACGTGACAACTCGCCATGACCTGCCCAGTTAGGAATTTGTGCTCAGGTCACCTTATAAGGTCACCATTCATAGAACTGTTTTTTGTGTTTTTTGTCCACACCTTTGAAAGGTGACTGCTTTTACTTCTTCTCCAGACCTTACCTGTTTTCTTTTTCTCGCCTTACCTCATCGGTGAAACCTCCAGGAAGATGTTGAATAAAATAGGTGCAGTGGACATCTTGTCTCTCATCTCCAGAGGAGAAGTCTGCAATGTTTTCCCGTCAGCGACCTTATTAGCCACAGGCGTCATCTTTATCAAATTACAGAAATTGCCTTCTGTAATTACCCATGGTGTTTTTGGTTTCTTTTTTACTTTTAAAATCATTAATAAATAGCCCATTTTTATCAAACGGTCTTTTGTACGTTATTCATTGTCCTATTAATCACTTTATGTGCTCAGTTACATGCACGGATTTTCTAATGTTAAAATCAACGCTGGGAAAACGATAATAAAAGAAAAAGAAAAGGAAGGCAGGATAGGAGGGAGGGAGGGAGGGAAGGGAAAGAAAAGAAAAAGAAAAAGAAAAAGAAAAAAATCAACTGTGGGTCCCTGGAATTGGCCCATTTTAGTTGTGGTTTACTTTTATAGACTGATGGATTTTTGTGGATCACACACTTTATTGAGGATATCTCATTTCTGTTTCTGAGCAAAACTGGCCTGTAATGTTCAGCGGTTTTTTCTTTTCTTCTTCTTCTTCTTCTTCTTTTTTTTTTTTTTGCAATATCTTTGTCCTGTTTTGGCATGCAGGTTTTGTCAGCCTTAAAAAACGAACTGGGGATTATTCTCTCTTTTCCGATTCTCTGGAAGAGATTGTCAAAGACTACAATTCTGTCTTCCTTGACTGTTGGAACTGGCCAGCGAAGACACCTGGGGTTGAAGTTTTCTTTATGGAAAAGGTTTTTCGATGTCCTTCACTGTTAGAGGATTCTTGAGTTTTTCTGTTCTGTCTTGAGTAAAAATTAGTATATCGTACCTTTCTAGGGTGGCTGTCCGTTTAAATTTTCAAGTGTGCGACTCCGAGTTGTTCAGATACCCTCCTTCTTATCTCACGTTGGCAGCATCTGTCGCTGGCTTCTCTTGTTTAGCGAACGTGTTTCCAGGTTGCACCCTTAGAGTAGCCCGTATTAGTACTTTATTCCTTTTTTTTTTTTTTGTATTTTTCTGAAGCTAGAAACGGGGAGAGACAGTCAGACAGACTCCTGCATGCGCCCGACCGGGATCCACCCAGCACGCCCACCAGGGGGGCGCTCTGCCCACCAGGGGGCGATGCTCTGCCCCTCCCGGGGCATCGCTCTATTGTGACCAGAACCACTCTAGCGCCTGGGGCAGAGGCCAAGGAGCCATCCCCAGCGCCCGGGCCATCTTTGCTCCAATGGAGCCTTGGCTGTGGGAGGGGAAGAGAGAGACAGAGAGGAAGGAGAGGGGGTGGGGGTGGAGAAGCAGATGGGCGCTTCTCCTATGTGCCCTGGCCGGGAATCGAACCCGGGACCCCCGCACGCCAGGCCGACGCTCTACCACTGAGCCAACCAGCCAGGGCCTACTTTATTCCTTTTATTGCGAATGATACACACTCTGTTGTCAGGAGATCCCACAGTGTATTGATCCACTCTGAGTTGATGGACATTTAGGCTGTTTCTGCTTTTCAGCTACTCTGAATAATGCTGCTGTGAGTTCCACGCACACCTTTTCGTGTGGACCTATGTTGTTATTCTCTTCACCTCACTGGGAGCCGCACTGAGGAGTCGAAGAGCAACCCCCTGATTAACCCTTTGAAGACTTGTCAAACTGTATTCTAAAGCAGCTGGGCCAACTGTTAGAATTAATCTGAGTTCTCGGTTCGAAACCCTGGGCTTGCCTGGTCAAGGCACATATGGGAGTTGATGCTTCCAGCTCCTCCCCCCCTTCTCTCTCTCTGTCTCTCCTCTCTCTCTCTCCCTCTGTCTCTCCCTCTCCTCTCTAAAATGAATAAATAAATAATCTGAGTCCTAAAAGACCAATGTAACAGGCTTTATTGAAAGGAAGAAAGGAACCCTGCCGGGCTGACTGGTAAGGGAGAGTCCGGGCCAGATACAGGCTAGAACTGGGCTTTAAGGGCTTAGGGGAGGGGGAGTGAGACGGGTAGTAGGGCATTTGCTGATTGACTGCTGGACTTTTATGGAAGTTTGAGTATGTTTAACTTCTAGCGGTCTTCAATCACTCAGGACTTCTGGATTGTGACATCATACATACCTTCATGGTTGGTCATCTGTCACAAGCCCTGAAACGAGACTCGTGCCGGCAGGGTTAAAGAAATGAAACCTAAGGCCATCCCCGTTCCCAGCAGCAGTACACGGGGGGGTTCCGACGTCATCACTTCCTCGTCCACATTTGTTATTATCTGTCTCACTGGCCACAGCCATCTGGTTGGTGTGAAGTGGCATCTCTTTGTGGCTTTTATTTTTATTTCGTTGTGGCTAGTGGTGTTGAGCGTCTTTTCATTATGAGCCATTTCTGGGTATCTTTTTTTTTGGAGAGAGGTCTATTCAAATCCTTTGTTAAAAATCTAGCTCTGCCCCTTCTCGGGTGGGTGGTCTTGGCCTCCCTAAGTGATTCCCCTCATCAAGATCTCGCTCTCCTCATCTGTACAGTGAGTGGGTTACTACCACTCACTTCACTAGATGCCGGACCCTCAAGACTCAAGGTACAACAACATCATCGAGCTAGAAGTCAGCTCCAAAGAGGCCGTCACACGGGGTTTGGGTCAATACAACAGGAAAGAAGAGGAAGGAAAAGCAGAGTCGTGACTGAGAGAGGCAAACGCCAGTGTTGCGAAGGTCTGGGTAGCTGCCCAGGTCTGACCGCGAGCCGCTTGGAGCCCCCAGGGGCGGGCTGGCCAGCCCTGGGAGGGAATGAAGGAGGAGCTGGCCGAGACCGAGTTGGCCTCTAGGTGGAGCGGGGCCTGGTGGTGCCCGGGCACCGGGCCCGTTCTGGAATACTCAGACCCCAGAGCTCCTAGCCCACCCCACTGGGTGCCCCCCCTTTATTTTTAGTTATTATTTATTCATTTTTAGAGAGAGAGAGTAGAGAGAAAGAAAGAGAGAAGAAGGGGAGGAGCTGGAAGCATCAACTCCCTTATGTGCCTTGACTAGGCAAGCCCAGGGCCCCGAACCGGCGACCTCAGCATTTCCAATTCAACGCTTTATCCACTGCACCACTGCAGGTCAGGCCGATTGCCCCTTTCTTATTCCAGTTTCCTCATCCTTGCCCACGCAGTCCTCTCCACCCGCCTATGCCTGTCTTGCCCTGAGATCCCACCATGAACACTCCCCCTGCCCTTCCCCCTCACAGGGCCACTCAGCAGCCACTCCCAAGCCCTCACTGTCACCCTGTCCCTGTCCCTCCCTGCCTGGGGTGGCTTCCGAAAGCATCAGGAGACCATATCTCCTGCCACTCACATCCCTCCAGGGAAAACCACAAGAACAAAATCCGCCTGACCTGCGGTGGTTAGAACACCAACCTGGAACGCTCAGGTCACTGTTTTGAAATCCTGGGCTTGTCCAGTCAAGGAGCATATGAGAAGCAACTACTGTGAGTTGATGCTTCCTGCTCCTCCCCCCTCCCTTTGTCTCTGTCTAAGACTCTCTCTACTCTCTCTAAAATAAAATAAAAAAAATTTTTTTAAATCTTAAAAAAAAAAAAGAATAGAATTTAAACCCATCTCTGATCTCAAGGGTGGGTCAATGTTTTCAGGGGCTTGAAGTTTACACCATTAGCGAGATTTTTATTAAAGTATAACACGCGTATAAAAAAGTCATACATCATGTGTGTACACCTCTATGAATTCCCCCAAACTGAGCATGCCTGCTGGTGCAAAGCAGCTCCCAGCTGAAGAATCAGGCCATTATCATGCCTGCCCCACCACACCCCACAGGCACCCCCTGGTTCTCCTTCCGGTTGCTACCGGACCCCTAAAGGTCATTTCTCTCGGACTTCTAACATCAGATCGGAGTTTGGCTTGGCGTTCAACTTTATATGAGTAAAACCATTCAGTGTGTACCTGTGTCTGGCATCTTTTGCTTAATATGTTTGTGAGATTCAAGTAATTGTTGCACTTTTTATTAAACTATGTGCTTTCCCCTTCTGATATTTCTCCTTCTGATACTGTTACTTCGAATGATTATACTTGTACTGCAATGTAGACATCCATCCTGCTCCTGTCTGACTTTGGGGCCTTGTTCAACTCTGAGGCACTATGAAAAAACGCTGCTATGAACATTCTTGCACATGTCACCGGGGGACCCACCGACGGGGCATTTCTGTTGGGTGAACATCCACCAGAAGAATTTGCTGCCTCGTGGGAATCAATGAACGTTCTGCCTTGGGAGATACTAAGGATGGTTTTCCACGTCCGCTCCTCTCTCCACCGCACAGGAACGTGTGTGTGTGTGTGTGTGTGTGTGTGTGTGTGTTGGTGGTGGAGGGGGCTTCTCAGTTTATCCGATCTGGTGAGCAGCCGTGTTAAAACACCGTGGTTTTCATTTTCCTTTGGGGGCACCATCTTTAAGAAAAAGAACATAAAATTGTGACTATGCAATCGGGTCCGAATCGCTGGAGATCCTCACACTTCGGATTCCTTTCTCCTGAGATTTCTCAGAAACGCTTCCGTGGAAATGCTTGGCGATAGCAACCTGGCTCTCCCTGCTGGGAACAGTCAGCAGCTGGCTCTGTGCACAGGGGCCCATGGGAGGAGGGGCCCGGATCCTCAGCTTCCTAGGAAACAGCCCTGCCTGGTCCTTACCACCTCTGGACCCATCCCCCGCCCTTCTCTGGCCGGACTTGCCGTCCTTAGGCGCTCCCACATCAGCTTGCTAAAGGGGCTCCTTCGCTGACTTCCTTGTCCAAGCAGACCCTCCAAGTTCATAAGTCCACGTCGGGGGACAGTCAACCACACAGCAGGAGGCTCGGGGCAAATGCTGTGGGCCCAGCCCGCCGGCTTGGTGTCCTGGCTCCACTATTTTCTAGCTGTGGGACCTGGGAGCTGTCATGGAGCCTCTCTGGGCCTCAGTTTCCTCACTGAGGGCGCAGAGAAGGGAATGCCAGCTCCGGCTCCAGCACGAGGTGAGGGCCCAGCAAGGTAAGGCAGGTGAGGCGTCCAGAGGATGCTGGGCGCCCTGGCTCTCAGGACTGTCGTGTTGGCCGCACTGTCCGGCGCCCCGGGCCCTCCTGGCACATCTCCCTTCGCACCGGCGACCTCCTGTCTCCATATATTTGCCTATTCTGGACATTTCGTATAAATGGAGGTATACAAGATGCGGTCTTTGGTGACTGGCTTCTCTCACGGAGTGTGATGTTTCCAGGTTTGTCCATGTTGTAGCCTGTGTTGGTACTCCACTCACTTTCATTGCTGGATAATATTTCATGTTATAGATATAACTACAATTTATTTATTTTTTATTTATTTTTTAAAATTTTTATTCATTTTAGAGAGGAGACAGAGACAGAGAGAGACAGAGGAGAGAAAGACAGGGGGGAGGAGCTGGAAGCATCAACTCCCATATGTGCCTTGACCAGGCAAGCCCAGGGTTTCAAACCGGCGACCTCAGCATTTCCAGGTCGACGCTTTATCCACTGCGCCACCACAGGTCAGGCCTAACTATATTTTATTTAAACATTCATCAGTTGATGGACTTTGGGGTTGTTTCCACTTTTTGGCTGTTATGAGCAATGCTGCTGTGAACATTCGTGTACAACTTTTTTGAGTGGTCACACGGTCTCCCTTCTCGTGGATGTTATACTTGTAAGGCCGGTGGCTGAGGCCAGGCAGGTTCACATTGGGTTCGGGCAGACGGCAGAGCAGGGGTCGGGAACCTATGGCTCATAAGCCAGATGTGGCTCTTTTGATGGCTGCATCAGGCTCTCAGACAAATCTTTAATAGAGAAAACAATAACGTTAAAAATATAAAACAGCCCTGGCCGGTTGGCTCAGTGGTAGAGCGTTGGCCTGGCATGCAGGAGTCCCGGGTTCAATTTCCGGCCAGGGCACACAGGAGAAGCGCCCATCTGCTTCTCCACCCCTCCCCCTCTCCTTCCTCTCTGTCTCTCTCTTCCCCTCCCACAGCCGAGGCTCCATTGGAGCAAAGTTGGCCCGGGCGCTGAGGATGGCTCTGTGGCCTCTGCCTCAGGCGCTGGAATGGCTCTGGATGCAACAGAGTGACGCCCCAGATGGGCAGAGCATCGCCCCCTGGTGGGCATGCCGAGTGGATCCGGTCAGGCGCTTGCGGGAGTCTGTCTAACTGTCTCTCCCCGTTTCCAGCTTCGGAAAAATGAAAAAAAAAAAAAAAATATATATATATATATATAAAACATTCTCGTGTATTACAATCCATTCATTTCCTACTGCTCATGTTCATGGTTGCGGGTGGCTGGAGCCAATCACAGCTGTCCTCCGGGACAACACCAAATTTTTAAAGGATAATGCGTAAGGTACATGGGTCGTTGTATGGTTCTCACGGGATTACATTTTAAAATATGTGGCGTTCATGGCTCTCTCAGCCAAAAAGTTTCCTGACCCCTGAGGTAGAGGATCTGCAGAACCAGAAAGCATCGGAATCAGGAACACCGCCCCTCAAGGTGGGCGTGATGGCTGTGGCTGAGGGAGTCAGGAAATAGCACCCCGTGGTGGGAGGCGGGAAGGCGATCGGGAAGAACCGCCACAGAGGAAAAGCACCCGTAGCTTTTCATAGAGACACACTCGTGTCTTTCTTTCACGTGCTCAGGCACTAATCGTGCAAAGTGCTTGCAGCCAGGAAACCAGTGAGCAAGCCTAACACAGCTGTGTATCCTTAAGAGTGGAATTGCTGGGTCACGTGATAACTATGTTAATGAGCCCAGCCTTCCAGCTCTGGCTTTCCCAGACCCCTGCAGTACTGACGCTGACAGGGAAACACTTGCCATTTCCATTGTCCAGGGTCCGAGGACCAAGTCCTTCCTTCCGCTTTCCAGGCCTTTCTGTGGGACGCCATGGGAGAGAGCCAACTGGATTCTAATTCCTGCTCTGCCATCAACTTGCTGGGTGACGTCGAGTGAGCCGTCCAACGTCTCTGAACTTCGGTTTCCCCTTTGGAAAGCGGGACGATCATCCCTACGGCCTGTTCTGAGGATCAGCTGAGAGCACGAAACCCAGCTTTACGTTCATCCGTTCAGCATATTCACTGCTGACCGATGTGCCGCGCACTGTTCACAGCCAGTGAGACCCGAGTCTGGCCCTTACAACCTTGTGTTTACATGCGCAGCGTCCTGTTTAGACTTCACCCATCCCTGGAGGCATAACCCCACTGGTGTCCCCTCTCGTGGAAGGAGAAATGGAGAGAACTCTGGAGCTGAATCCACCTTCTCCGTCGCCCCTTCGGACTTAATTTTAGAAGCTGCGAGTACAGAATTTTATTGAAGTAGAATATTCATACAAAAAGACATACACACACACACATATATATATATATATATTCAGCACATTTTTATAGGCTGAATGTGCCAGTCTACCCAGCATCCAGAGGAAGAAAATTAAAACCATTCCAGTCCGATCTTTCCCGCCCGCCAGGGAAAAGTCCTGAGGTCTGACACACAGATGAGATATGCCTGTTCGTGAACTTCGGGTGAGTAGCACTGTGTTGACAACAGTCTTTTGTGTCTGCTCCCTTTGCTTAATTTTCAATCTGTGAGATGCATCGTGTTGCTTGTCTTTATAGATCCTGTGTTCTCAAGGCTGGGCGCACCACTTTTAAGGGGGTTTCTTTTTTTTCCATTGCTTCTGCTTTTAATGGGACCCTTTGGACTTCGGCTCCTGAAAGAGAACATGGTTTCCCCGGTGTGTGTTTTGGTGTCTGTGCCCAGGCCTATGGTGTAGGGCACCGGGGAGGCCAGGAGAGTTAGCTGACCCGGCTTGGCCTCAGTGCACATGCTTCCCTGCCTGGCCCTCCCCCCTCAGCTCCTCCTCCTTAGATCCTATCAACATTCTGTTCTTCTGGGCTTGGCTGGAGGCTGAGGGATGAGCTGACCGGCATCCTATGCAAGCAAGAGCAGCTGCAGCGCAGAGGAACCTGAAGGGTGGGGAGCTGGCCCCAATCAAACCTCCCCACTCCACGGCGGTCATCAGGACTTGTGTGGAGGCCTCTGCCCCGTGCATCCTGGGACAGATTGGGTGGAAATCGGGCCTCCTCTGGGCTAGGCTGTGCTCTGACGCAGGCAAGCAGGCAGGCTGGATTCAAGTCCCAGCTCTGCAGTGATCCCTGTAAAATGAGGGAAACAAGCTGAGAAGGTTGAGGAATAAATAACAAAGCACATAAAGGTTTCTGACCTGGAGTGAACTCATCTATTAGGGTTGCAGTGTGCCAGGAGCAGCTCAGTATTTTATATGCACTGTTTTCACTGAACTTACACATTGGTCCTGAAAGTAGACATTGTATCATCTGTTGGGAAAACAGTTGTGTTAGGCTTGCTGGCTGGTTTCCCGGCTGGAAGCAGGTTGCAGAATCAGTGTGTGTGCACGTGACACAAAGCCACATGGTGTCTCTGTGAAAAGCAATGGGTGCTTTCCCTCCGTGGCAGTTCTCCCAGATTGCTCCCCCACCACTGTGAGGTGTGGATCCCTGATTCCCTTAGCCGCCACCAGTCACCACGACACCAGGGGCGGTGTTCCTGATCCCAGCCCTCCCCTGTGGAAAGTGTTTTGTCTTTGCTTATTTGCTCATCCGACTCTGCTAAATGGAGATGGCCCAGCGCTTTCTGGCTCCATTGTTCCTCTACCATCTGCCCGAATCCACTGTGAATCTGCCTGACCATAGCCACAAGCATATTATTATCATCCTCACTCAACAGATAAGGATATGGAGGCACAGAGAGGTTGAGAAACAGCCTGAAGCCACACTGTGAATCCGTGGCAGAGCCAGGCTTTGATCCTGGGTCAGTGTGACTCCATAGCCCGGGCCCCTGACAGCAGAGCTGAGAGCCGAGGGTGAACAGGGAGCCAGACTGTGTAAAGCCTTGAACGCCGGTCAAGTTTAGACCTGGCAGGTCCTGGTAAGAATGAGCTCACCCACACACCCACCCTCCTCAAAAGCCGGACAAGAAAACCAGACCAGACCGTGTTTGAATGTGAAAAATAAACTTTTATTTCAGTGTTTGCTCCATGTGATTCAAAAGCATATCTACTGCCTGCTTGGAACCCAAAAGCATCTATAAAACTGTAGAGAAACATAGCAGTATTTATATAGAACATACATCCGTCGGCTCATTTTGTGTTGCTTTTCTGTGCAAAGCAGCAAGTTCTAAGTGCATCAGCGTGACTGTCCCCAGGGCCCCCTCAGGGCTTTGGGGGGCCCTGGAGGCTATGACTGCACTCCAGTCAGGGAGTGCTCCCTTCCTCCCTCACCCAGCCTCAGGGAAGCCAGGTCGCAGGAGAGTGTGGGTGATGAAGTCCGAGATGACAACCCGTGGGCTCCCCGGGCTGTCTTTCAGAGCCCTGGTCCTGCAAAGAGGGGCCGGCCGAGCGACTGCATCAGCAGCTGAGGCTCTTGCGAAGCCCAGGCATTGCAGGGGGAAGGCTCATGGGTAGGACAGGGGCCTCCGGACTCTTTTCCCATAGAATTTGGGTCTGACGGGAGGTGCCTGGTATAGGTGTGGGACCTGGGTAGGGCTGGGTGCAGAACGGCGGTCCTGGTCATGGTTCCACTCATAGAAACGCCCTGTGCAGGTGGCCTAAGGCTCTGTGCAGCCCAGGGTAGGACTTGCTGTCATTGGCAAGGCTGGGTCAGGGCATCGGAGTGCAGAGCTCAGAGGATCTTGGAGATCAGTTGGTTCAGCCACACCACTGACTGGTGGGGACGCCCAGCCCAGGGAGGAGAAGCCAGCGGCTGGCCGCGTTTGGATTGACCCTCTCTCATCCTTTCCCACTTTCTCACCCCAATGGGCTCCTCTTAGATCAGGTCCCCTATGGCCCCACCTGGCATTCTCAGGTCAGGGCTGGTGTCACAGACCGAGCACCGGACTCGGAGTCAGAGGCCTGGACTCTGTTCCCATGCCTTCACAGTGCCCAAGCTTTCGAATAGCCACAGGCCCTCCCGTGCAGAACGGGCCACCCCTGTGTCTGAGGCTCAGTCTCCTCACTGAGAAAGCAGCTCCCACTCTGCAATTTCCTGTGGCAATTATATGGGTTGGCAGCTGTGTGAGCACCAGCAAGGAGAGGAAGCACCTGGCACATAGTAGGTGCTTCACATTAGTGAGGAGGGTGGAACGATAGGCCAGAGCTGCTGGGATGTGGGAGGAGCTTAAGCCTAAGAACCCAACTGGGACCCTACGCCTGGGACCCCCCCCCCCCAGCCCCACCAGTGCTGGCTATCCCGAGGGCTCCTGGGGCAGGACATAGTCCAGGAGGGGACAGGACACACAAGGATATTGAGTTCCTTGATCGGGCCAATGGGCAAACTTTCTTCTGTTCCAAGGGGTTATGAATAGATCAGACAATACGGTGGATGATCGGTGATCAGTTGCTTTCCAAGTGACATCTGGGCTGGAGAGGGAGACCTGAGTCCCTTCTCCCCCATCCCCAGCCCAGTCCACCGGGGTCAGGGCTCCCCCTGCCGAGGCACGGGACATTGCTCACAAATAGAGGGGGTGGAGGACCAGGCTCAGGGGACAAGATGGGCCAGAAGTACATTCTATTCTAAACTGCACCCCCCCCCCCCCCCCGCGCCCAGGCAGCGCACACCTGCCCTGGGGTTTGAGGTCACGAAGGGGCTACTTTTCCTCATTAGCTTGGGATAAATATTGGGGGTCAAGGTGAGGGCTCTTGGCTGGCTGAGGAGGGACTGGGCTCAGGAGCCCCTTAGGGGGGGCCAATGATGATGTTCCGGTAACCCTTCACGGCCTTGAGCTTGTTACTCTCGAAGTTGACCACCAGCTGGTGGCGGCCCACGTGCAGAGGCAGCAGGTCTACCCTGACCTTGGCCTCCTCCCCTGCCTCCACGGGGTCCGGGCTGTGGAGAGAGAGGAGGGGTTAAGGATACACCCAGGCCTGATCCTCATGATAGGGTCAGGCCAGGCTGACGCCCGACTACTCAGAACTTGGCACAGAGCCTCTGAACCCATGAATGTACCGCTTAATGAGGATAATCATGACAGTAATACTGGACCCACTCACTGCTCTCTGAGGGCCTGGGCAATCTGTCCTGCTTATATGGCAGGGCCTGTGTGTGTGTGTGTGTGTGTGTGTGTACACTCAATGCACACATGAGAGTGGACAGTGTGCCTGGGGTAAGAGGTCAGAGTGCGTGTGATCGGGTGACCACATGCATGAAAATGCATTGAGCTGTACATGCGTGATTTATATTTGTCACTGTATGTTGGTTACATTATAAGAATAAAGTAGAAAAGAAGAAGTGTACATAGATTTGTTCCTAGGACCCACGTAGGGACATTCAGGGTGTAGGTGCTTGTGTTAGGTCAGGGCCTGTGCGTTGGGGGACAGGTGCTGAGTGGTGGAATGTGTAATTGTTCAGGTTTGTAAAGACCCCACGTGGTGTGGGTGTTAGAGGGTGAGCAGGTGGGAACTCGGCCCTGAGGTATTTAGGAGGGGACACGGGTGTATTAGCAGCCATGTGGGAGATGAGAGGACGGGTTATGGGCCAGTGTTTGGTGGCCTCCATAGCCTCTGCTCTCTGCTCCCAGGTCCCCAGGCTGGAGTGACCCACACTTACAGCTCCACGGTCTTCTGATCCTCGGTCAGGCCAGCGCCCTCCACAGTGAAGATGCAGGCTTCGAGGGCCACAGCGAGTGGGTTCCGCAGGGACACCTCGGCCACCAGCTTGCGGTTCTGCTTGGGCTCTCCCAGCACCTGGGACAGGGCACAGCACAGATGTAAGGGGCGGCACTGAGGGAGGGCGCCCAGAGCCCCTCGAGGGCAGGTGTGGTCCCAGCTGGGCCACCGCTGTATTTGCTGCAGTTTGGTCCAATGTTTGCTGAGCAAAGCTATGGCCACTCTCGCTTCCTGCATCTGTGCCTCAGTTTCCTCATCTGCAAAACACGGGTGATGATACCGGCCCAGGCCTCCTTCATGGACCTGCAGGGAGGCTCTATGCTACCCAGAGGGGGCATAGCAGCTCCTCTGTTCTAGGGTCTGAAGCCAGCTGATCTCTGCCTCTTCCTCACTGTGTGACGGCCGCAGACGTCACTACCCTCTCTGAGCCTTGGTTTCTTCATGGAAGGGAAATGCCTGGCTGCAGGGTTCTCATAAGCATTACTGAGCTAATAACGTGCACTCTCCTAGCTACTGGGATACAGTGCTCCCTCCCTCCCCCCCCAACCTTTATCTGTTGCTGCTGCGCTTGGGGGTTTAGGGCTGTGGCTCCTTGAAGGGAATCACTATGATGCCCATGTGGACGGTGACAATAGTCAGCTTTTATTGAGCCCTTATAATGCGATGGATGCAGTTCTACATGTTTGTGGGTGCACATTTAACCCTATGACACCGTCTTACATATGATTAAACTGAGGCACAGAGGGGCAAAGTCACATGCTTAGGGCCACCCAGCCACAGAGCCAGGCAGTCAGATGTCAAGGTCTGTGCCCTCAACTCCTCCACCCTCCGGTCCCACTGGGGCCCCAGGCACTGGGGATCTAGTTTTAGGAGTTTAGCTCTGAAGAATCCGTGATTCTGAGATCCCTAAGTTCCATGACCTTCCTACTCTGAGCTCTAGGAGTCATTTCTAGAAGCTACAGAGTTCCAAATCTTGTGACTTCACAAAGCTTTTATTTGATGAAGCCGAATTTGAGGATCCCTGAGGTGTCAAAGATTTGAGGGTGCGGGGACACAGGTGTCTGAGGCCAGCCCACTCCCTGCCCTGGGCACGCCCTGTGCCCCGTCCCACCCGTGCCCAGCGAGTCCCTTACCCGGATCTTGATTTCTGGATTCTCCAGATAGATGTCCCTCTCGGCCAGCAGGTAGCTGTTGGCAGCGGGCTCGACGAGGAGGCCCCGCACCTTGATGAGGTTCGACTCGGTCAGGTAGTCACAGTACTTCTCATAGAGGATGTTGAAGGGGACGCTCTTCTCTGCGGGGTGTGGGGGGGGGGCACGTTCAGGGACTGAGACCCAGCCCCCGCCTCTCCCCTTGCATTCCAGAGGGGCGAGGAATGTGTCCGCGCTCACCCGGTTGGTGAATGGCAGGGCGCATTCCGGGCCTTTCCCCCACCTGCCCTGGCGCTGGGCTGCCAGGGAGGAGCTGGGCAGGGGAAAGCCCGACAGGCCTGGGTTCAAATCCTGCCTCCACACTTTGTTCATGCTGATGCTGGGCAAGTCACTCCACCGTTCAGGACCTCACTTTCCCCCCACGAGGTTGGCAAGAGTGTGTGCCTTTTATAGATGAGGAAATACTTCTCAGATCAGGAGACCCGGCCCTGCTTGGCCACTGACTGGCTGCATGAGCCTGAGAGTATGACCACCCAGCCCTGTTCTTCCTGTTTCCCCAGACAACCAGCACCCTTAGCTCTGGCAGAGGTAAGACCAGAGGTCATTGCAGAGCAGAAGCCTCACAGTGGTGGGGGAGGGGTAAGAAAAAAGGCAGCAGGATCAGCCCCTCCCACTGCAGAGAAAGGAAGTGTGAGTTTAGCCCATTTTTCTGACAAGAACACTGAGGCCTGGAGGCACCAGGGGGTCTGCCTGTAGGAGGCAGGAAGGAGCAATGAAAAAAGCACAGGACTGAGACTCTGCTGGCCTGAGCCAGGCCCAGCTTGTCCCCTCGGTCACAGAGAAACTTGGGCAGATCCTTCTGTCCCTCAGACTCCACTGTCAAACAGGAGGGCTGGAGGGACAGTCCTTGGGCCCCCTACAGCCCTATCAACCTCTCGTCATGTCCCAGGGCCATGACAGGGGACGCTGTTGCCTCTTTTCTGACATCTGCCCCCCCCCCCAGTGACCAGCCATTCACATGATTTTTCACACATCTGAGTGTATCCTAATTATTCACTCATTATTTTACTTTCAAATCCACTCACTTTGTATTTTCAAAACTGGAAAAATTTTCATCATTATTTGCAACAAACCAGCTTCGTCTGCCATAAATAGAAGGTAACCGATAAAAATAAACACAAGCTAAGTCATGCTTATTCAAATCCTGTGAGATGCGGAAGGTTTGCAGTTTGGGACCTGAGCTGACAGTTCACAGGGAAGGTTACTGAGGGTTGGGATGCTGAGATCCGATCGCCGGCTGGGGGACGCCCCCCGGGAGGTCAGCTGAAGGACTGTGAGGCCCGACAGAGCCACTCTGTCACCATGAGTCAAGGTCGGGCCTTGGCAGGCCCCCTGATGCCCCACCTACCACCCTTTGGGAAATGCTGCCTTGGGGTGCCCGGCCCTCTAGCCATTCACTCCCAGGATGGATCTGCCCGGCCTCTGATCGGATGACGACGTGGGCTGGGGGGGGGGGCAAACCAAAGTCCTTCCAAAAAGGACAAAAAGGAGTGAGAATTTCTGTGGAGCGGAGTGGAAAGTCTGACCAGCTCACAGGAAAGAAAGAAAATATTGTCCCCCAGGAGCACGGAGGACATGGCCCCAACTATTGACTTTTCCGGAGGCTGAACCGGGGTGGGGCAGGACTTTTGAGAATTGCTTTCTGGTGGGACCACGGCCTGGCCTTGGGCCAGGTGCTAGCCGGGGGGAGGAGACGTGTGAGCTCATCTCGGTAATTCCTTAGATGATGTGCCCTGTTCTGGAAGGTGCCGTGGGCAGATGTGATCACCAAGGCCACACTGGCTGCATTCCCGGTGACCCACCTGGAGGGGGAGGGAGGGGAGGGAGAAGGGTGGGCAGGAAGGCGGGGAGAGAAGCAGCAGGGCAAGGAGGCAGGGATGGGGTGGGGGCGGTGACTGGATTCGGTTCTGCGGCTGCGCCTTGGCTTCCTGGTCATTCATTAGCACACGGAAACCCCCGCTCATCATCTCAGAATAACGCGCGCGACTCGGCCAAAGTGTGAGGTCTTCCAGGGTGAAGTCTGTCGCAGGTTGAGCTTGGCTTTAGGGCACTCTGCCTAGCCCAGCCTTGCAGCCTGAGGTTCACACACAGGACCGCCACCCTCTTTGGCCCTGTCCCTGCAGCCTGTGCCTTTCCTGGGTCAGTGATGTTGCCAGAGGGACCCCTTGTGCGAACACATCCCCAAGGTGGGAAGAAACACCACCGGCTTGGCTGAGGTCTGGGCGGAACGAGGCCCCAGGGGCCTCGTGCTGTCTGGGAGGCGGTGAACACAGCAGAGGCCCAGGAGAAATTGGTGTGGCATCACTGGCCCAGGCTGAAGTTCACTTCATGCCACACATTCCAGGAAGGACACTTCCTCCCTTTGAGGTAGTTCTGAGCCCAAGAAGGAAATGACATGTACGCATTCTAACAAAGGGGCTGGAGGGGCTCTTCAAAGAGGAACCCGAGTTTGTACAAATGGGGAACCGAAGGCCTGGGATGGAGACGAGAAATACCCAGCAGCCCACAGCCTGTCTGCAGAATTGCTGGAACCAGAACTGAGATGTCCTGACCAACCCACACACCTGACGCTTATGGCCTGGATGCCCAGGTCCTTCTCGGCCATCAAGGTTAGCAGGGACTCAGGCACTACTGAGCCCAGCGCTGAGACCACCATCTGGCACAGAAGGTGGTCAGGAAAGGTCCCTGGGACTTGAGGGGAGGCACACCTGTTTGCACTTCTGCTCAGCGAAGAGGGAAGGCCCCTCCACATCCAGGCGCGGCCACAACCCTCTCAGGGTCTTGGGATGATTTTAAGGAGGATAACCAGGCACGGTGACAGAGATGGGCACCAAAACGGACCAACCGGGTCATCAACTGACCTCATTTCACCCCCAAGCAGGGCAGACCCGGAGCTAAGGAGCGAGGGGAAGGGGCTCTGCCTCACAGGGGGGCCGGCCCAGGCTCTGGGACATTTACAGGGAGACGACCAAGGCTCGGAGGAAACCCATCTCTCCACACAGGAGTAGACAGTCTCCCCTGTCACTGTGACGGCTACACTGTCCAGGATGGCGGATTCTGGCCACATTTCAAGTGCGCAGTAGCCACATGGAGCTAGCCACCACCGCTCTGCCAGCACAGTCACAACAACCCCAGGGTCTTGGAGAGTTCTGTGGGCAGCATACCGCCAAAGGGGAGAGGCTCCCACACTGGGCATGAGATAGCCGGAGAGAGGAATTCGCTGGGAGAGAGCAGTAGGGAATCTGGGGAAGCGGTCAGGAGTCTCAAGGGCATGAGATGGAAGAAAACAACATATAGTTGCTGAGAGTGCAGGTTCAAGTCTCAGTCCTGTCGCATCCTGACTGTGTGGCCTTGGGAAAGTTACCTAACCTCTTTGTGCCCAGTCTTCTCACCTGGAAAATGGGGGAGGCAATAAAAGACTCCAGCTCCCACTTCTGTTATAAGAATTAAATGGATTCATATCTATAAAGTGCCTAGGACAGGGCCTATGAATAAGGGCGAAGCACATGTCGCGGAGGTAAATTGTACACACTACGTGCTCAGGGAGCGACCTAGCATGTCGATCTGTGATCAATAACTGGTCCAGGAACACAGGGCCTTACCGGAAAAGGGCTCCAGGGAGAGATCGAGCAGCTCCTCGGAGGCACACATGGGTCCTAGGAGCCCGGTGTAGCTGACAGTGCGGGCGCAGAGCAGGAGGCGGCAGGCGTGGTCCTCGGCAGTGTTGTTGGTGATGTGGGCAAAGACTTCAAAGTCACTCCCCATTTTCATGCTCTGGGCCACACGGATCCGCATGGCCACCCCTGTCTGCTCCTTTTGGGTCTGCTCCTTATCGGTCAGCTTGTTCAGGTGGTTGGCCCTCTGGAAAGCTGCCCTCTCCTGTGGGGACCCTGTGGGAAGAGGCAAGAGAGCTTCATGGCTGGAACCTGTTCCAATGGGGAGGAGGCTGAGTTAGAGCAGGGGTCCCCAAACTATGGCCCGCGGGCCGCATGCAGCCCCCTGAGGCCATTTATCCGGCCCCCACCGCACTTCCGGAAGGGGCACCTCTTTCATTGGTGGTCGGTGAGAGGAGCATAGTTCCTATTGAAATACTGGTCAGTTTGTTGATTTAAACTTACTTGTTCTTTATTTTAAATATTGTATTTGTTCCCATTTTGTTTTTTTATTTTAAAATAAGATATGTGCAGTGTGCGTAGGGATTTGTTCATAGTTTTTTTTTTATAGTCCGGCCCTCCAATGGTCTGAGGGACAGTGAACTGGCCCCCTGTGTAAAAAGTTTGGGGACCCCTGGGTTAGAGCATCCTGGCCTCTCAGAGTCCTGGTGACTCAGAGCAGCCCCAAAGGAACTCCTTCTCTGCATTTCTGTGCCAGGAAGAGACAAGAAGGTTTTCTTCATTTTCCAAAGTGAACTCCTATGCATCCCTCAAGACCCAGCCCAAAATGACCCCTTCTCCAGGTAGCCTTCTTGATCACTCCTTCCCCAGGATGAATCCGTCTTCTGGAGTCTCACAGCCACCTATGGCCAGTTACGGTGTTTTAGCTCACCAAGTTGTTTCCTGTGTATGTGATTACCCTCTTGAGCTGCTTGAGGACTAAGGCTGTGTTTATGTATCTTTATGTCATACCCAGTGCCTGCAATAGCATCTGCACAGGGATTACTTCTCCCAGAATTCCTCCCCCCTCCCTGAGGAGTGCTCCAGCAGGAATGACTGCCCTTCCTTTCTGATCAGTTACCTCTCTCCTATGCTCCTTTTATTTATCCCCCCCCCCAAGTGTTGTGAAGTACATATCTCTTTCTTCTATCAAACTATCAGCTCTAGACCTTTGAGAGGCCTGGAGAAGCATCTTGTTCTTCTTTTATCCTTTCCACCTAGAGCACGGCCACTTAATAGCCCAACTCCCAGTCAGCCCTGGAAGGTCGGTGGGGGTCAGATTGGGCAGGGGCTGTGGTTTCTTCATCATCTCTGTGAGCCCCACTGTGCTCCAGCACACAGTAGGTGCTTAGAAAATACCTATTGTATTGGATTGGCGGCCAGTGGGCTCAAATCTGATTTTAAAAATAAGCCCCATGGCCTGACCTGTGGTGGCGCAGTGGATAAAGCGTCGACCTGGAATGCTGAGGTCGCTGGTTCAAAACCCTGGGCTTGCCTGGTCAAGGCACATATGGAAGTTGATGCTTCCTGCTCCTCCCCCTGTTCTCTATCTCTCCTTCTCTCTCTCTCTCCCTCTCTCTCTAATAAAAATGAATAAATAAAATCTAAAAAAGTAAATAAATAAAAAATAAAAATAAAAAGGAAAAAATAAGCCCCATCCCTTTGCCGCCTACTGATTTAACATTAGTACCAGAAAGAATCCCCGTCTTTGTATCTGGTTGAACCCATCTTATCTTCACATTTCTCTGGTCCATTTCCCTTTCCAGTAACCCCTCCCTGTCCACCTTCATGCCCACTTCCTCAGCTGTACGGGAAATCCTGCAAAAATAGACATCACTACATTCCAGGAACCTGTCCTCCATGGCCGCTCTGGATTTTCAAGCCTCACTCAAACAAATATGTTGCAATGAAAAAGTGACATTGTCAGTGTACAGGTGTAGGTCCCACTATTGATAAGTGCTATTAATACACAATATGGGCATAACTGATGTTCTGTTCTGATGCAGGCTTCTCCTATATAGCAGTCATCTCCAAAAAAGCAAGGCTTAACGACCAACTGGAATCTTGTTGTGGAACATAGAATTCTTTTCCTAAACCAATAATCTTCCAGCACTGTCTTCCAGTGTGTTTGGTAAGATGCACTTGGAATTTTTTGGAACGAAAAGTAACCCACAGGTCATTCATTGTCGTTTGCAGGCTGCCAGGTAACACAGACACACACAGACACACACACACACACACACACACACACACACACACAGGGCTGGTAAGACAGGCGGCTGCTCTGCAGGGCAGTGTGGAAGGCTCTGGACACACACACACACACACACACACACACAGGGCTGGTAAGACAGGCGGCGGCTCTGCAGGGCAGTGTGGAAGGCTCTGGACACACACACACACACACACACACACAGGGCTGGTAAGACAGGCGGCGGCTCTGCAGGGCAGTGTGGAAGGCTCTGGACACACACACACACACACACACACACACAGGGCTGGTAAGACAGGCGGCTGCTCTGCAGGGCAGTGTGGAAGGCTCTGGACACACACACACACACACACACACACACACAGGGCTGGTAAGACAGGCGGCGGCTCTGCAGGGCAGTGTGGAAGGCTCGGGCACCTACCCTCCGGGTACTTGTAGGTGTGGGTGATGTCCTCCCGCTCGTCACGGCCCACACTCTTAGTGCTGATGTTGAGCCCCACGATCAGGGAGTGGTTGATGGACTTGTGCATAGAACCATCCTCCTGCCGGATCCAGTCCACCACGTCGGCGTTGACCTCAGCAAAGACAAAAGGTGCGTCGTACTTGGTGTTCAGGTCGCCCTCCTTGATGGCACGGACGGGAACCGGGCCACAGCAGTATGTCCCTGGTTGGGGGGAGGGAGGAGGAAGGACAGATGCGTCCGGGATGAGGGTAGGATGGTACCTTCCAAAACCTTCCACAGTTCAGCCTCACATGGTAAAAAGTCTTGAGACCATAAAGCCCTTTGAGGAATCCGCTGCTAGAAAAGCAGCGTAGGGTAGGAATTAAGCCTGGATGGAGACTCTGGAGCCGGGCTTTACGGGTCACATCCCAGCTCTCATTAGCTGTGTGATGTTGTGGTAGTTACTTAACTTCTCTGAGCCTTGGTTTCACGTGGGGATGATATTTATACCTACTTGATGAGCATTTGCATACACTAGATACTAAGTAAGTGCTAAACAAAATAGAAGGCTATGGCAAAGCGCCCTAAGGAACTGAGGGAGCCAAGCAGCTGGCCTGTATTGGAGAAGGCAGGGCTTCTGTCTGGTGTTAACAACGTGTTTATCTCAGTGTGGTTCACAACTGCCTCCAACCGGCCACAAATTTGCAAGTTGAGGACTAGAGACTGGGTAACTCTATTACAGTGTCTCCATTTGCTGGAACACGGTAACATGAAATTAAAATTCAATCACAGAACACTACCTGATGGAGAAATGCCAGTGACGTACAGAGATGTGATCAAGCCAGCATAAAAGGCTACATACAGCCAGAGTTCTCAACCCCGGGGTCCACAGACCCCCTCAAGGCGCAACAAATAGAATTCAGGGCTCTGTGAACTTGGATGGGAAAAAAATGACATCTTTATTTCACATTGTACTTTGATAGCCCTTCCTTCCATTGTGAAAGCGGACACACCATAGTCTTCAGTGCCCTATGACTCACCACCCATAAAAACCACAGATATTTTCATATCGCTCTGGCATTGTCACCAATCCCAGGAGTTAATTGTTTAGGCTCACCTCTGCCACTAAGTTATCAAGTTCATTAATTCTATCGTGAAATCTTGTTATGTGAAATCTGTACTATTATTATATTACAAATTTATTTTTCAAATTTTTTTTGATAACTATTTGAATGTCATTGGTTTACTTTGTAAATGCTGGGTATTCTATGAATTTAAAAATATTATGTTGACAAAGGGTTGATTTGACTTCACCAACTTTGACTTGGATCCCTCTCTCTCTCTCTCTCTCTCTTTCTCTCTCTCTGTCTCTCTCTCACCGACGCACACATATACAAACAAGTGTATACTTGGAAACTACTGGAAGCTGCACGTGAATGTTAGTGATGCTTCTTTGAAGGGAGAAGACAGCGCTGAAATTTGATATTTTCTTTATGTTTGTCCTTATTTTCTGCTTTTCACAATGGGCGGAAGTGACTTTTCAAATAGTAAAGGAGCGTATTGTAAAATATCAGTGAATTCCCCCCCCCTCGGGTGGACCAGTCCGTGATTTTTGGAGTCAGCCAGACCGGGTTAGAAAGCCAGCCCCGTGCTTTCCAGCTGAGGGACACAGAGTGAGTGCTCTCTGAGCCTCAGTTTCTTCATCTGGGAAATGGGGACACACCGACCCACCTTCGCTCTTCTCCTGGGGCGTGGGGTCGAGGGCCTGCCACCCGTCATACCCCTGCTTCAGGTCCGGCCTGGTCATCCACGACTCCACCCAGCAGTGGAAGTTCCTGTTGGGAAACAAAGCCAGACGTTGGCCGAGACTCACACTCAGATTGTCAGTCTCTTCCCAGCCCCACAGTCCACACTCGCCGTGTCCTCCGTGGAGCCCAGCATGGCCCCTGACACTCTTCTGCGCTCTTCCCTCCTGGGCCCTCGCCAGGTGCTCACTCCTGCACTGAGAGTCATTCTAATGCCTCTCCCACTCCCTCCCCTTGCAGTGGCTCCTCAAGTTCAGCTGAGGGGACCTCCCAATCCAGGGGTCGGGAACCTTTTTGGCTGAGAGAGCCATGAACGCCACATATTAATACATGAGAATGTTTTATATTTTTAAAGTTATTATTATTTTTTATTAAAGATTTGTCTGCGAGGCAGAGGCAGCCATCAAAAGAACCACATCCGGCTCGTTAGCTATAGGTTCCTGACCCCTGTCCTAATCTCTTGACTCCGCCCTTTCTTTACCAGCCTCTGGAAACAGGTTCCGCCTTGGTTCTGGACTCATCACCGGCCGCCTGGACCCCACCCCAGCTCCCACCTCCGATCTCTCCCTCCAGACCTTCTGCTCCCAGGTCATCATCATGTCCCTCTCCCAGTCTGAAGCCTTCGGTGTGGTGACAGCCACTGTCCTTGAAAGCCCAGAGCCCCACCCTGGTGTGCCACACTCCCTCTGACATTCTCCCCGACGCCCTTCATGCATCAGTGTGCGTCACCTTCCCTCCAACTGGCCCTTGCTCATGCTGTCCCCTCAGCCTGCAGAGCCCTCCCCACCCCTGTTTCCCCCTGTCCAAATCCTGTTCAACCTTTAAACCCAGCTCAAATGTGACCTCCTCTGAGAAGTCTTCCCAGGTTTCCTCTCCAGAAGACCTCTAAGCCCTGCCCCCTACCCTGGGCCCCACCTCACCAGATCATCTCGCTCTTGTCACGCTGAATCTCCCCAAACTCGTTGCGGAAGTACTCAATGAGCAGGTTGCTGTTGTTGTCGTGGGCCGAGTTATAGTTGGTCACGACTCGGGAGGGGATGCCCAGGCAGCGCAGCACTGAGGGGGAGGGAGGGGGACACAATGCAGAGAGGAATTAGGGACTGGGCTGAGGATCTGGAGACATCTTCCCTGCTTCGGGACTCCACATGCCTGTCTGTACCCCAGTGAACAACGTACCCACTGTCCAGGTGGTGAGGGTGTGTGCCATCCCTTTACCTGGGCAATGGTACCCACCCTGCTAATCGCCCCCTGCCCACTCTATTCCCTTCATATCACAGCTAACAGAACACTAAAATGCAAATCTGACATCAACACTCCTCTGCTAAACCTTCAGTGGCTCCCCATGGCCCTCAAGGTCAAGGCCAGACCTCTAGCTAAGTCCCTTGGCCTTGCAGGGTCTGGCCCCTGATTGTGCTCCAGCACATTTGCTCTAGCCACACCAGCCTCCTCACTGCTCCTACAGCACTCCATGCTCCCACCGGCCACAGGGCATTGGCATATGCTGTTTCCTCCTTCAGGAATGCTACATAGCCAGATTTAAATTGCCCCATCATTTGCATTCAAGCTAAGACCGGGGATTCGTCATCATTCTCAGTGTATGGACCTGTGAGGGGCTCTTTAATTAGTCCTCCGAGGGTAGTGAGTGGTCTGTCCTATTTTGTACCCCCAGAGCCCAGCATGGGCCCGGCACAGACTATTTTGTCAAACAGGATGAAGGTGTGGATGAAGTGGAGAGAGTTGGAGGAAGGGGAAGGGAAGGAATGACAGAGATTCAGAGCAGGCAGCCAACAGTGAAACAGGCAGAAGAGCGAACAGCAGCCACGAGACCTTCCATTTAAGCCCCAGCTGTTTCCAGCTATGTGGCCTGTGGACAGTCCCTTCACCTCTCTGGGCCTTGTTTCCTCTTCTATAAAATGGGGTCAGCGTATAGGTGCTGTGTGGGAGGGTGTTGGGACACCACCGCGGTTGAGGAGGCCGTGCATTTATGCCAAAGCACAGAGAGAGGCCGTAGCAATGCATCCACAGGCCGAGGAGGAAACCCTGGGCATGAGTCTTGCCCCCCGGTGGTGCTGGGTGCTCCTGAAGATGGCATTATAGGAACTTCAACTCCGTTGTTTTATATAGGTTTTTAATGTATATTGTAAAAGTAACATATTCTCAGGGTAGGATAAACAAAGCAAATATCTAAAAAAAGAAACAAAACTGCCCTACTAAATGTAACCTATAGAATTTTTGTTTCACTTTTAGTTTTTGGGGTTTTTTTACCCAAAGAGAGAGAGAGAGACAGAGAGAGAGAGGGAGAGAGAGAGAAGACAGAGACAGGAAGGGAGAGAGATGAGAAGCATCAACTCATAGTTCTGGCACCTTCGTTGTTCACTGACTACTTTCTCATATGTGCCTTGACCAGGGGCTCCAGCTGAGCCAGTGACCCCTTGCTCAAGCCAGTGACTTTGGGTTCAAACCAGCGATGATGGGGTCACATCTGTAATCCCATGCTGAAGCTGGCACCCCCTGCGCTCAAGCCGGTGACCTCAGGGTTTCAAACTTGGGTCCTCAGGATCCCAGGCCGATGCTCTATTCTCTGCGCCACCGCCTGGTCAGGATCACTTTTAGTTTTGGTTGTGGTTGAGTCGCTGAGTCAGGGGGAAGGGGCAGGGGTGTGACCTCTGCCCGCCATGAACCAGGGCAGCAGCCTCCCAGATGGCCCTGGATTCTGGCCCGGAGTGTGGGAGCTGGGAGGAGGGCAAGGAGCAGTTTCGAATCTCCACCTCTTGCTTGGTTCCTGTGCCCTGAGGCTTGGGCAGAGGCCAGACTCACTGCTGCCCTTAGCGAAGGCTGGTATCCAACCCCAGGCCTAGCTCAGCCATGCCAGCAGACTCCTGTCCCCACTGCTCAAGGAGCAGGACATCACTCCTATCCCCAGGGACGGTGTCCTGGGAAGCCTCGTCAGCACAGTCTAAGGCCAGGAGGCTGCCCCAGAGTCAAGCACACCTGGTTCCAAGCCTAGCTGTGTGACCTTGGGCAAGCCACTTCCCCTCTCTGAGCCTCCACTTCCTCCTCTTAAGAGGAGCTAATAATAGCAACTTGTCAGGATGTTGTGGTGATTCAGACAGGCGCTGGGTGTGGGCGGTCTCATCTGCCCAGTGTCCAGGGTGGACCCGCAAAATGTGTCACAGCGCCCATCACTGCCATCGTCTGTCGAGTCAGTGTTGGCCAACTTGCAGACATTGAGAAAATGCCCCAGAATTCAGCTGAAGGATCACAGCTTCCCCTGAGAACCTCTAACCTGAACCTGACCTGAGCCAGATGCTCAGGGACATCTTCAGGTCCCACAAGCTTCCCGTGAATTAGTCAGTCACCATTGTCTCCATTCTACAGGTGAGGAAACTGAGGCCTGAAGACAACAATTCTCTTCTCCAAGGCCACCCAGGGATTGGAGGTAGAGCTGGGATCAAAGCGGGCAATCAGACTCAGTGCCCATGGAATTAGGGTTCCCAAAGAAACCCTGGGATGATGGGAATAAGACAGCCCCCATCTGCCCAGCTTCTCCTGGCTTTATCACATACCTCTCCTGGGAGGAGGCTGCAAGGACCCCGACTCAGCCTTGGCCGTGGGGAGAGGATAGCCAAGGGCAAGGTCAGCAGCTAACCCTGCAGGCGGTCACGGCCTAGGGTGAAGGAGGCGTGTGCAGGGGAGCTTGGGGACCCAGGCCGCGGATGGTAAGGTGTCTCCATGGGGTTCTCTGAGCAATCGTCTTTTTAGGCCCTTCCGAGGATGGGGGAGTTTCCATGGGAAGGGGAATTCAGAAGTCACGGGGCAGACGGTCGTGGTGATGGGGAAGGAAGAGCAGTGACAGTCTAGCTGGGACCCAGAGCCAGGCTGTCCCCACCCGCCAGCTAATGTGCAGGACAGTGCGAGCGCTCCGGGGACTCTGTACTGGGCCTGAGCACTGGTCTTGGAGTCAGAAAGACTGAGAACCCAATATCAGCGCCTTAGATTTTCTGAGCCCAATAATAATAATAATAATAATAATAATAATTAATAATAGGCAGCAGTACTGTATAAGTATTTGCTGTTGTGCGTCTGAAATCATTTTAAACATTTCACATATGTTAACTCATTTACTCTTCACCACTACCCCAGGGTAAAGGCACCATTATTATGCCCATTTTATATATAGTGATACCAAGGCTCAGAGGAGGTAAGTGATTTACCCAGGGACACACAGACAGTAAGGAGCCATGCTGGGGTTTGAATTCAGGCCTCGACTCCAGATTCTAGGTTTCCAACCGGCCTGCGATGCTAACCCATTTCATAAGCACCCTCATCACCCTGGAACAATCTTCAGCCTTTTCCTGGCTAATTTTTTAGTGATTTCCACTGCCTCCATCCTTTTCTTTGCTTTCAAATTGCTTCACCATTTTCTCCTCTGTATTTTAGAAAGCGCTTTCTCTTTCTGGACATCGATGATATGCTTATCAACTTATTAATAGGTCATACTTAGTAAGACCAACACTGGGCCGAGTTCGGTGCTGAGCAGCTTTATGTGATATCCATCCCGGGAAGTAGGTCCTGTCATTGTCCCCCTTTTACAGAGGAGAAAACTGAGGTTCAGAACGAAGAAGTCCTTTGCTCAAGGTCTCGGAGCAGATGAATGGAAAAGTGGGGATTTTCAAGTCAGGCGTATCTGGCTCCAAAGTCCGTATTCTCAACCTGAGCCTGGGCTGCCTCCCAGATGATACCCCTTGTTGTTGGAAAGAGGAACAGAGAGACACAGCCACTGGTTCTGGGCCACACAGCACATTGATAGCTTGGTGGCAGAGGTAGGACAAGACCAGGGTCTCTTGATTCCCATTCCAGGGCTCTCTGTGCTCCCCTGTAAGGTTCACGGAGCTGAGGGAAGGTTCCAGGCCCTGCCCAGACCCCGGTGTGCAGCTCACCCGTGCAGGCCACAGCAGCGAAGACCCAGCACTGGCCGTACTTGACCTTCTGGCAGCCATAGTTCTTCCAGCGCCGCAGGATGTCCACACTGCCGATCCAGGACATGGGGCTGATGCCATCCACGTAATTGTTGTCCCAGCGTCCCAGCAGCACACCCTGGTCATCGTTGCAGTTGACCTGCAACAAGCAGGGCATCAGAGGGATGATCATGTCTGGGGAAAGGGGGGTGGCTGCGGAAGGTTGTGCGCAAGTTCAGCATTTAGTAAAAGGCAGGGAAGGGAGTGTCAGGCTGAGGGAACAGCAGGTACAGAGGGACCAAGGTGTGACAGACTGTGGTACATAGGGATAGTTGGGGCTGGAGCCTGGGATACAGGAAAAAGAAGGGGGAGGGAGGAGGTAGAGAGAGGTCAAGGTCATGAAGGCGATGCTGGAGATGTGAATTTGTCTACGGGCAATGGGAATGACACAGCATGATCTGAGTTGTACAAAGACCAGTTCTGGCCCCTGCCCTGACTGTGTCATTCCCCCAACTCCCATTCCTTCAAGAACAAATCCAGGCTTCTGACCACACAACAAAGCCTGTGTGGCCTGGCCCCCGCCCAGCTCTGCAGCCCTGCTTGCACCCGCCCCTCCTACCCCACCCCTGCTCACTCTGTTCTGCCACACTGGCCTCCTTTCTGCTCCTCAAACCTGCCAGAGTTGGACCCTCCTCAGGGCCTTTGCACAGGCCATACCCGCTGTCTGAATACTCTCCTTCTAGTCATTATATCAACTCAGGGATCGTCACTTAGGGAGGTTCCCCTGACCCCTCACTGAGGTTAGGCCCTGCGGTCAGACACTCTCACATCTGGGTCCCTTCAGCGCCTACATCATTATTTATGACTACGCACTAATTCACATGACACGCTGGTTAATGTCTGTTTCCGCCCATCCTCCCACTAGAATATAAACTCTATAAAGTTACAGACCACACATGTCTTATACCCGGCTGTTTCCCCAGTGCTTAGGACATAGTGGCACTTGATAAATATTTATTGAATGAATGAATGAATGAATTGCTTTGAGGAATCACATGGCATTACCGTCATGTGAGTAAATTTTGTCTTTTAAATATAAAGTCTGCCTGACCAGGCGGTGGCGCAGTGGATAGAGCGTTGGACTGGGATGTGGAGGACCCAGGTTCGAGACCCGAGGTCACCAGCTTGAGTGCAGGCTCTACTGGTTTGAGCAAAAGCTCACCAGCTTGGACCCAAGGTCGCTGGTTTGAGCAAGGGATTACTCGGTCTGCTGAAGGCCCACAGTTAAGGCACATGTGAGAAAGCAATCAATGAACAACTAAGGTGTCGCAACAAAAAAGTGATGAATAATGCTTCTCATCTCTCTCCGTTCCTGTCTGCCTGTCCCTATCTATCCCTCTCTCTGACTCTCTGTGTCTCTGTAAAAAAAAAAAAAAAAAATATATATATATATATATATATATATATGTGTGTATATATATATATATATATATATATATATATATAAAGTCTCTTAACTAAGACTCACCCATCTCCTGGGTACCCCCACAGCACCCTGTCATGGCCCGGGGTGGGCCATGCTGCTGACTCACCATGGCGCTCACCACCCGGCCCACATAGATGGGCCTGCTGCGGCGGGAGCAGTCACGGCCACTGTTCTTCTGGAACTTGGGGTTGACATCCAGGAGCATTAGGCAGATGTCTAGAATCTCGTCTTCAAACTGTGTCAAAGGAAACAATAGAGGGGTGGGGGAATGAAGAGAAGTCACCTCCTCCAGGAAGTCTGCCTTGAAGCCTAGCAGCTGTAGGAGCTCTGTGTCATAGAGACTGGGAAGCTTGGGTTGGATCTGCCCCATCTCTGTGGTGCCCGCTTCTCCTGGACCAGGAGGGAGGTGGCAGGTAGAACAAACATCAAGTTGTGAGAATGGGAAAGGGGGTGTTCCTGCATTTAGGGCTTGGTTGGAAGGTCCTGGGAATTTGGAGTAAGGATCACAGAGTGGGGAGCTTGGCGTCCATGGGACTTCCCTACCCTCAAGGTCACCTCAGGCCCTAGTTCCCATTTCCGCTAAAGCCTGATTCACCCTGCAGAGCAGATGAGTGTCCCCTCCTCCCCCACCACACCTCCCCATAGTGCTCTGATTGGAACTGATGTAGATTATAGAGATATACATCTAATCTCATCACCCCTCTGTTTCTGCGACACTCAGAGTAAAATCTAGACTTTTCCCTGTGGCGTACAAGTCCCTTTGTGATCTGTGTCTGGGAAACCCCCTCTTTGATCTCATCTCTCCCCAGTCTCACCCACTCTCACCCGGACCTCAGGGCCTTTGCACTTGCTATTTCCTTTGCTTGCAGTGCTCGTCCTTCCACTCTGTATGGCTCACACCTTTACATCCTTACAAACACAAATGTTATCTTTATTAAGAGTAGGACACCCCCCTTGTCATCTCCATTGGACCACCCATCTGTCATGTTCAAAGGATCTTTTGTCTGTTTCCTGTTCCCCATCTCTGTGGTCTTGTCCAGAACCAGGCCTCATCACAGGTCTCCCTCCATGGCTTCAGTCCTTCTGTGGCTCCCTGTTGCCATCAGCCTGACAGGAAGACCAGTTTACAGCCTGGACACGGCTGACTTCTCCCACTTCGCCTCCTGTGGCCCCTTCATAAATATGGTGCTGCCGTAGCTACAGCATCTCCAAGCTTTTGCTCATGCGCTTCCCTTTGCCTAGTGGACTATGCGCCCAGGTCCGCCCAAGCCCCGCCCAAGTGGAGCCTATTTCAGGAACTGCTGCCCTGAGCCCCGTGGACAGTTATTCCCTCCCTTCACACCAGGACGTTGAGGGGACAGGGGTGAGGTGATTCCTGCTCATGACTCTTCTCAGCAGTATTTCAAGAATTTTTGTGGGAGGCTGGATGGTCGAGGCACAAAGCACTGGTTCGGAGAACCAGCCCAGGCTGGCCTGCTGGGGGGATGGGCAACCACATGGAACAGGAAGGAGCCGTCCAGCTGAGGTCAGACAAGACCAGCCTAGACAGCCATGCCCGGGCTGACCCAGAGGTTTATGAGAAAGAATGAATGAGACCTTGAATCCGGACAGCACGGGGGCGGACGACTCTGAGACCCAGCCAATCACACCTTTGCAGTTTGACGGCCTCAGACCCACAGCCCAGCACCAGTGGGTCTGAGGTGACTCGTGGGGACAGGGTATGGCCCTACCTGCCCAAAGTTCCAAGGTATACCATTGATGAACTTGGCGGAACCCTGGTAGATGAAGCCCTGTTGGGTGAGGACGTATTCCTGCCGCTTGTCCTCTGAGTCCAGGTACACAGCGTCCGCTGTGGGAGCGAAAGAAGGGGCCTCAGATTTGGTTTGGTGACACCAGGGTCCCCACAGACATGGCAGCCAGGGCGCTAACTCCCCATGGCCAGGCTGGCGTCTCAGAGACCTCTCTATCTTTTAATCTGAAAAACTAGTCATTAACGGATAATCCCACGTCAATAATATAAGGTGTTATCAATTAGTGACGACAATAGCTGGCTGTTTTTTATCCAACATTTGTCAAGTGCCAGGAGTATGATAAGCATGTGGCATATATTAACTTGCTTATTCTCCACAAGAGCCCTCTGTGGAAGGGATCCATGAAAACCCCACTTTACAGATGGAAAAACTGAGGCTCAAGACTATTTTACCAATGGGAGAACTGAGGCCAAAATAAGAGGCGGAGGAGCCCTGGACAGGAGTCAGGAGCCCCCTAGCTCTGATCCTAACTTGGCTGTGGACCCTGGGGAGGGCACCTCTCCTTCTCTGCCCCACTCTCTGTGTGCCCTGTGAGTACATGTGATCACATATCTGAGAACTGCCTTGTAAGCAAAAGCCCCGAGCGAGCGCAAGGCAGGAGCATGATTCAGGGTGGAGCGGAAGCCAAGAAATGATGACAGCAAATCCAGAAAGGTGGGGTCCTATCCGGCCGGTGGCAGCTGATGCCTTGATGGCATTCCTAGCAGAGGACCAGGGACAGCAAGGTAGCGGCTGCTGGAAAAGGCGGAGCACTGAGCTCCCTGTGACGGGTGAGGACAGAAGAGGGGACCGTGGGTGCCAGAGCCCAATGGCAGGAGGTCTAATGTCAGGCTGGCCTTTGCCATCTCCATTTCACAGATGAGGAAACTGAGGATGAGAGCCACATTATGCCTTTGGTGGATCAAAGGATATTTTATGCTGCCTTGGATTAGTGATAAACATATTCATATTCTATATTAAGACATATTCTCTGGTCTAGACGTTGACTGTTTTCTCCTGATTGTAAAAGCAATTAGAAAAGCAATGAACATATTTTTACAGGTCCCTGATAGTATGGTGGCCCCAGGCCCTGTGCCTACTGAAGTCAGTCTGAAAAAGCACATTGACACTCCAGCCAAGGCTGGGCCTCCAGTGCTGCTGCCCGGACCCCCAGGCCCCCAACCCCTCGGGCCCCTGGGCTCCATCGACCACGTGCAGTGACCTGCACCCCACTCCTACTGCATGGAGGACGGCCAATGTGGAAATGGCTGAGTCTTATGTATCCTGCTCTTTGGTTCCAGAAATGGGGCAATAAAAATTAGCCTTATGATAAGCTAACTATGTGGTTATAAATCAGTTAGCAGTCTGAGAAAAGGAAAGAAAGAACTACCCACAGTGTGTTCCCATCCGAGTCAGGTTTCCATCTCATAAGGGAGGGGGCACTGGGGACAGAAGCCTCACATAGAATTGGCATGTGATCCTCTCCATGTTGGAGAGTGGGGACAGGAGGGTCCTATTTCATAGGCAGACCCTGCCCTTTGCCCCCAGAGGGAGCGCAGTGTCCTTGCCTATGGCCCCTCCCCCACAGAGCCCAACTTCCTGCCTCCCAATCACCAGCCCCACCTCTTCCTCAAGGAACCCGCCCTGGGATGTGGGTCAGTGTAGTCACTGTTCTGCTTGGCTGACCGCCACGCCAACCCGTTGGGCAGGGAGGGGACAGTTCAAGAGGAAGGAGGACATCCCCAGAACCTTGCACCCTGTTCCCTGGACTCTGAAATCCCACAGTGTTGCGAAGGGGGGAGGTGGGGGAGACACCGCCTGTTCCTGCTCTGGGGCTGGGCTGCCCACCAGCTGGAAGCGCTGTAGATGGTCCAAACTCAAAACCAGCATCCAGTATGGGGGCGTCCAGTAAGGTCGAGTCTGTCCTGAGAAACCATTTCACGTGGCCATGGGAGCGAGGGTGCTCTTTGCAACACCCTCCCTGTAATGAACCACTGGGAAGGGGAACCAGCTGCATGGGCAAGATCCAAGCACTGGGGCCGCTTAAAAAGAATGAGCCGCTGACTACGCAGATGAGTGTAGAAAGGTCCTCAAGACAAGTGGTCCCCAACCTTTATTGGGCCATGGACCGGTTTAATGTCAGAAAATATTTTCACGCACCGGCCTTTAGGGTGGGACGGATAAATGTATCACGTGACCGAGACAAGCGTCAAGAGTGAGTCTTAGACGGATGTAACAGAGGGAATCTGGTCATTTTTTAAAAATGAAACATCGTTCAGACTTAAATATAAATAAAATGGAAATAATGTAAGTTATTTATTCTTTCTCTGCGGACCGGTACCAAATGGCCCATGGACGGGCACTGGTCCGTGGCCCGGGGGTTGGGGACCCCTGCTCAAGATGGGTTGTAGAGTAAACAGCCCAGCAGCTGTTGTATACGTGGGGTCCTTCTATGTGTAAGAGAGGCAGAGCCCCTCAGGAAGGCGGTGACGTGTCCAGGCACGTGCACCCTAATCTGAGGGGATGAGCCCTCCACCATGGCTAATAATGGGGCTCCCCGGGGAGGGGAGTCCAGGGCTTGCTGTTTCTCTGCAGTGCTTGAGGCTTTTATAATGGGGACATTCTCCTGTCTCACGGTTATAATGAGAAATAAAAGCCCAAGTATGTAAAGAAGAAAATAAAAAAAAAATCTTTCTGCTCAAATAGGTGAGAAAATGCCCCAAAATGGAGAAGAAAATAAAATGAAGCCGTGTCCCTGTGAGAAGCTGGCTCTCTGGTGCCGCAGAGGCCAGACTGTCTGCCCTGGGCCCTGGCTTTGAGGGGGACACCCAATGCCTAGGCGGAGGCCCGCCCGCAGGCATCTCCCTCTGCCTTGCTGTGTAGGAGCAGGAAGGAGACAGCTCTGGCTGCCTCGTTAGTCAGATGGGGAAACTGAGGCCCAGGAAGTGCCGTGGCGGCCCCGTGCCTTCTCCCATCTGCTCGAGTCGGCCCCAGTCCCTCCCCTCTCTTCCCTCTGACTCTAGTTCTGTCCAGTGTGGTCCTCGTGCTTACTCAAGGAGCTGCCAAAGAAGCCACTCAACTTCCCTGAGCTTCGTGTCCTGTCCGTGACACGAGGACGCCGACCTGTCCCCTCGGGATGGAGGGGGGAATAATGGCGAGCGTGGGATGAGGAGACACTCAGATAACACTACTGCTCCCACCCACCTGTCATGGCTACCCCACCCCTCCACCTGCCTCAGTTTCCCTCTCCCCAAGCCAGCCTGGTGAGATGTAAAACAGAGCCCCGTGGCGGGGAGCCGTGGCCCTGGGCACCCCATTCCTGAACCGGGATTCTGAGCCCAGGCCTCCTCCATGCTCAGCTCAGAGTGCCATGGGAACATGTGGGCCTAGACGTGGGGTGAGGTCACGTGGTAGCCGTGAGGCTGTGGGCAAGTCCTTTTGCTTCTGCAAGTACATCTCCTTCATAAATGGAAAAAAGTGTCATAATCTAGGGTTTGGGAGGCTGTGCATGGTGCTGCACAGAGTGGGCCTCACTCATCCACACTCATGTCTCTTCTGCTCCGTTCCCCCGCCCGTGGCCCCCATGGGTGGGTCTAGTCCTGCCCATCCCCACCCTCCCGTGGGCACAGTGCGACTCACCTGGGCACCAGGTGTTGAAGAGCAGGGTGAAGTGGCCCAGCATGTAGCTAGAGCCCTGGTAGCCGGTGGAGGCCTCCAGGTTGAGACGGTAGAGGCCGATGGGGGCGTGGGCCGGGGCCCTGAGCAGCAGCGACAGGACACAGTCCTGCTGGTCCACCACAGAGGCCGTCCAGGTGCCCTCGTCCACAGCGTCGGAGAGCGGGAAGCGGGCCTTGGTCCCAGCCTCCTCGCTGGGTGCTGGGCCTGCAGAAGGAGAAAGCAGGGATTGAGTCAGGGGTGGGCAGGCAGGGAGGGAGGGAGCCGGGGGTCTTTGGGCCTGGATTCAAGGCCTAGTTCTGCCACTAACCATTGAGAGAACTGCAGCAAGAGATTTCATCTCCCTGAGCCTCGGTGTGCCCATTTGTAAAGTGGGGATCGAACCCCAACCTTGCAGGGTGGTTTTGTGGCAATGCATGGAAACCTGCAGGTCCTCAAGCAGGCCCATCCCTCCCGGGAGGGGGTCAGAGCTGCCGGGGGCAGGGTCTCCGTCACACTGCTCTGGGCTGGCATGACACTGGACACGCCCACCCCTCGCAGTTTGCCCACTGGGAGCATGGACAGGAATCAGGTGGGTGCTCCCCATGGACCCTCCTTTCCTGCCTGGTTCCTCCACCTGCTAGCGTCCTTCTTCCCGTTCAGAAAAAGAAACCCAGGCTCTGAACAGGATGTGACCCTGGTCCTCTGCCATCCCCACGGAGCCCGTCTGAAGCCCCCTTGCTGTTGGACCCACAGACCTCTAAGTGTCTGTCTCCCCAGCTCCCCTCCAGCCTCTGGCCGCTGGACCTCCATGGGCAGCTCTAGGAGTGGTCACAGCCATCCCTCAATCCTAGGCCCCCTTGGAATGGGGAAACTGAGGCTGAGAAAGAAGGGGCTCCCCAGGCTGCCCCAGGGGCCTGTGGCAGAGCTAGCACCCGAACTCAGGTTTCTAGGCTCCGGGCTGCCCCCCACGGCACCTCTCGTTCCCAGAGGATGCTCCCCGGGGGGGGGGGTCTTGAGGTTCGGGGAGGCAGGGAGCCTGCCTCAAACAGCTGCTTTTCCAGGTGGAGAGGGGCCCGACCCACGCTGGCAGGTCTGAGTCATGGAGGGCGAGGGCAGGCTGCTCACCCTTTCTGGACTTGGGTGGTGGAAAGGAGAAACAGAACCGTCTCCACTCGACTGGGCAGGAAGGTTTATTTTTAATCCTCCGCCCCCCTCACTGCAGTCCTGCCCACCCCTGCGGACAGTGCAGGGAGGGGCGTGCTTCCTCAGGGCCTCCCTCCCAGTGCCCAGCACCCTGCCCCCATCTACACCCAGGCCCAAATATAATCATGAACTAACTGGCATGACACAGGCCTCCGGAGGCCTGTCTGGGTGCCAGGAGCCAGCTGTTAGCCTTTAAATGCTCCCTGTCTTCCAGAGCCAGCCTGAGGGAGGAGTCCGGTCGCTGGGGCCCAAGGGCTGGACAAGGCCCGGTTTCCCTACTCGGGCCCTGAGCCCTGTGCGACCCGAGCTAAGTCACCAGGCTTCTCTGTCTGCGGTTTTCTCATCAACGGAGAGAACAGGTTTAGACCACATGCCTGGGAGGGTCTGATTCCAGGTCTGAATCTGGCTCTGTGACCACCTTAGACAGCTAGTCAGCGCCTCTGTGCCTCAGTTTCCTCATCTGTAAAATAGGGCCAATTGCAGTACCTGGTCTCAAGGTCCGTGCGAAGCTTAAAGAGAGTGACACGTGGAAAGCCCGTCACAATGTGTCTGGCACGTAGTGAGTGATCAATAAATAAAAGTTATTGTACATTGTCACCACCATGTCCTAACATTGTGTGGAGCATTCAGCGAGCGAGTTCATAGAAGGCATTTAAAACAGTGACTAAGAAGTAGCAATTACTCAGTACATGTGAGCTGTCCTCCATATCGTCAAAAGGGACCATTATAAATCAGCTTTCTGAGGTCCAATCACCTTGTGCAGAGTGGAGTGAAATGGAAACTGTGGCCAAGCGGGGTAAAGCTGGGGTGCCCCTGTGGCCCAGTGTGCCAGGGACAGTCCCAGTTTATGCCTGTGGCCCTACTGTAATTATTATTATTATTATTATTATTATTATTTTTAAATATTTTAATTTTATTTTTTTACAGAGACAGAGAGAGAGTCAGAGTGAGGGATAGACAGGAACAGACAGACAGGAACGGAGAGATGAGAAGCATCAATCATTAGTTTTTCGTTGCGCATTGCGACAACTTAGTTGTTCGTTGATTGCTTTCTCATATGTGCCTTGACCACGGGCCTTCAGCAGACCGAGTAACCCCTTGCTTGAGCCAGAGACTTTGGGTCCAAGCCGGTAAGCTTTTTTTTTTTTTTTCCCTCAAACCAGATGAGCCCGCGCTCAAGCTGGCGACATCGGGGTCTCGAACCTGGGTCCTCATCATCCCAGTCCGACGCTCTATCCACTGCACCACTGCACCACCGCCTGGTCAGGCCCTACTGTAATTATTAATGGTATCCCTTTCATTCCCAGAAATGTCCCTGTTTGGGAGATCAATGACCTGATTACCATAGTTACAGCCTGGGGCCGGTCTCATAGCCACCGTCACTGTTGACATACTAAAAGGTCAGGAAACACACTTCCCTTTCTCTTTGTCCCAGAACAGCCCTGTGGTGTGTGTGCACACACACACCCCTTTCTCCAGGCCGCCCTAGAGTGTGGGAGGAGGACGAGCTGTCCCCGACTCACAGCTGCTCACGAAAGCTAGCTTTGAAAGTTCCTGGGCTGCAGTGCCACACGGTACTCTTTGTGGGGCCAGGGACACTGCAAGGAACTCTCTGGGTCCAAATGACTCTGGTGACCGGAGGGGTCCTGGTCACTATCCCAGACCACGGTGGCAGGAGGCCAGGTGTGGTGGATGAGGGGAACTTTCCAGAGCAAAGCCTGCTATTAGCCTCATAAGGGTTCTTTTCACTCCTTCAGGCTGGCCTCATTGCCACCCCGCCCGCCCCACGCCCCACGCCCCACGCCCCGGCCCTCCCTTGGAGGGGAGCAGAACTTTAATCCTGAGACAAGGATGGCGTTTGTCTACAGTGGTCTGTGCCCTCTATAACAGAGCCTGTCGGATTTCAGACTGTCTGTGTTGGGTCAGGCCACACGCTCTGTTTACTGAGTGACCTTGGCCAGCTCTCTCCCCTCTCTGAGCCTCAGTTTCCCTGAAGAGGTAAGGCAAGACGATCACAAACTAGAATGTTCCAACATTCTAGGGTGCCCAGGCCTGGCCCGGGGCCGGGCATGGACACAAGCCCGGACTTTGGGGTGAGAGGCCTGGCTTCCTTCTATTGTCCCTAAGGCTTCCCAGCCCCAGAGAGGGTCTCAGTAGCTCAGATGGGGAAGCTAAGTGCAGCCAGAGATATCATGCCCTCCGTGGCTGCCCACCGGGACTGCGGAGGTGACCAGGGCAGGCTGGCTACAGTTTGAGATAACTTAGTGAAGACTGGGGGACAGAGATTAGTTGGTGGGGTGGAAAGGCCAGTTGTCTTCACAACCTTGAACTTGAAATCCTAAATACCTAACAGCAGGCTGCCTAGATAATTAAGGAGAAAAAAAAGGGGACGCCTTGAAAATGAAAGAAGAAAAATGAAAGCAGGAAATCAGGGGCTGCCCAGGCTGGTAGCTCCTCCACCATCCCATTCACAGAGGAAGAAACTGAGGCCCATTTCACTGGGAGGTGCCTCCTGTGGGGTCGCAGCCATGAAAAACTTCAACTCTAGGGTCGGCTTTGAATTCTATTTTGCACCTGCTCACTGGGTGACTTGAGCAAGTAACTTGACCTTCCAAGATGGGCACATTTAGAATGAGCACACAAAGAGTAGGTGCTCCATAGATGAGATTTTCATCATTTTACGCCTGACTCTTCACAAAGCACCACTGTCCTATACTCTGAACTGCCCCTTTACAGAAGGGGAACTGAGGCTGGGAAGATCAGATACTAGCTGGAGGCCCCTCCATTTAAAGGGGTCCACTGGGTGCTGGTGTGTGTGGGTGTGGGTTCCCTTAGGCGGTGGGTGTGTCCCTGCCCGGAGGGAAGGGGGAAGGAGGGAGGAAAGGGATGAAGGGACATCCCTGCCAGTCTGCGAGCACCAGATAAGCCTTATCAAACGGCTTCCCAGGTAAATGCAGACCCCGGCCAGGTGCTGCAGGTCCTGTTTGCTGCTCCAGCTGCCCTCAGGGACCTCAGATCAAGCTGGCCTTTTCACCCTTGGGCTGGAGTTCCAGCCAATTGGCCTTTCACTGAACTCAAGGGAGTGGTTCCCACCAGAAACCAAAGCAAGTGATTTGGCATTCAAGGCCACTTTCCCAGGATTGGGAACTGGGCATCTGGGGACAGGGTGGCTGGGGCTTCAATGTCCCTTTGCTCATTGCTGAAGCCCCTGGACCAAGATCAGCAACAGCTGCTAATGTCTATAGGGCACCCCCTAAGTCAGGTCCTTCTTATTTCACCATGACTACTTTTCACATGATAAAACTAAGGCTCAGAGAGGGTAAGTAACTTGCCTCAGGTCACACAGCAGGTAGGTAGCCCAGTCTATACCAGAACCCAGGGTGTTCATGCAGCCCCGGAGCCAGAGGCAGCCTCCCAAGGGCTGGAGTGAGCTGGGTTCTCTCCAACATCCCGACCTGATCTGGGCTTGATCCCAGAGGCCATGGATTTTGGGAAGCAGCTAGTGATAAAAGCTGGAAAGTTGTTTTGATGTGGGAATGAAAACGCAAGATCTTGACCCCAACCCTAATGACAACAGGTTTTTAATCCAGGTGTCCAAGAGAAAAGACTTATTTAACAAAGCTGGGTGACATCTCTCAACTTTCCAGACATCAGTGCCCTCGTCCCTGAAACGGGACTAGTGACCACTGGGAGGTTTCCAGGGGACAAAGAGGAATGGACCCCGCACTTCTGTCATCTCTCAGGGAATAATGAAAACAGAGAACAGGACAAGCTCAGGGTGGAGGGGTGTGTACTTACCAGTCACTACACTGAAGGTGAGGCTGTCCACGCCAGCCTCGTAGTTTCTGCCCTCAAAGTACAACGTGAGCCGAAAGTGCTGGCCCCGCCGCACCACCAGCCTCTCCCGGCACAGGTCAGCCGTGTGGTGGTCACGGCCGTTGGCTTCCAGCTCCAGGTCCCATCTCTCCACAAGCAGATCTACAGAGACAGGGAAGGGCGTGAGCCTGGGTGGCCTCCCTCAGCCGCTGTGACTCCCAGCACGCACCTTGGCTTAGCGCAGTGCCGGGTGAATAATAAATGATTAGTACACGCGAGCTACACTGCTGTGACTGGTGGTGGTGATGGAGGTGGTGGGGGGTTCTTTTGATTAAAGCAGGGGTGGTATTTAGTACAATTACCCAGGTATTGCCTTTCAGTTTCAATTTCCCATTGATGGGAAATACAGAGGAACCGAGCCAAGGACCATGGTAAACAAAGAACCAACACAATCAACAACACTTACACTCAGCAAACTAAACTGCAAGAAAAAAAATGAGAGAAAAAGTTGAAGGGAGAACCTGTAGATGAAGAGGAATTTAAGGGACATTCTAACCCCTTGTGCTGCATGAGTCTTATTTAGATGAGAAAAAAACCTATTGAAAAACATTTATTACATACATGAGACCACTGGAAATTTAAATACCGAGGCAGTAATGGTAATACTGAGGAATTTTTGTTAATTTGTTTATGTCTAAAAAAGAGTCCTTTATCCTTTAGAGACATATACTGTGATATGTACGATGAAGTAATAGTGCTTCCAAATACGTAATGGGGAGGGCATCATAGGGGGGTGAGGAGGTTAGTGCTGGTGGAGACTGATGAGAATATACACATTTATTACACCATTCTCTCTACTTTATGTATGTTCAGTATTCTCCATTCAAAAAGGTGTTGAAAATGGCAGGGATTCTGGAGTCTTCTGGACCTAGGTTTCAGTTCTGCTGTCCCGCTGTGTGACCCTAGACGGGTGTCTTTCCCTCTCTGTGCCTCCTTTGCTGAAGCCTCAAGGACTGCCGTGAGTTCGAGCTGAGGATGTGGGGTCACTCTTTCCCCAGGGTCTAACCCAGGGCAGGAGCTTGATATGTGAAAGTTCTATTTATATTTTCAGAGGGCGCTGAAGACAAGGGCAGGGGTCGGGGTGATCAGGTGAGTGGGAGTCTCAGGCAAGCACAAACCTCATAAACCTAGGCAAGCTCAAGGTCAAGATTGGGGATGTGGCCAAGGCAGACTCTCAGAGTTGTGGGGCCCTTGGGGAGTATGTGGGCCAACTGAGGCCCAAGAGTACGGATCACCCAAAGTCACCCTGTAAGTCAATCCTGCCACTGGGCCATTGATTCAAGTCGCCTGCCTCCTGCCACAGAATGTCCCAATGGTGAAGGGCACAGTGCCCAGTGGCTACAGAGAGACACACCACGGGGCCCAGGGTCCACGGCAAATGGCCGCTTTGGGAAGCAAAGCCAGGGTGGTAGACTCCGGAGCCTGCACTAGTAACCACGTCACTCACAGCTCAGGGTTTGTTCCCCATCCTCCCCGCTCCTCCCTTCCTCTCTCTCACAAAGTCTTGGGTTATTCTCCAGCTGGGGAAGGGCATCCAGAAGCTGACCACTAGCAATCACAGCAGGAGGGACGTCCACAAGTAAGAAAACTTCGGTGGCTGCTTAAGCAGGAAAGAGAACCCTGCTGTGTGCCCGGCTCCAAAGGTGCAGGAACACTACTAGGCTCTGGATCATGGGATGTCTGCACTGAGGAAGGACCCGAGGTCTTCCCACCGGGGGCACTCCTGTAGGAAGTGGCCCCTCTGGCAATGGGGCAGGAGGCTCATCACAACGGGCGTCTCCAAGCTCTCGGTCCCACGGAGCCCCACCATTGGGGACAGCGATAAAAGCTGCACTAGGGACAAGTGGCCACCTTGGTGGCACATCCCAGCCAGCCCTGAGTTGGTTTTTGATCCCACACATTAGGAACTGGGTCTCAGAGAGGGACAAAGGTGGCCTGAGATGACAGTGCAGGTCAGGCAGGTGCATAGTTCCTCCCACTCATCCCTGCTCCGGATGCCCCATGTCCCTCTCCACCTTCCTTCTCCCCGAAGCTCCTTCCTGGGGACTGCAGGGGCGCAGAGGTCATTTGCAAATGGCCTTGACCCAAGAGCCAGCCGGGATGCTGGGTCCAGGAGCATCACTGCAGGGACATCCTTCTTTGTAGAAATTCACTCTCCTAGGATGGTGGTGCTGCCTGTGTGTGTCGGGGGTGGGTGGGGATGGCAGGTAGAGAAATAATCGAGCCCCTTCTCCACTCCTCCTCATCCTCACAGATGTGCCAAGGGCTGGCACCAGCACCCATGTTTTATAGAAGGGGAAGCTGAAACTCAACAAGTGCCCAAGGACTAGGGTTGCAGAGCTTGGGAGCCTGAAGGGACCTGACAGAACATGCCTGCTCTCAGCCACAACCCCACTGGATGCTGGAAGCTTCTCTCTGGCCCCTGGGTCCAAGTAGTGAGCCCGGTTTGGCATGGCACTACCAGGGGCAGAGTGCACACCTCACAGCCGGCGGGGACACAATGCTAAGTGTTCTGAGGCCAGGCCAGCCACCCCTGCACAGCTTATGGCACGTGACACACAGCAGGGACCCAGCCGATTAACTAAGGACACCAGCAATGGACCCGCTGGCACAGTACTTTACAGTTTACAACACACCTTTATGTTCCATTGCCTTTTCTGACCCAGGGAGGCAGGGGTTAATGATTCTGTCCTGGGGATGGGGAAACCGGGGCCCCAAGCCAGCCAGGAGTCACATTGCTCTCCATGATGGAGCCCCAGCCTGTCCTGACCCCCACTGCACTGGCATACCACGGCAACCAGGGAGGGACAGCCAGGCACAGGGGCCCCTGAGTGGCGGCAGCTCTGACCCTAATACTCACCCTCAGCCATGATCGGATGGTGGCGCTGTCTCCTCAGACTGGTGACGGGACTGGTGGTAGGACCTCCAAATGCAGACCTCAGGCAGCGGGCAATGTGGAGGAGACTGAGAGCAAAGAACTTATAGCCCGCTTTGGGGCGGGCCCGGGGCGGGGAGGGCGGGGCGGGGCGGGGCGAAGGCGGGGACCTGGTGAAGCCGCTATGGCCCAGTTTGAGCCCATGCTCTGGGCGGGCTGGCTGGCTGGGGCAGGAACCCTAAGGAGGGAGGGAAGGAGTGGTGGCCAAGCAAGGGCTCCCCCTGGGGGAGCCGACTGAGCGCAGAGCTGGGACAGCAAGGACAGGGACACATAATTAGATCAGGACACACTGACGCACCTCGATCCACAGTGTCAGACCTTGGGACACAGAGATACCTGGACAGAAAAATACATGCAGATACAAACATACAGTCAGAGACAGACAGATGTGACTACACAGAAAGACACACTCCCACAGGTACACAGACAAACCTGGACATACAGCGACATGGAAACAAAATCCGACGAGGGCGCCCACAGACAAGCAGAGATGCGGACACCCGGAGATAGCGCGCATGCGCACACACCCATGCCGCCATGCAGACGTGCCTACAAAGACAGGCACACCACACCTCTTCCTGGAGCTAACCCAGATCATCTGCCCGTCTCATCCAACCTTCAGTCCATCTATGATCTCTCTATCCCTGCACCCATTTATCTATCTATCATCTATCTATCATCTATCTATCTATCTATCTATCATCTATCTATCTATCTATCTATCTATCTATCATCTATCTATCTATCCACCCACCTACCCACTCATCCACTCACCCCTTCCATTACTCACCCTCCCTGCTCCCCATCTTGCCTCCCTTCCCTTTCCCTCTCTTCCTTGCAGACCCACTGTGTGCCAGTCAGGAACAAAGCCAACTTTCCAGGGACTCAACCTCTGACCCCTCCCTCCCACCATCCTGGCAGCGTGGTCCGCCAGACGCCTATGCTTCTTCCCTACTGTTCGGTCACCAAAGGAGGAATGTACAAGACCGGATGAGTCTTAGAAGAAGTTTATTCGTGCATCTGCACACAGACGGGCTGGGACCCTAGCGGCTTCAGCAGCGAGGGGAGGAGAAGCCTCATCCTATATAGGACTGACTCTGGCTGTATTTCTTGCAACCCGGAGTTGGGGGACTTCTGTTACCTGTAGTGGTGAAACCATGGAGCACGTAGTGACTAATGACCAAGCAACGGAATATCTAGATAAGTGAAAATGGTATGTGTGTGTGTGGGAGGGGCATAACTAACTGGCAGGATGTCCGACGGTCAGGCCAGGTTAGATATTAATCAGGATTGCTCAGGTGGAGAGTTACGGGAACTGCCCTCTGCTGGGTCACATCAAGTTCCACCTGGCTAGCTGAGGCTTTTGTTAGGGGGTCCTTTACGTGACCCTAACACCCACCATGAGTCCTGAGCAAGGAGGGTCCCCCGAGAGACAGGGGCTTGCGGGCCTCCCCCAGTCCCTTTTATGGAATAAGTTCCATAGATATTGATGGGCTTGGGCTCCAGAACTGGCCCTAGTTTCCATTCCTGGGTGACACAGTGCAGGGAACAGACCTGGCGAGAGCTCAGAGGAAAGAGCAGGGTGATGAACACAGTCAGGAAGCCTGGGTTTGAATTCCCACTCTGCCCCTGATCAGCTGTGCGGCCACGGGCAGGCATTTTGGTTCTCCAGGCCTCAGTTTCCCCCTCTGCCAAATGGGGGAAAGAATTTGTTCCTTACAGGTATGGGGTAAGAATCAATCAAAATGACTGAGGCTAGGGCCTGACCTCTAGTGGTGTAGTGGATAAAGCGTCAACGTGGAAGGAATGCTGAGGTCAGAGGTTCGAAATCCTTCACTTGTCTGGTCAAGACACATATGGAAGTTGATGCTTCTTGCTCCTCCTCCCTTTCTCTCTCTCTCTCTCTCTCTCTCTCTCTCTCTCTCTCTCTCTCTCTCCCTTGTCTAAACAATGAATAAATAAATAAATAAAAATTAAAAAATTTTAAAAAATGACTGAGGCTGGGCACCTAGTATAGAGTGAGCACTTGATAACTGGGGGTCCTTGAGTTTTGGAGCAAAAAATGCCCAGTGTCCCAGAATGTGGCCCCAAGGGACAAGGAACTCAAGGAGAAACAAGAGGCCTGGTGTCCATGAGGTTTTGCAGACTGTATGGTCTCCAAGGGTCAGCCCAGCCCTAAATGAAAGGATGGATTTTGCATTTGTTCATTCTTTTCCTTTGAAAATCACATGTTCTTCTCCACTGGGTGCTGATTTTCCTTTAATACGCCCCCCTCCCCGGAGCTCCCTGGGGGACAGGAATACAGTCAGCAGGTTGTTTCTGGTGCAGGCATGGGGTTTGACACGGAGCCCCGGCCTGTCCCTGACTCAGCTGCTGCCTTCTCTTCCTTCCTCCCCCCTTTCCAGAGAACCATGACAACCTGAGTGATGCAGTGTCTTGAGCAACCCCAGGACAGGACCTGCCGGGGTCAGGACTGGCTTCTGAGAAGTGGCAGGCAGAAGCCAGAGCCCAGGCTAGGCCCAAAGACCTGGATTTCAGGCTCGGTGACCCGGGGACCCTTGTCCCACTCTGTGTAAGGGAAGAGGGTTGCAATGGTTAGAGCAGGCAGTACCTGAGGTCATTCTTGGCTGTGTGACCCTGGGCAAATTATGAGACCTCTCTGAGCCTCAGTTTCCTCCACTATAAAGTGGGTATAATAAGATTCCTCGCCTCTGGGACTGAGAGATAATATCTGTTTTCAATGCTGAGCACATGATAAATGCTCAATAAATGGTACCTAACACTTTCTAACAAGGGTGTTAAATGTCAAGACTCCCTGCAAAAGGGAGGCTTCTATGTGTAGGTGAAGCAGGTTGCGAAAAATGTAAAATATTTGAGGAGTGCTCGGAAGAACTCTCTGCCTCCCAAATAAGGCTTCTACCCAGGGACAGGGAGGCCTGGACCCTGTCATTAGAGATATCAGTCCTTCACTTTTGTAAGGATTTCCAGGCCTCAAGGTAGAGACAAAGGTGAAATTTTTTCAGGTTACCCCATTACCAGGCAGATGTCCCATTGAAATCTCACAGTGTAATCTTTGTCATTTGTTAAATAAGGGAACGGGGCTCAGAGGGGGTAAAGTGACTGGCCCAAGGTCACGCAGTCGGGAAGTGGGGCATAGAGTCTAGCCTTGGTTCAAAAGCTTGCACGGACTCTTCCACGCTTCAGGGGTCAGTCTACACTCTGCCACACACACCCCTTCACCCCCCAGAGGTGCCGTTTCAGAGGCCTTCATCATGAGTCCTCCAGCCCTTGGCAAGGGAGGCTCCAGAGACAACGATCTATGTTTCTGACCCACGGTGTCTGGTTCCAGTGGACATTCCATAAATGTTTGTGACATGAGAGAGATACAGGGAGGGAGATGAGTCGGAGAGAGCTGAAGGGAGAATAGAAGGAAGGGAAGGAAAAATGATTAAGGTTCAGAGAGGTTGGGAAAACTGCCTGAGGTCACACAGCATAATTGGGCTCCCAGGCCCTGGCTCAGCTGAGCAGTTCCCCAAGGATGAGGGGCCTGTAGGCAAGAGATGGCTGAGCTGAGGGGAGAGAGAGGTCAGAACATCAGTGGGTGGGACTGTGATAGGGCATCTGAAGATTTTCTACCCACTGGTGACTAACGGCCGATGAGCAGTGTCTGGCATGAGCGTGTCTGAGGGAAGGACCCGGCTCCCCTGAGGTAGGATGGGCTGAGGTAGGCGTGAGAACAGGGGAGTGGAGAGAAGGTCAGGAAGTAGGTGTGACTTTGCACGTCCCTTGAGAGGGAGTGTGGCTGGTGGCCTGTAGGAAGCGGGATCTATGACCTCCAGGTTGTGGGGAGCAGAGAACGGTGCCCTTGATCAGGGTGGCCCTCCCAGTGTGTCCATTCTGCAGGTGGAAAAACTGACTTGCTCATGGTGCCCTCAGCTCCATCGTCAGAAATGCATCTCCCTCCCCAGTGTTTCTGTCCCCTGCACAGGCTCTCAGCTGCCACTCTGCACTGAAGCTCTGTAAGCTGTGAGCTCTGCAGTTCACCCCACTGAGGCGTCAGTTTCTTTTTTTGCAGAAGCCCAATCACAGCCCAGGCTGGTGGAAAGAGGAGGAGCCTTCGGACACATGGTCTGAGCTTGCCCCGCCCCTACTGAGACCCTGCAGAGAAAGTTAGGGCTCCTGGGCGTGGCTTCCGAGGTGCTGCAGGTCTGGCCCAACTCACCTCCTATCGCACCTCCCACGTTTGTCCCCTGTGGTCTGCAGACACTCTCCTAGCCCCCAAATGCAGGCTGCAATTTTATCCACCTTCAGGAGTTTCCTCAAGCTGTGGCCCCTACCTGGGATGTCCACCCCTCTTCACCCAGCAGAATTTCACTGGGGCTTTAAGCCCCACCCAAAAGGCACCTCCTCCTGGAGCCCACCTAGGGCAAGCACCATGGGACACTGTCAAAATCTGCTTGTCTGAGAACCAGGGTGTGTGCTTCAGTGGCTGCTCAATAAATGTTTGTTGAGTGAATAATAGAAAAAGAGAGAGGAGAGAGAGGTCTAATCCTGAGCCAACCTCTGGGGATTAGCCCGGCTAATTGAGAGCCTTGGCTATCAATTTGTGGTGCCATTGGCCTGGGGCAGGACCAGGAGCCAAGGTGTGGTGCTGGGGCCTCTCACAAGCCTTGTTTCCTCCATCAACAAGGTCTGAGGCGGCTTACTCTCCAGTCACACCTTTGACAACCCCAGGAGTAGGAAGACCCTCTGCTGAGCCTCAGAGACCTGGGCAAACAGTTTTCCCTAGGCCGCTCAGCAAGTCAGGGCAGAGCTGGGTGCTCCAAACTCTCTAGAAAAGTAAATACTGGCCCTATATATACGGCTGTCCTCCATTTCTAAATGTAGAAGGCTGCTCTTATTTAATTTGCAAATGGGAATTGCATTGTACCGGGCAGTGGGATGGAACACGAGGCTTGCGTGGTGTCCTCGGCGGTGAGTTGGTGGTGTATGGGCTGCCACGGAGTCCAATGGCTCGAGGTTCCAACTCTGGATCCCCTCTTATTGGCTGTGTGGACTCAAAGTCTCCAAAAGGAAGCTCCTTGCAAAGAGAATAAGTTGATTCCATTATTGTTGTCACTATTAAGTGCTTCCATTTCTTTTTTTATTTTTTTGTATTTTTCTGAATTTGGAAATGGGGAGGTAGTCAGACAAACTCCCTCACGCGCCCGACCGGGATCCACCCAGGATCCGACCGGGCACACCAGGGAGCGATGCTCTGCCCATCTGGGGCATTGCTCTGCCACAATGAGTGCCATTCTAGCACCTGAGGCAGAGGCCACAGAGCCATCCTCAGCACCCGGGCAAACTTGCTCCAATGGAGCCTCGGCTACGGGAGGGGAAGAGAGAGACAGAGAGGAAGGGGGGGGGGGTGGAGAAGCAGATGGGCGCTTCTCCTGTGTGCCCTGGCCAGGAATCGAACCCAGGACTCCTGCATGCTAGGCCGACACTCTACCACTGAGCCAATCGGCCAGGGCCAAGTGCTTCCATTTCTTAAGTGTCCAGACTTAACTCCCCAGGGAATGGGTAGTTTAGGATTTTTGGAGAGCAGAGTTCTGACTGTTTCAGGCAGTGAAATTTGCTTTACTCATAGATAAAGCTGCTTCAGACCCTTACTCACAACCAATTGTTACTAACTTGGCGTACAATATTAATCAAGATGTAACATCCTAACCTCTCGAGAGACGGCAGACACCGTTGCCTCCATTCTCGTTGAAAACATCATCCCGCGGTTTGGACTGTGGACTACCATCCAGTCAGACAACGGCCCGGCCTTCACTGCCCAAATAGCCCAGCAGGTTGCCACCTCTCTTAACATTACCCGGAGACTCCACATACCCTATCACCCTCAATCGTTGGGTGAGGTGGAGAGGGCCCATGGCATCCTGAAGAGTCAGCTAAATAAACTTTCCATCGAGACCAGACTCTCCTGGCCAAACCTCCTCCCCCTGGCACTCACCAGAATCAGAGCAACTTCTCCCGCCCGGGGGTGGGGGGTGGAAGGGTGGGGGTGGGTTGATATGTCATGGTAAAATTTCATTGGTTGACAGATTTTTTCAAAATGCTCCTGGGCCCTTTCTTTTGGCGGTCATGGGTGTGGGTAATTTCGGCCAAAAGTCCCTGGACCCGGTTCCTCCTGTGACCTCCCCCCATTGCCACCGACCTCACAGTCACCACTGTCAGACTTCTAACATCAGAGATGAGTTTGGCCTGGCGTTCAACTTCAGATGAATAAAACCATTCAGTGTGTACCTGTGTCTGGCATCTTTTGCTTAATGTGTTTGTGAGATTGAAGTAATTGTTGCACTTTTATTAAACTATGTGCTTTCCCCTTCTGATATTTCTTCTTCTGATACTGTTACTTCGAATGATTATACCTGTACCGCAATGTAAACATCCATCCTGCTCCTGTCTGACTTTTGGGCCTTGTTCAACTCTGGGGCACTATGAAAAAAAGCTGCTATAAACATTCTTGCACATGTCACAGGGGGACCCACCGACGGGGCATTTCTGTTGGGTGAACATCCACCAGAAGAATTTGCTGCCTCGTGGGAATCAATGAATGTTCTGCCTTGGAAGATACTAAGGATGGTTTTCCACGTCCGCGCCTCTCTCCACCGCACAGGAAAGTCTTCTTGTCTCGTGTCCTCAGTGTACTGTCAGTGTGTGTGTGTGTGTGTGTGTGTGTGTGTGTGTGTGTTGGGGGTGGAGGGGGCTTCTCAGTTTATTCGATCTGGTGAGCAGCCGTGTTAAAACACCATGGTTTTTATTTTCCTTTGGGGGCACCATCTTTAAGAAAAAGAATATGGCCCTGGCCGGTTGGCTCAGCGGTAGAGCATCGGCCTGGCGTGCGGGGGACCCCGGTTCGATTCCCGGCCAGGGCACATAAGAGAAGCGCCCATTTGCTTCTCCACCCCCCACCCCCTCCTTCCTCTCTGTCTCTCTCTTCCCCTCCCACAGCCAAGGCTCCATTGGAGCAAAGATGGCCTGGGCGCTGGGGATGGCTCCTTGGCCTCTGCCCCAGGCGCTAGAGTGGCTCTGGTCTCAACACAGCGACGCCCCGGAGGGGCAGAGCGTCGCCCCCTGGTGGGCGTGCCGGGTGGATCCCGGTCGGGCGCATGCGGGAGTCTGTCTGACTGTCTCTCCCCGTTTGCAGCTTCAGAAAAATACAAAAAAAAAAAAAAAAGAAAGAAAGAAAAAGGAAAAGAATATAAAATTGTGACTATGCAATCGGGTCCGAATCGCTGGAGATCCTCACACTTCGGATTCCTTTCTCCTGAGGTTTCTCAGAAACGCTTCCGTGGAAATGCTTGGCGATAGCAACCTGGCTCTCCCTGCTGGGAACAGTCAGCAGCTGGCTCTGTGCACAGGGGCCCATGGGAGGAGGGGCCCGGCTCCTCAGCTTCCTAGGAAACACCCCTGCCTGGTCCTTACCACCTCTGGCCCCATCCCCCGGCCTTCCCTGGCGGACTCCCCGTCCTTAGGCGCTCCCACATCAGCTTGCTGAAGGGGCTCCTTCGCTGACTTCCTTGTCCAAGCAGACCCTCCAAGTTCATAAATCCACGTCGGGGGACAGTCAACCACAGAGCAGGAGGCTAGGGGCAAATGCTGTGGGCCCAGCCCGCCGGCTTGGTGTCCTGGCTCCACTATTTTCTAGCTGTGGGACCTGGGAGCTGTCATGGAGCCTCTCTGGGCCTCAGTTTCCTCACCAAGGGCGTGGAGAAGGGAATGCCAGCTCCGGCCCCAGCACGAGGTGAGGGCCCAGCAAGGTAAGGCAGGTGAGGCGTCCAGAGGATGCCGGGCGCCCTGGCTCTCAGGACGGTCGTGTTGGCCGCACTGTCCGGCGCCCCAGGCCCTCCTGGCACGTGTCCCTTTGCACCGGCGACCTCCTGTCTCCATATATTTGCCTATTCTGGACATTTCGTATGAATGGAGGTATACAAGATGCGGTCTTTGGTGACTGGCTTCTCTCACGGAGTGTGATGTTTCCAGGTTCGTCCATGTTGTAGCCTGTGTTGGTACTCCACTCACTTTCATTGCTGGATAATATTTCATGTTATAGATATAACTACATTTTATTTAAACATTCATCAGTTGATGGACTTTGGGGTTGTTTCCACTTTTTGGCTGTTATGAGCAATGCTGCTATGAACATTCATGTACAACTTTTTTGCATGGTCACATGGTCATCTTCTCCTGGGTGTAATACTTGTAAGACCGGTGGCGGAGGCCAGGCAGGTTCACATTGGATTTGGGCGGACGGCAGAGGAACTGTGGAGCCAGAAAGCGTAGGGATAGGGAACACCGCCCCTCAAGGTGGTGGTGGTGGCGGTGGCTGAGGGAGTCAGGGAACCGCACCCCCGTGGTGGGGGGCGGGGAGGCGATCGGGGACAATCGCTACAGAGGGAGAGAGAAAACACCCCTAGCTTTCCTTTTTTTTTTTTTTTTTTACAGAGACAGAGAGAGTCAGAGAGAGGGACAGACAGAAATGGAGAGAGATGAGATGCAGTCATCAGTTTTTCATTGCAACACTTCAGTTCAGGGGTCCCCAAACTACGGCCCGCGGGCCACATGCAGCCCCCTAAGGCCATTTATCCGGCCCCTGCCGCACTTCTGGAAGGGGCACCTCTTTCATTGGTGGTCAGTGAGAGGAGCATAGTTCCCATTTAAATCAACAAACTGTATTTGTTCCTGTTTTGAATTTTTTTTTTTTTTTTTTTTGCATTTTTCTGAAGCTGGAAACAGGGAGAGACAGTCAGACAGACTCCCGCATGCGCCCGACCAGGATCCACCCGGCACGCCCACCATGGGGTGACGCTCTGCCCACCAGGGGGCGATGCTCTGCCCATCCTGGGCGTCGCCATGTTGCGACCAGAGCCACTCTAGCGCCTGAGGCAGAGGCCACAGAGCCATCCCCAGCGCCCGGGCCATCTTTGCTCCAATGGAGCCTTGGCTGCGGGAGGGGAAGAGAGAGACAGGGAGGAAGGCGCGGCGGAGGGGTGGAGAAGCAAATGGGCGCTTCTCCTGTGTGCCCTGGCCGGGAATTGAACCCGGGTCCTCCGCACGCTAGGCCGACGCTCTACCGCTGAGCCAACCGGCCAGGGCCCGTTTTGGTTTTTTTACTTTAAAATAAGATATGTGCGGTGTGCATAGGGATTTGTTCATAGTTTTTTTAATAGTCTGGCCCTCCAATGGTCTGAGGGACAGTGAACTGGCCCCCTGTGTAAAAAGTTTGGAGACCCCTGCTTTAGTTGTTCATTGATTGCTTTCTCATATGTGCCTTGACCATGGGGCTACAGCAGATGAAGTAACCCCTTGCTCGAGCCGGCGACCTTGGGTCTAAGCTGGTGAGCTTTTTGCTCAAACCAGATGAGCCCTCACTCAAGCTGGTGACCTCGGGGTCTTGAAAAAGGGTCCTCCACATCCCAGTCAGACGCTCTATCCACTGCACCACCGCCTGGTCAGGCACCCCTAGCTTTTCCTAGAGACACACTCGTGTCTTTCTTTCACGTGCTCACACACTAATCATGCAAAGTGCTTGCAGCCAGGAAACCAGTGAGTAAGCCTAACACAGCTGTGTATCCTTAAGAGTGGAATTGCTGGGTCACGTGATAACTATGTTAATGAGCCCAGCCTTCCAGCTCTGGCTTTCCCAGACCCCTGCAGTACTGACGCTGACAGGGAAACACTTGCCATTTCCATTGTCCAGGGTCCGAGGTCCAAGTCCTTCCTTCCGCTTTCCAGGCCTTTCTGTGGGACGCCATGGGAGAGAGCCAACTGGATTCTAATTCCTGCTCTGCCATCAACTTGCTGGGTGACGTCGAGTGAGCCGTGCAACATCTCTGAACTTCGGTTTCCCCTTTGGAAAGCGAGACGATCATCCCTACGGCCTGTTCTGAGGATCAGCTGGGAGCACGAAACCCAGCTTTACGTTCATCTGTTCAGCATATTCACTGCTGACTGATGCGCCACGCACTGTTCACAGCCAGTGAGACCCGAGTCTGGCCCTTACAGCCTTGTGTTTACATGCGCAGCGTCCTGTTTAGACTTCACCCATCCCTGGAGGCATAACCCCACTGGTGTCCCCTCTCGTGGAAGGAGAAATGGAGAGAACTCTGGAGCTGAGTCCACCTTCTTTGTGGCCCCTTTGGACTTAATTTTAGAAGCTTCGGGTACAGAATTTTATTGAAACTTTATTGAAGTAGAATATTCATACAAAAATAAGACATATATATATTGCAAATTTTTATAGGCTGAATGTGCCAGTCTACCCAGCATCCAGAGGAAGAAAATTAAAACCATTCCAGTCCGATCTATCCCGCCCTCCAGGGAAAAGTCCTGACTTCTGACACACAGATGAGATATGCCTGTTCGTGAACTTCGGGTGAGTAGCACTGTGTTGACAACAGTCTTTTGTGTCACCTCCCTTTGCTTAATTTTCAATCTGTGAGATGCATCGTGTTGCTTGTCTTTATAGATCCTGTGTTCTCAAGGCTGGGCGCACCACTTTTTGGGGGGTTTCTTTTTTTTCCATTGCTTGTGCTTTTAAAGGGACCCTTTGGACTTCGGCTCCTGAAAGAGAACATGGTTTCCCCGGTGTGTGTTTTGGTGTCTGTGCCCAGGCCTATGGCGGAGGGCACCGGGGAGGCCAGGAGAGTGAGCTGACCCGGCTTGGCCTCACGTTGCACGTGCTTCCCTGCCTGGCCCTCCCCCCTCAGCTCCTCCTCCTTAGATCCTATCAACATTCTGTTCTTCTGGGCTTAGCTGGAGGCCGAGGGATGAGCTGACCGGCATCCTAGGCAAGCAAGAGCAGCTGCAGCGCAGAGGAACCTGAAGGGTGGGGAGCTGGCCCCAATCAAACCTCCCCACTCCACGGCGGTCGTCAGGGCTTGTGTGGAGGCCTTTGCCCCGTGCATCCTGGGACAGATTGGGTGGAAATCGGGCCTCCTCTGGGCTAGGCTGTGCTCTGATGCAGGCAGGCAGGCAGGCGGGCTGCCTGGATTCAAGTCCCAGCTCTGCAGTGATCCCTGTAAAATGAGGGAAACAAGCTGAGAAGGTTGAGGAGTAAATAACAAAGCACATAAAGGTTTCTGACCTGGAGTGAAGTCGGCTATTAGGGTTGCAGTGTGCCAGGAGCAACTCAGTATTTTATATGCACTGTTTTCACTGAACTTACACATTGGTCCTGAGAGTAGACATTGTATCATCTGTTAGGAAAACAGCTGTGTTAGGCTTGCTGGCTGGTTTCCCGGCTGCAAGCAGGTTGCAGAATCAGTGTGTGTGCACGTGACACAAAGCCACATGGTGTCTCTGTGAAAAGCAATGGGTGCTTTCCCTCCGTGGCAGTTCTCCCAGATTGCTCCCCCACCACTGCGAGGTGTGGATCCCTGATTCCCTTAGCCACCACCAGTCACCACGACACCAGGGGCGGTGTTCCTGATCCCAGCCCTCCCCTGCGGAAAGTGTTTTTCTTTGCTTATTTGCTCATCTGACTCTGTGAGCCTCTGATAAATGGGGATGGCCCAGCGCTTTCTGGCTCCACTGTTCCTCTACCATCTGCCTGAATCCACTGTGAATCTGCCTGAATCCACTGTGAATCTGCCTGACCGTGGCCACAAGCATTACATCATCCTCACTCAACAGATAAGGATGTGGAGGCACAGAGAGGTTGAGAAACAGCCTGAAGCCACACTGTGAATCCGTGGCAGAGCCAGGCTTTGATCCTGGGTCAGTGTGACTCCATAGCCCGGGCCCCTGACAGCAGAGCTGAGAGCCGAGGGTGAACAGGGAGCCAGACTGTGTAAAGCCTTGAACGCCGGACAAGTTTAGACCTGGCAGGTCCTGGTAAGAATGAGGTCACCCACCCACCCACCCTCCTCAAAAGCCTGACAAGAAAACCAGACTAGACCTTGTTTGAATGTGAAAAATAAACTTTTATTTCAGTGTTTGCTCCCTGTAGTTCAAAAGTGTATCTACTGCCTGCTTGGAACCCAAAAGCATCTATAAAACTGTAGAGACATAGCAGTATTTATATAGAACATACATCCATTGGCTCATTTTGTGATGCTTTTCTGTGCAATGCAGCAAGTTCTAAGTGCATCAGCGTGACTGTCCCCAGGGTCCCCTCTGGGCTTTGGGGGGCCCTGGAGGCTATGACTGCACTGCAGTCAGGGAGTGCTCCCTTCCTCCCTCACCCAGCCTCAGGGAAGCCAGGTCGCAGGAGAGTGTGGGTGGTGAAGTCCGAGATGACAACCGCGGGCTCCCCGCGCTGTCTTTCAGAGCCCTGGTCCTGCAAAGAGGGGCCGGCCGAGCGGCTGCATCAGCAGCTGAGGCTCTTGCGAAGCCCAGGCATTGCAGGGGGAAGGCTCATGGGTAGGACAGGGGCCTCCGGGCCCTTTTCCCATAGAATTTGGGTCTGACGGGAGGTGCCTGGTGTAGGTGTGAGACCTGGGTAGGGCTGGGTGCAGAACGGCGGTCCTGGTCATGGTTCCACTCATAGAAACGCCCTGTGCAGGTGGCCTAAGGCTCTGTGCAGCCCAGGGTAGGACTTGCTGTCATTGGCAAGGCTGGGTCAGGGCATCGGAGTGCAGAGCTCAGAGGGTCTTGGAGATCAGTTGGTTCAGTCATTCCACTGACCGGTGGGGACGCCCGGCCCAGGGAGGAGAAGCCAGCGGCTGGCCGGGTTTGGATTGACCCTCTCTCATCCTTTCCCACTTTCTCACCCCAATGGGCTCCTCTTGGATCAGGTCCCCAATGGCCCCACCTGGCATTCTCAGGTCAGGGCTGGTGTCACAGACCGAGCACCGGACTCGGAGTCAGAGGCCTGGACTCTGTTCCCATGCCTTCACAGTGCCCAAGCTTTCAAATAGCCACAGGCCCTCCTGTGCAGAATTGGCCACCCCTGTGTCTGAGGCTCAGTCTCCTCACTGAGAAAGCAGCTCCCACTCTGCAATTTCCTGTGGCAATTATATGGGTTGGCAGCTCTGTGAGCACCAGCAAGGAGAGGAAGCACCTGGCACATAGTAGGTGCTTCACATTAGTGAGGAGGGTGGGACTGTGGGCCAGAGCTATTGGGATGTGGGAGGAGCTTAAGCCTAAGAACCCAACTGGGACCCTACGCCTGGGACCCCCCCCCCCAGCCCCACCAGTGCTGGCTATCCCGAGGGCTCCTGGGGCAGGACATAGTCCAGGAGGGGACAGGACACACAAGGATATTGAGTTCCTTGATCGGGCCAATGGGCAAACTTTTTTCTGTTCCAAGGGCTATGAATAGATCAGACAATACGGTGGGTGATCGGTGATCGGTTGCTTTCCAAGTGGCATCTGGGCTGGAGAGGGAGACCTGAGTCCCTTCTCCCCCATCCCCAGCCCAGTGCACCGGGGTCAGGGCGCCCCCTGCCGAGGCACGGGACATTGCTCACAAGTAGGGGGGTGGAGGACCAGGCTCAGGGGACAAGATGGGCCAGAAGTACATTCTATTCTAAACAGCACCCCCCCCCCCCCCGCGCCCAGGCAGCGCACACCTGCCCTGGGGTTTGAGGTCACGAAGGGGCTACTTTTCCTCATTAGCTTGGGATAAATATTGGGGGACAAGGTGAGGGCTCTTGGCTGGCTGAGGAGGGGCATGGCTCAGGAGCCCCTTAGGGGGGGGCCGATGATGATGTTCCGGTAACCCTTCACGGCCTTGAGCTTGTTACTCTCGAAGTTGACCACCAGCTGGTGGCGGCCCACGTGCAGAGGCAGCAGGTCTACCCTGACTGTGGCCTTCTTCCCCGCCTCCACAGGGTCCGGGCTGTGGAGAGAGAGGAGGGGTTAAGGACACACCCAGGCCTGGTCCCCATAATGTGGTCAGGCCAGGATGACACCCGACTACTCAGAACTTGGCACAGAGCCTCTGAACCCATGAATGTACCGCTTAATGCGGAAAATCACGACAGTAATAACTGGACCCACTCACTGCTCTCTGAGGGCCTGGGCAATCTTTCCTGCTTATATGGCAGGGCCTGTGTGTGTGTGTGTGTGTGTGTGTGTGTGTGTGTATACACTCAATGCACACATGGGAGTGGACGGTGTGCCTGGGGTAAGAGGTCAGAGTGTGTGTGATCGGGTGACATCGGTGAAAATGCATTGAACCGTACATGCGTGATTTGTGTTTTTTAGTGTATGTTGGTTACATTACAAGAATAAAGTAGAAAAGAAGAAGTGTACATAGATTTGTTCCTAGGACCCACGTAGGGACATTCAGGGTGTAGATGCTTGTGTTAGGTCAGGGCCTGTGCGTTGGGGGACAGGTGCTGCGTGGTGGAATGTGTAATTGTTCAGGTTTGTAAAGACACCAGGTGGTGTGGGTGTTAGAGGGGGAGCAGGTGGGAACTCGGCCCTGAGGTATTTAGGAGGGGACACGGGTGTATTAGCAGCCATGTGGGAGATGAGAGGACAGGTTATGGGCCAGAGTTTGGTGGCCTCCATCAGCCTCTGCTCTCTGCTCCCAGGTCCCCAGGCTGGAGCGACCCACACTTACAGCTCCACGGTCTTCTGACCCTTGGTCAGGCCAGCGCCCTCCACAGTGAAGGTGCAGGCTTCGAGGGCCACAGCGAGTGGGTTCCGCAGGGACACCTCGGCCACCAGCTTGCGGTTCTGCTTGGGCTCTCCCAGCACCTGGGACAGGGCACAGCACAGATGTAAGGGGCGGCACTGAGGGAGGGCGCCCAGAGCCCCTCGAGGGCAGGTGTGGTCCCAGCTGGGCCACCGCTGTATTTGCTACAGTTTGGTCCAATATTTGCTGAGCAAAGCTATGGCCACTCTCACTTCCTGCCTCTGTGCCTCAGTTTCCTCATCTGCAAAACACGGGTGATGATACCGGCCCAGGCCTCCTTCATGGACCTGCAGGGAGGCTCCATGCTACCCAGAGGGGGCATAGCAGCTCCTCTGTTCTAGGGTCTGAAGCCAGCTGATCTCTGCCTCTTCCTCACTGTGTGATGGCCGCAGACGTCACTACCCTCTCTGAGCCTTGGTTTCTTCATGGCAGGGAAATGCCTGGCTGCAGGGTTCTCATAAGCATTACTGAGCTAATAACGTGCACACTCCTAGCTACTCGGACACAGTGCTCCCTCCCTCCCCCCCCAACCTTTATCTGTTGCTGCTGCGCTTGGGGGTTTAGGGCTGTGGCTCCTTGAAGGGAATCACCATGATGCCCATGTGGACGGTGACAATGGTCAGCTTTTATTGAACCCTTATAATGCGATGGATGCAGTTCTACATGTTTGTGGATGCACATTTAACCCTTATGACACCGTCTTACATATGATTAAACTGAGGCAAAGAGGGGCAAAGTCACATGCTTAGGGCCACCCAGCCAGAGCCAGGCAGTCAGATGCCAAGGTCTGTGCCCTCAACTCCTCCGCCCTCCGGTCCCACTGGGGCCCCAGGCACTGGGGATCTAGTTTTAGGAGTTTAGCTCTGAAGAATCCGTGATTCTGAGATCCCTAAGTTCCGTGACCTTCCCACTCTGAGCTCTAGGAGTCATTTCTAGAAGCTACAGAGTTCCAAATCTTGTGACTTCACAAAGCTTTTATTTGATGAAGCCGGAATTTGAGGATCCCTGAGGTGTCAAAGATTTGAGGGTGCAGGGACACAGGTGCAGGAGGCCAGCCCACTCCCGCCCTGGGCAAGCCCTGTGCCCTGCCCCACCCATGCCCAGCGCGTCCCTTACCCGGATCTTGATTTCTGGATTCTCCAGATAGATGTCCCTCTCGGCCAGCAGGTAGCTGTTGGCAGCGGGCTCGATGAGGAGGCCCCGCACCTTGATGAGGTTCGACTCGGTCAGGTTGTCACAGTACTTCTCATAGAGGATGTTGAAGGGGACGCTCTTCTCTGCGGGGTGGGGGGGGCACGTTCAGGGACTGAGACCCAGCCCCCGCCTCTCCCCTTGCATTCCAGAGGGGCGAGGAATGTGTCCACGCTCACCTGGTTGGTGAATGGCAGGGCGCATTCCGGGCCTTTCCCCCACCTGCCCTGGCGCTGGGCTGCCAGGGAGGAGCTGGGCAGGGGAAAGCCCGACAGGCCTGGGTTCAAATCCTGTCTCCACCCTTTGTTCATGCTGATGCTGGGCAAGTCACTCCACCGTTCAGGACCTCACTTTCCCCCCACGAGGTTGGCAAGAGTGTGTGCCTTTTATAGATGAGGAAATACTTCTCAGATCAGGAGACCCAGCCCTGCTTGGCCACTGACTGGCTGCATGAGCCTGAGAGTATGACCACCCAGCCCTGTTCTTCCTGTTTCCCCAGACAACCAGCACCCTTAGCTCTGGCAGAGGTAAGACCAGAGGTCATTGCAGAGCAGAAGCCTCACAGTGGTGGGGGGAGGGGTAAGAAAAAAGGCAGCAGGATCAGCCCCTCCCACTGCAGAGAAAGGAAGTGTGAGTTTAGTGCATTTTTCTGACAAGAACACTGAGGCCTGGAGGCACCAGGGGGTCTGCCTGTAGGAGGCAGGAAGGAGCAATGAAAAGAACACAGGACTGAGACTCTGCTGGCCTGAGCCAGGCCCAGCTTGTCCCCTCGGTCACAGAGAAACTTGGCAGATCCTTGTGTCCCTCAGACTCCACTGTCAAACTGGAGGGTGGAGGGACAGTCCTTGGGCCCCCTACAGCCCTATCAACCTCTCGTCATGTCCCAGGGCCACGACAGAGGACGCTGTTGCCTCTTTTCTGCCATCTGCCCCCCCCCCAGTGACCAGCCATTCACATGATTTTTCACACATCTGAGTGTATCCTAATTATTCACTCTTATTCACTCATTATTTTTCTTTCAAATCCACTCACTTTGTATTTTCTAAACCAAGGAAAAATTTCATCATTATTTGCAACAAACCAGCTTCGTCTGCCATAAATAGATGGTAACTATTAAAGATAAACACAAGCTAAGTCATGCTTATTCAAATCCTGTGAGATGCGGAAGGTTTGCAGTTTGGGACCTGAGCTGACAGTTCACAGGGAAGGTTACTGAGAGCTGGGATGCTGAGACCCTGATCGCCGGCTGGGGGACGCCCCCCGGGAGGTCAGCTGAATGACTGTGAGGCCCGACAGAGCCACTCTGTCACCATGAGTCAAGGTCCGGGCTTGGCAGGCCCCCTGATGCCCCACCTACCACCCTTTGGGAAATGCTGCCTTGGGGTGCCCGGCCCTCTAGCCATTCACTCCCAGGATGGATCTGCCCGGCCTCTGATTGGATGATTACGTGGGCTGGGGGGGGGGGGCAAACCAAAGTCCTTCCAAATAGGACAAAAAGGAGTGAGAATTCCTGTGGAGCGAGTGGAAAGTCTGACCAGCTCACAGGAAAGAAAGAAAATATTGTCCCCCAGGAGCACGGAGGACATGGCTCCAACTATTGACTTTTCCGGAGGCTGAACCAGGGTGGGGCAGGACTTTTGAGAATTGCTTTCTGGTGGGACCACGGCCTGGCCTTGGGCCAGGTGCTAGCCGGGGGGAGGAGACGTGTGAGCTCATCTCGGTAATTCCTTAGATGATGTGCCCTGTTCTGGAAGGTGCCGTGGGCAGATGTGATCAGCAAGGCCACACTGGCTGCATTCCCGGTGACCCACCTGGAGGGGGGAGGGAGGGGAGGGAGAAGGGTGAGCAGGAAGGCGGGGAGAGAAGCAGCAGGGCAAGGAGGCAGGGATGGGGTGGGGCGGTGACTGGATTCGGTCCTACTGCCCGCGCCTTGGCTTCCTGGTCGTTCATTAGCACACGGAAACCCCCGTCTCATCATCTCAGAATAACGCGCGACTCGGCCAAAGTGTGAGGTCTTCCAGGGTGAAGTCTGTCGCAGGTTGAGCTTGGCTTTAGGGCACCCTGCCTAGCCCAGCCTTGCAGCCTGAGGTTCACACACAGGACCGCCACCCTCTTTGGCCCTGTCCCTGCAGCCTGTGCCTTTCCTGGGTCAGTGATGTTGCCAGAGGGACCCCTTGTGCGAACACATCGCCAGGATGGGAAGAAACAAGGACAGGCTTGGCTGAGGCTCGGAGGAACAAAGCCCCAGGGGCCCGGTGCTGTCTGGGAGGCAGTGAACACGGCAGAGGCCCAGGAGAAATCAGTGTGGCATCACCGGCCCAGGCTAAAGTTCACTTCATGCCACACATTCCAGGAAGGACACTTCCTCCCTTTGAGGTGGTTCTGAGCCCAAGAAGGAAATGACATGCATGCATTCTAACAAAGGGGTTAGAAGGGCTTTTCAAAGAGGAACCAGCCTGACCAGGCAGTGGCGCAGTGGATAGAGCGTCGGACTGGGATGTGGAGGACCCAGGTTCAAGACCGTGAGGTCGCCAGCTTGAACGTGGGCTCATCTGGTTTGAGCAAGGCTCACCAGCTTGGACCCAAGGTCGCTGGCTCAAGCAAAGGGTTACTCAGTCTGCTGTAGCCCCACGGTCAAGGCACATATGAGTAAGCAATCAATGAACAACTAAAGTGCCATAACAAGAAACTGATGATTGATGCTTCTCATCTCTCTCAATTCCTGTCTGTCTGTCCCTATCTATCCCTCTCTCTGACTCTTTCGCTGTCTCTAAAAAAATAAAAAGAGTAACGCGAGTTTGTACAAATGAGGAACCGGAGGCCTGGGATGGAGATGAGAAATACCCAGCAGCCCACAGCCCGTCTGCAGAATTGCTGGAACCAGAACTGAGATGTCCTGACCACCCCGCACACCTGACGCTTATGGCCTGGATGCCCAGGTCCTTCTCGGCCATCAAGGTTAGCAGGGACTCAGGCACTACTGAGCCCAGCGCTGAGACCACCATCTGGCACAGAAGGTGGTCAGGAAAGGTCCCTGGGACTTGGGGGAGGCACGCCTGTTTGCACTTCTGCTCAGCGAGGAGAGAAAGCCCCTCCATGTCCAGGCGTGGCCACAATCCTCTCAGGGTCTCGGGATGATTTTAAGGAGGATAACCAGGCACGGTGACAGAGATGGGCACCAAAACGGACCAACCGGGTCATCTACTGACCTCATTTCACCCCCAAGCAGGGCAGACCCGGAGCTAAGGAGCGAGGGGAAGGGGCTCTGCCTCACAGGGGGGCCGGCCCAGGCTCTGGGACATTTACAGGGAGACGACCAAGGCTCGGAGGAAACCCATCTCTCCACACAGGAGTAGACAGTCTCCCCTGTCACTGTGACGGCTACACTGTCCAGGATGGCGGATTCTGGCCACATTTCAAGTGCGCAGTAGCCACATGGAGCTAGCCACCACCGCTCTGCCAGCACAGTCACAACAACCCCAGGGTCTCGGAGAGTTCTGTGGGCAGCATTGGTCTAGCCAGGGGTCGGCAAACTCATTAGTCAACAGAGCCAAACGTCAACAGTACAATGATTGAAATGTCTTTTGAGAGCCAAATTTTTTAAACTTAAACTATATAGGTAGGTACATTGTTATTAACTTAATTAGGGTACTCCTAAGCTGGCCTTTGCTAAACAATCAAGGGGCCAAAGAGCCACATGCAGCTTACAAGCCACAGTTTGCCGACCCAGGGTATAGACCCTTTTCTCTTGGAGGCAAAGAACCACCAGAGGGGAGAGGCTCCCACGCTGGGCGTGAGATGGCCAGAGAGAGAGGAATTCGCTGGGAGAGCACTAGGGAATCTGGGGAAGCGGTCAGGAGTCTCAAGAGCATGAGATGGAAGAAAACAGCATATAGTTGCTGAGAGTGCAGGTTTGAGTCTCAGTCCTGTCACATCCTGACTGTGTGGCCTTGGGAAAGTTACTTAACCTCTCTGTGCTCAGTCTTCTCACCTGGAAAATGGGCGAGGCAATAAAAGACTCCAGCTCCCACTTCTGTTATAAGAATTAAATGGGTTGATATCTATAAAGTGCCTAGGACAGGGCCTATGAATAAGGGCGATGCAAGTGTCGCGGAGGTAAATTGTACACACTACGCACTCAGGGAGCGACCTGGCACGTCGATCTGTGATCAATAACTGGTCCAGGAACACAGGGCCTTACCGGAAAAGGGCTCCAGGGAGAGATCGAGCAGCTCCTGGGAGGCACACACGGGTCCTCGGAGCCCGGTGTAGCTGACAGTGCGGGCGCAGAGCAGGAGGCGGCAGGCGTGGTCCTCGGCAGTGTTGTTGGTGATGTGGGCAAAGACTTCAAAGTCACTGCCCATTTTCACGTTCTGGGCCACACGGATCCGCATGGCCACCCCTGTCTGCTCCTTTTGGGTCTGCTCCTTTTGGGTCAGCTTGTTCAGGTGGTTGGCCCTCTGGAAAGCCGCCCTCTCCTGTGGGGACCCTGTGGGAGGAGGCAAGAGAGCTTCATGGCTGGAACCTGTTCCAATGGGGAGGAGGCTGAGTTTGAGCATCCTGGCCTCTCGGAGTCCTGGTGACTCAGAGCAGCCCCAAAGGAACTCCTTCTCTGCATTTCTGTGCCAGGAAGAGACAAGAAGGTGTTCTTCATTTTCCAAAGTGAACTCCTATGCATCCCTCAAGTCCCAGCCCAAGAGGACCCCTTCTCCAGGAAGCCTTCTTAATCACTCCTTCCCCAGGATGAATCTGTCTTCTGGAGTCTCACAGCCACCTATGGCCAGTTACGGTGTTTTAGATCACCAAGTTGTTTCCTGTGTATGTGATTACCCTCTTGAGCTGCTTGAGGACTAAAGCTGTGTTTATGTATCTTTATGTCATACCGAATGCCTCCAATAGCATCTACACAGGGGTTACTTCTCCCAGAATTCCTTTCCCTCCCCCCTCCCTGAGGAGTGCTCCAGCAGGAATGACTGCCCTTCCTTTCTGATCAGTTACCTCTCTCCTATGCTCCTTTTATTTATCCCCCCCCCCCAAGTGTTGTGAAGTACATATCTCTTTCGTCTATCAAACTATCAGCTCTAGACCTTTGAGAGGCCTGGAGAAGCATCTTGTTCTTGTTTTATCCTTTCCACCGAGAGCACGGCCACTTAATAGCCCAACCCCCAGTCAGCCCTGGAAAGTCGGTGGGGGTCAGATTGGGCAGGGGCTGTGGTTTCTTCATCATCTCTGTGAGCCCCACTGTGCTCCAGCACACAGTAGGTGCTTAGAAAATACCTATTGTATTGGATTGGCGGCCAGTGGGCTCAAATCTGATTTTAAAAATAAGCCCCATCCCTTTGCCCCTACTGATTTAACATTAGTGGCAGAAAGAATCCTCGTCTTTGTATCTGGTTGAACCCATCTTATCTTCACATTTCTCTGGTCCATTTCCCTTTCTGGTATCCCCTAACTCGTATCCTTCATGCCCACTTCCTCAGCTGTACAGGAAATCCTGCAAAAATACATGTCACTACGTTCCAGGAACCTGTCTTCCGTGGCCGTTCTGGATTTCCAAGCCTCTCCCGTACACATACGTTGCAATGAGAAAGTGACATTGTCAGTGTACAGGTGTAGGTCCCCTATTGATAAGTGCTATTAATACACAACATGGGCATAACTGATGTTCTGTTCTGATGCAGGCTTCTCCTATATAGCAGTCATCTCCAAAAAAGCAAGGCTTAACGACCAACTGGAATCTTGTTGTGGAACATAGAATTCTTTTCCTAAACCAATAATCTTCCAGCACTGTCTTCCAGTGTGTTTGGTAAGATGCACTTGGAATTTTTTGGAACGAAAAGTCACCCACAGGTCATTTATGGTGGTATGCAGGCTGCCAGGTAACACAGACACACAGACACACACACACACACACAGACACACACAGACACACACACACACACACACAGGGCTGGTAAGACAGGCGGCTGCTCTGCAGGGCAGTGTGGAAGGCTCTGGACACACACACACACACACACACACACACACAGGGCTGGTAAGACAGGCGGCTGCTCTGCAGGGCAGTGTGGAAGGCTCTGGACACACACACACACACACACACACACACACAGACACACACACACACACACACACACACAGACACACACAGGGCTGGTAAGACAGGCGGCGGCTCTGCAGGGCAGTGTGGAAGGCTCGGGCACCTACCCTCCGGGTACTTGTAGGTGTGGGTGATGTCCTCCCGCTCGTCACGGCCCACACTCTTAGTGCTGATGTTGAGCCCCACGATCAGGGAGTGGTTGATGGACTTGTGCATAGAACCATCCTCCTGCCGGATCCAGTCCACCACGTCGGCGTTGACCTCAGCAAAGACAAAAGGTGCGTCGTACTTGGTGTTCAGGTCGCCCTCCTTGATGGCACGGACGGGAACCGGGCCACAGCAGTATGTCCCTGGTTGGGGGGAGGGAGGAGGAAGGACAGATGCGTCCGGGATGAGAATAAATGGTACCTTCCAAAACCTTCCACAGTTCAGCCTCACATGGTAAAAAGCTTTGAGACCATAAAGCCCTTTGAGGAATCCGCTGCTAGAAAAGCAGCGTAGGGTAGGAATTAAGCCTGGATGGAGACTCTGGAGCCGGGCTTTACGGGTCACATCCCAGCTCTCATTAGCTGTGTGATGTTGTGGTAGTTACTTAACTTCTCTGAGCCTTGGTTTCACGTGGGGAAGATATTTATACCTACTTGATGAGCATTTGCATACACTAGATACTAAGTAAGTGCTAAACAAAATAGAAGGCTATCGCAAAGCTCCCTAAGGAACTGAGGGAGCCAAGCAGCTGGCCTGTATTGGAGAAGGCAGGGCTTCTGTCTGGTGTTAACAACGTGTTTATCTCAGTGTGGTTCACAACTGCCTCCAACCGGCCACGTATTTGCAAGTTGAGGACTAGAGACTGGGTAACTCTATTACAGTGTCTCCATTTGCTGGAACTATGGTAACATGAAATTAAAATTCAATCACAGAACACTACCTGATGGAGAAATGCCATTGATGTACAGAGACGTGACCAAGCCAGCATAAAAGGCTACATACAGCCAGAGTTCTCAACCCCGGGGTCCACGGACCCCCTCAAGGCACAACAAATAGAATTCAGGGCTCTGTGAACTTGGATGGGAAAAAAATGACAACTTTATTTCGCATTGTACTTTGATAGCCCTTCCTTCCATTGTGAAAGTGGACACACCATAGTCTTCAGTGCCCTATGACTCACCGCCCATAAAAACCACAGATATTTTCATATCGTTCTGGCATTGTCACCAATCCCAGGAGTTAATTGTTTAGGCTCACCTCTGCCACGAAGTTATCAAGTTCATTAATTCTATCGTGAAATCTTGTTATGTGAAGTCTGTACTATTATTATATTACAAATTTATTTTTCAATTTTTTTTTGATAACTGTATTTGAATGTCATTGCTTAACTTTGTAAATGCTGGGTATTCTATGAGTTTAAAAATATTATGTTGAGAAAGGATTTATTCCCCAACTTTGCTTTGGTGCGCGCGCTCTCTCTCTCTCTCTGTCTCTCTCTCTCTCACCGACGCACACATATACAAACAAGTGTATAGTTGGAAACTACTGGAAGCTGCACAGGAATGTTAGTGATGCTTCTTTGAAGGGAGAAGACAGCGCTGCTATTTGATATTTTCTTTATGTTTGTCCTTATTTTCTGCTTTTCACAATGGACGAAAGTGACTTTTCAAATGGTAAAGGAGCGTATTGTAAAATATCAGTGAATTCCCCCCCCCCTCGGGTGGACCAGTCTGTGATTTTTGGAGTCAGCCAGACCGGGCTAGAAAGCCAGCCCCGTGCTTTCCAGCTGAGGGACGCACAGTGAGTGCTTTCTGAGCCTCAGTTTCTTCATCTGGGAAATGGGGACACACCGACCCACCTTCGCTCTTCTCCTGGGGCGTGGGGTCGAGGGCCTGCCACCCGTCATACCCCTGCTTCAGGTCCGGCCTGGTCATCCACGACTCCACCCAGCAGTGGAAGTTCCTGTTGGGAAACAAAGCCAGACGTTGGCCGGGACTCACACTCAGACTGTCAGTCTCTTCCCAGCCCCATAGTCCACACTCGCCGTGTCCTCCGTGGAGCCCAGCACGGCCCCTGACACTCTTCTGCGCTCTTCCCTCCTGGGCCTTCGCCAGGTGCTCACTCCTGCACTGAGAGTCATTCTAATGCCTCTCCCACTCCCTCCCCTCGCAGTGGCTCCTCAAGTTCAGCTGAGGGGACCTCCTAATCTCTTGACTTCACCCCTTCTTTTCCAGCCTCTGGAAACAGGTTCCACCTTGGTTCTGGACTCATCACTGGCCGCCTGGACCCCACCCCAGCTCCCACCTCCCATCTCTCCCTCCAGACCTTCTGCTCCCAGGTCATCATCATGTCCCTCTCCCAGTCTGAAGCCTTCGGTGTGGTGACAGCCACTGTCCTTGAAAGCCCAGCGCCCCACCCTGGTGTGCCACACTCCCTCTGACATTCTCCCCAACGCCCTTCACACATCAGTGTACGTCACCTTCCCTCCTCCTGGCCCTTGCTCATGCTGTCCCCTCAGCCTGCAGAGCCCTCCCCACCTGTTTCCCCCTGTCCAAATCCTGTTCAACCTTTACACCCAGCTCAAATGTGACCTCCTCTGAGAAGTCTTCCCAGGTTTCCTCTCCAGAAGACCTCTAAGCCCTACCTCCAACCCTGGGCCCCACCTCACCAGATGTCCTCATTCTCGTCACACTGGATCTCCCCAAACTCATTGTGGAAGCACTCAATGAGCAGGTTGCTGTTCTGGTCGTGGGCTGAGTTAAAGTTGGTCACGACTCGGGAGGGGATGCCCAGGCAGCGCAGCACTGAGGGGGAGGGAGGGGGACACAATGCAGAGAGGGATTAGGGACTGGGCTGAGGATCTGGAGACATCTTCCCTGCTTTGGGACTCCACATGCCTGTCTGTACCCCAGTGTACAACGTACCCACTGTCTAGGTGGTGAGGGTATGTGCCATCACCTTACCTGGACAATGGTACCCACCCTGCTAGTCGCCCCCTGTCCGCTCTGTCCCCTTCATATCACAGCTAACAGAAGACTAAAATGCAAATCTGACATCAACACTCCTCTGCTAAACCTTCAGTGGCTGCCCATGGACCTCAAGGTCAAAGGCAGACCTCAAGCTGGGTCCCTTGGCCTTGCAGGGTCTGGCCCCTGATTGTGCTCCAGCACATTTGCTCTAGCTACACCAGCCTCCTCACTGCTCCCCCAGCACGCCACGCTCCCACCAGCCACAGGGCATTGGCATATGCTGTTTCCTCCTCCAGAAACACTACCTTGCCAGATTTAAATTGCCCCATCATTTGCATTCATGCTAAGACTGGGGATTCATCATCATTCCCAGTGTATGAACCTGTGAGGGGTTCTTTAATTAGTCCTCCGAGGGTAGTGAGGGGTCTGTCCTATTTTGTATCCCTAGAGCCCAGCATGGGCCCGGCACAGACTATTTTGTCAAACAGGATGAAGGTGTGGATGAAGTGGAGAGAGGAGGAGGAAGGGGGAAGGGAAGGAATGACAGAGATTCAGAGCAGGCAGCAGTGAAACAGGCAGAAGAGCGAACAGCAGCCAGGAGACCTTCCATTTAAGCCCCAGCTGTTTCCAGTTGTGTGGCCTAGGGACAGTCCCTTCACCTCTCTGGGCCTTGTTTCCTCTTCTATAAAATGGGGCCAGCGTATAGGTGCTGTGTGGGAGGGTGTTGGGACACCACCGCGGTTGAGGAGGCCGTGCATTTATGCCAAAGCACAGAGAGAGGCCGTAGCAATGCATCCACAGGCCGAGGAGGAAACCCTGGGCATGAGTCTTGCCCCCCGGCGGTGCTGGGTGCTCCTGACAGATGGCATTATGGGAACTTCTACTCCGTCATTTTATATGGGCTTTTTAATGTATATTGTAAAAGTAACATATTCTCAGGGTAGGATAAACAAAGCAAATATCTAAAAAAAGAAACAAAACTGCTCTACTAAATGAAACCTATAGGATTTTTGTTTCACTTTTAGTTTTTATTTTTTCCCCCGAAAGAGACAGAGACAGAGAGAGAGAGAAGAGAGAGACAGGAAGGGAGAGAGATGAGAAGCATCAACTCATAGTTCTGGCACCTTCGTTGTTCACTGACTACTTTCTCAAATGTGCCTTGATTTGGGGCTCCAGCCGAGCCAGTGACCCCTTGCTCAAACCAGTGACCATGGGGTCACGTCTGTAATCCCATGCTCAAGCCGGTGACCGTGACCTCAGGGTTTTGAACCTGGGTCCTCAGGATCCCAGGCCGATGCTCTATTCTCTGCGCCACCGCCTGGTCAGGATCACTTTTAGTTTTGGTTGTGGTTGAGTCGCTGAGTCAGGGGGAACGGGCAGGGGTGTGACCTCTGCCCGCCATGAACCAGGGCAGCAGCCTCCCAGATGGCCCAGATTCTGGCCCGGAGTGTGGGAGCTGGGAGGAGGGCAAGGAGCAGTTTCGAATCTCCACCTCTTGCTTGGTTCCTGTGCCCTGAGGCTTGGGCAGAGGCCAGACTCACTGCTGCCCTTAGCGAAGGCTGGTAACCAACCCCAGGCCTAGCTCAGCCATGCCAGCAGACTCCTGTCCCCACTGCTCAAGGAGCAGGACATCACTCCTATCCCCAGGGACGGTGTCCCGGGAAGCCTCATCAGCACGGTCTAAGGCCAGGAGGCTGCCCCAGAGTCAAGCACACCTGCTTCCAAGCCTAGCTGTGTGACCTTGGGCAAGCCACTTCCCCTCTCTGAGCCTCCACTTCCTCCTCTTAAGAGGAGCTAATAATAGCAACTTGTCAGGATGTTGTGGTGATTCAGACAGGCGCTGGGTGTGGGCGGTCTCGTCTGCCCAGTGTCCAGGGTGGACAAGCAAAATGTGTCACAGCACCCATTACTGCCATCGTCTGTCGAGTCAGTGTTGGCCAACTCGCAGACATTGAGAAAATGCCCCAGAATTCGGCTGAAGGATCACAGCTTCCCCTGAAAACCTCTAACCCAAACCTGACCTGAGCCAGATGCTCAGGGACATCTTCAGGTCCCACAAGCTTCCCGTGAATTAGTCAGTCACCATTGTCTCCATTCTACAGGTGAGGAAACTGAGGCCTGAAGACAACAATTCTCTTCTCCAAGGCCACCCAGGGATTGGAGATAGAGCTGGGATCAAAGCAGGCAGTCAGACTCAGTGCCCATGGAATTAGGGTTCCCAAAGAAACCCTGGGATGATGGGAATAAGACAGCCCCCATCTGCCCAGCTTCTGGCTTTATCACATACCTCTCCTGGGAGGAGGCTGCAAGGACCCTGACTCAGCCTTGGCCATGGGGAGAGGATAGCCAAGGGCAAGGTCAGCAGCTAACCCTGCAGGCAAGGCTCCATTGGAGCAAAGATGGCCCAGACGCTGGGGATGGCTCCTTGGCCTCTGCCCCAGGCGCTAGAGTGGCTCTGGTCGCGGCAGAGCGAAGCCCTGGAGTGGCAGAGCATCGCCCCCTGGTGGGCAGAGCGTCGCCCCTGGTGGGTGTGCCGGATGGATCCCGGTCGGGCACATGCAGGAGTCTGTCTGACTGTCTCTCCCCATTTCCAGCTTCAGAAAAATACAAAAGAAAGAAAGAAAGAAAGGAGGGAGGGAGGGAGGGAGAGAGAGAGAGAGAGAGAGAGAGAGAGAGAGAGAAAGAAAGAAAGAAAAAAGAAAGAAAGAAAGGAAGAAGGGAAGGAAGGAGGGAAGGAAGGAAGGAAGGAAGGAAGGAAGGAAGGAGGGAAGGAAGGAGGGAGGGAGGGAGGGAAGGAAGGAGGGAGGGAGGGAGGGAAGGAAGGAAGGAAGGAAGGAAGGAAGGAAGGAAGGAAGAAAGAAAGAAAGAAAGAAAGAAAGAGAAAGAAAGAAAGAAAGAAAGAAAGAAAGAAAGAAAGAAGAAAGGAAAGAAAGAAAGAAAGAAAGAAAGAAAGAAAGAAAGAAAGAAAGAAAGAAAGAAAGAAAGAGAAAGAAAGAAAGAAAGAAAGAAAGAAAGAAAGGAAAGAAAAGAAAGAAAGAAAGAAAGAAAGAAAGAAAGAAAGAAAGAAAGAAAGGAAAGAAAGAAAGAAAGAAAGAAAGAAAGAAGAAAGAAAGAAAGAAAGAAAGAAAGAAAGAAAGAAAGAAAGAAAGAGAGAGAGAGAGAAAGAAAGAAAGAAAGAAAGAAAGAAGAAAGAAAAGAAAGAGTCCTTTCCTCAAGGTCTTGGAGCAGGGGAATGGAAAAGTAGGGATTTTCAACTCAGGCGTATCTGGCTCTAAAGTCAGTATTCTCAACCTGAGCCTGGGCTGCCTCCCAGATGATATTCCTTATTGTTGGAAAAAGGAACAGAGAGACACAGCCACTCGCTCCGGGCCACACAGTACATTGATAGCTTTGGTGGAAGAGGTAGGACAAGACCAGGGTCTCTTGATTCCCATTCCAGGGCTCTCTGTGCTCCCTTGTAAGGTTCACGGAGCCGAGGGAAGGTTCCAGGCCCTCCCCAGACCCCGGTGTGCAGCTCACCCGTGCAGGCCACAGCAGCGAAGACCCAGCACTGGCCGTACTTGACCTTCTGGCAGCCACTTCTCTTCCAGCGCCGCAGGATGTCCACACTGCCGGTCCAGGACTTGGGGCTGATGCCATCCACGTAGCTGCCTTTCCAGCGTCCCTGCAGCACACCCTGGTCGTCGTTGCAGTTGACCTGCAACAAGCAGGGAATCAGAGGGACCACGTCTGCGGAGAGGGCAGTGGCTGCGACAGGTTGTGCACAAGTTCAGCATTTAGTAAAAGGCAGGGAAGGGAGTGTCAGGCTGAGGGAACAGCAGGTACAGAGGGACCAAGGTGTGACAGACTGTGGTACATCGGGATAGTTGGGGCTGGAGCCTGGGATACAGGAAAAAGAAGGGGGAGGGAGGAGGTAGAGAGAGGTCAAGGTCATGAAGGCGATGCTGGAGATGTGAATTTGTCTACGGGCGGGCGACAGGAATGACACAGCGTGATCTGAGTTGTACAAAGACCAGTTCTGGCCCCTGCCCTGACTGTGTCATTCCCCCAACTCCCATTCCTTCAAGAACAAATCCAGGCTTCTGACCACCCCACAAAGCCTGTGTGGCCTGGCCCCCGCCCAGCTCTGAGGTCCTGCTTGCACCCCGCCCCTCCTACCCCACCCCTGCTCACTCTGTTCTGCCACACTGGCCTCCTTTCTGCTCCTCAAACCTGCCAAAGCTGGACCCTCCTCAGGGCCTTTGCACAGGCATACCCACTGTCTGAATACTCTCCCCCTAGTCATTATATCAACTCAGGGATCGTCACTTAGGGAGGTTCCCCTGACCCCTCACTGAGGTTAGGCCCTGCGGTCAGACACTCTCACATCTGGGTCCCTTCAGCGTCTACATCATTATTTATGACTACGCACTAATTCACATGACACGCTGTTTAATGTCCTTCTCCGCCCATCCTCCCACTAGAATATAAACTCTATAAAGTTACAGACCACACATGTCTTATACCCGGCTGTTTCCCCAGTGCTTAGGACATAGTGGCACTTGATAAATATTTATTGAATGAATTGCTTTGAGGAATCACATGGCATTACCGTCATGTGAGTAAATTTTGTCTTTTAAATATAAGGTCTCTTAGCTGAGACTCACCCATCTCCTGGGTACCCCCACAGCACCCTGTCATGGCCCGGGGTGGGCCATGCTGCTGACTCACCATGGCGCTCACCACCCGGCCCACATAGATGGGCCTGCTGCGGCGGGAGCAGTCACGCCCGCTGTTCTTCTGGAACTTGGGGTTGACATCCAGGAGCAATAGGCATATGTCTAGAATCTCATCTTCAAACTGTGTGAAAGGAAACAAAAGAGGGATGGGGGAAAAGGTGAGAAGTCACCTCCTCCAGGAAGTCTGCCTTGAAGCCTAGCAGCTGTAGGAGCTCTGTCTCACAGAGACTGGGAAGCTTGGGTGTGATCTGCCCCATCTCTGTGATGCCCTCTTCTGCTGGACCAGGAGGGAGGTGGCAGGTAGAACAAACATCGAGTTGTGAGAATGGGAAAGGGGGTGCCTGCATTTATGGCTTGATTGGAAGGTCCTGGGAATTTGGAGTAAGGACGACAGAGTGGGGAGCTTAGCATCCGCGGACTTCCGTACCCTCAAGGTCACCTCAGGCCCTAGTTCCCACTTTCACTAAAGCCTGACTCACCCTGCAGAGCAGATGAGTGTCCCCTCCTCCCCCACCATATCCCCTCATAGTGCTCTGATTGGAACTGATGTAGATTATACAGATATACATCTAATCTCATCACCCCTCTGTTTCTGCGACACTCAGAGTAAAATCTAGACTTTTCCTGTGGCCTGCAAGTCCTTTTGTGATCTCTGTCTGGGGAATCCCCCCACTTTGATCTCATCTCTCCCCACTCTCACCCTGACCTCAGGGCCTTTGCACTTGCTATTTCCTTTGCTTACAATGCTTGTCCATCCACTCTGTATGGCTCACACCTATACATCCTTACAAACACAAATGTTATCTTTATTAAGAGTAGGACGCCCTCCTTGTCACCTCCATTGGACCACCCATCTGTCATGTTCAAAGGATCTTTTGTCTGTTTCCTGTTCCCCATCTTTGTTGTCTTGTCCAGAACCAGGCCTCACCACAGGTTTCCCTCCATGGCTTCAGTCCTTCTGTGGCTCCCTATTGCCATCAGCCTGACAGGACAGCCAGTTTGTAGCCTGAACACGGCTGACTTCTCCCACTTCGCCTCCTGTGGCCCCTTCATAAATATGGTGCTGCCGTAGCTACAGCATCTCCAAGCTTTTGCTCGTGCGCTTCCCTTTGCCTAGTGGACTATGCGCCCAGGTCCGCCCAAGCCCCGCCCAAGTGGAGCCTATTTCAGGAACTGCTGCCCTGAGCCCCGTGGACAGTTATTCCCTCCCTTCACACCAGGACGTTGAGGGGACAGGGGTGAGGTGATTCCTGCTCATGACTCTTCTCAGCAGTATTTCAAGAATTTTTGTGGGAGGCTGGATGGTCGAGGCACAAAGCACTGGTTCGGAGAACCAGCCCAGGCTGGCCTGCTGGGGGGATGGGCAACCACATGGAACAGGAAGGAGCCGTCCAGCTGAGGTCAGACAAGACCAGCCTAGACAGCCATGCCCGGGCTGACCCAGAGGTTTATGAGAAAGAGTGAATGAGACCTTGAATCCTGACAGCATGGGGGCGGACGACTCTGAGACCCAGCCAATCACACCTTTGCAGTTTGACGGCCTCAGACCCACAGCCCAGCACCAGTGGGTCTGAGATGATTCGTGGGGACAGGGTATGGCCCTACCTGCCCAAAGTTCCAAGGTATACCATTGATGAACTTGGCAGAACCCTGGTAGATGAAGCCCTGTTGGGTGAGGACGTATTCCTGCCGCTTCTCCTCTGAGTCCAGGTACACAGCGTCCGCTGTGGGAGCGAAAGAAGGGGCCTCAGATTTGGTTTGGTGACCCCAGGGTCCCCACAGACATGGCAGCCGTGGCGCCAACTCTCCAGGGCCAGGTTGGCGTCTCAGAGACCTCTCTATCTTTTAATCTGAAAAACTAGTCATTAACGGATAATCCCACGTCAATAATATAAGGTGTTATCAATTAGTAACAACAGTAGCTGGCTGTCTTTTATCCAACATTTGTCAAGTGCCAGGAGTTGTGATAAGCATGTAGCATATATTAACTTGCTTATTCTCCACAAGAGCCCTCTGCAGAAGGGATCCATGAAAACCCCACTTTACAGATGGAAAAACTGAGGCTCACGACTATTTTACCAATGAGAGAACTGAGGCCAAAATAAGAGGACCAGGGACAGCAAAGTAGCGGCTCCTGGAAAAGGCGGAGCACTGAGCTCCCTGTGACGGGTGAGGACAGAAGAGGGGGCCGAGGGGGCCAGGGCTGATGGCAGGAGGTCTAATGTCAGGCTGGCCTTTGCCATCTTTAATTCACAGATGAGGAAACTGAGGCTGGCAAGAGCCACATTATGCCTTTAGTGGGTCAAAAGATATTTTATGACTGCCTTGGATTAATGATAAACATATTCATATTCTATATTAAGGCATATTCTCTGGCCTAAACATTGACTATTTTTTCTAATTGCAATGTTTAGAAAAGCAATGGACATATTTTTACAGGTCCCTGAAAGTATGGTGGCCCCAGGCCCTGTGCGTACCAAAGTCTGAAAAATCACATTCACACTCCGGCCAAGGCTGGGCCTCCAGTGCTGCTGCCCGGATCCCTCGAACCCCCAACCCCTCGGACCCCTGGGCTCCATTGACCACGTGCAGTGACCAGCACCCCACTCCTACTGCATGGAGGACGGCCAATGTAGAAATGGCTGAGTCTTATGTATCCTGCTCTTTGATTCCAGAAATGGGGCAATAAAAATTAGCCTTATGATAAGCCAACTATGTGGTTATAATCAGTTGGCAGTCTGAGAAAAGGAAAGAAAGAACTACCCACAGTGTGTTCCCATCCGAGTCAGGTTTCCATCTCATAAGGGAGGGGGCACTGGGGACAGAAGCCTCACATAGAATTGGCATGTGATCCTCTCCATGATGGAACGCGGGGACAGGAGGGTCCTATTTCATAGGCAGACCCTGCCCTTTGCCCCCAGAGGGAGCGCAGTGTCCTTGCCTATGGCCCCTCCCCCACAGAGCCCAACTTCCTGCCTCCCAATCACCAGCTCCACCACTTCCTTGAGGATCCCGCCCTGGGATGTGGGTCAGTATAGTCACTGTTCTGCTTGGCTGACCGCCATGCCAACCCGTTGGGCAGGGAGGGGACAGTTCAAGGGGAAGGAGGACATCCCTGGACTCTGAAATCCCACAGTATTGGGAAGGGGGGAGGGGGGGGAGACACCGCCTGTTCCTGCTCTGCGGGCTGGGCTGCCCACCAGCTGTAAGCGCTGTAGATGGTCCAAACTCAAAACCAGCATCCGGGGGCGTCCAGCAAGGTCGAGTCTGTCCTGAGAAGCCATTTCACGTGGTCATGGGAGCAAGGGTGCTCTTTGCAACACCCTCCCTGTAATGAGCCACTGGGAAGGGGAACCAACTGCATGGGCAAGATCCAAGCACTGCGGTCGCTTAAAAAGAATGAGCCGCTCCTGGCCGGTTGGCTCAGCGGTAGAGCGCCGGCCTGGCGTGCGGGGAACTCAGGTTTGATTCCCGGCCAGGGCACATAGGAGAAGCGCCCATTTGCTTCTCCACCCCCCCCCCCTCCTTCCTCTCTGTCTCTCTCTTCCCCTCCCGCAGCTAAGGCTCCACTGGAGCAAAGATGGCCCGGGCGCTGGGGATGGCTCCTTGGCCTCTGCTCCAGGCGCTAGAGTGGCTCTGGTCGCGGCAGAGCGATGCCCCGGAGGGGCAGAGCATCGCCCCCTGGAGGGGCAGAGCATCGCCCCATGGTGGGCGTGCCGGGTGGATCCTAGTCGGGCGCATGCGGTAGTCTGTCTGACTGTCTCTCCCTGTTTCCAGCTTCAGAAAAATACAAAAAAAAAAAAAAAAAAAAAAAAAAAAAAGAATGAGCCGCTGACTACGCAGATGAGTGTAGAAAGGTCCTTAAGACGGGTTGTAGAGCAAACACAGCCCAGCAGGCTGTTGTATACATGGGGTCCTTCTATGTGTAAGAGAGGCAGAGCCCCTCAGGAAGGCGGTGACGTGTCCAGGCACGTGCACCCTAATCTGAGGGGATGAGCCCTCCACCATGGCTAATAATGGGGCTCCCCGGGGAGGGCAGTCCAGGGCTTGCTGTTTCTCTGTAGTGCTTGAGGCTTTTATAGTGGGGACGTTCTCCTGTCTCACGGTTATAATAAGAAATAAAAGCCCAAGTATGTAAAGGAGAAAATTAAAAAAAAATCTTTCTGCTCAAATAGGTGACAAAAATGCCCCAAAATGGAGAAGAAAATAAAATGAAGCAGTGTCCCTGTGAGAAGCTGGCTCTCTGGTGCTGCAGAGGCCAGACTGTCTGCCCTGGGCCCTGGCTTTGAGGGGGACACCCAATGCCTAGGCGGAGGCCCGCCCGCAGGCATCTCCCTCTGCCTTGCTGTGTAGGAGCAGGAAGGAGACAGCTCTGGCTGCCTCGTTAGTCAGATGGGGAAACTGAGGCCCAGGAAGTGCCGTGGCGGCCCCGTGCCTTCTCCCATCTGCTCGAGTCGGCCCCAGTCCTTCCCCTCTCTTCCCTCTGACTCTAGTTCTGTCCAGTGTGGTCCTCGTGCTTACTCAAGGAGCTGCCAAAAAAGCCACTCAACTTCCCTGAGCTTCGTGTCCTGTCCGTGACACGAGGACGCCGACCTGTCCCCTCGGGATGGAGGGGGGAATGATGGCGAGCGTGGGATGAGGAGACACTCAGATAACACAACTGCTCCCACCCACCTCTCCTGGCTACCCCACCCCTCCACCTGCCTCAGTTTCCCCCTCCCCAAGCCAGCCTGGTGAGATGTAAAACAGAGCCCCGTGGCGGGGAGCCGTGGCCCTGGGCACCCCATTCCTGAACCGGGATTCTGAGCCCAGGCCTCCTCCATGCTCAGCTCAGAGTGCCATGGGAACATATGGGCCTAGACGTGGGGTGAGGTCACATGGTAGCCCTGAGGCTGTGGGCAAGTCATTTTGCTTCTGCAAGTCCGTCTCCTTTGTAAATGGTAAAAAGTGTCGTAATCTAGGGTTTGGGAGGCTGTGCATGGTGCTGCACAGAGTGGGCCTCACTCATCCACACTCATGTCTCTTCTGCTCCGTTCCCCCACCCGTGGCCCCCATGGGTGGGTCTAGCCCTGCCCATCCCCACCCTCCCATGGGCACAGTGCGACTCACCTGGGCACCAGGTGTTGAAGAGCAGGGTGAAGTGGCCCAGCATGTAGCTAGAGCCCTGGTAGCCGGTGGAGGCCTCCAGGCTGAGGCGGTAGAGGCCGATGGGGGCGTGGGCCGGGGCCCTGAGCAGCAGCGACAGGACACAGTCCTGCTGGTCCACCACAGAGGCCGTCCAGGTGCCCTCGTCCACAGCGTCGGAGAGCGGGAAGCGGGCCTTGGTCCCAGCCTCCTCGCTGGGGGCTGGGCCTGCAGAAGGAGAAAGCAGGGACCATGAGCCAGGGGTGGGCAGGCAGGGAGGGAGGGAGCCGCGGGTCCTTGGGCCTGGATTCAAGGCCTAGTTCTGCCACTAACCATTGAGAGAACTGCGGCGAGAGATTTCATCTCCCTGAGCCTCCGTGTGCCCATCTGTAAAGTGGGGATCGAACCCCAACCTTGCAGGGTGGTTTTGTGGCAATGCATGGAAACCTGCAGGTCCTCAAGCAGGGCCATCCCTCCCGGGAGGGGCTCAGAGCTGCCGGGGGCAGGGTCTCCGTCACACTGCTCTGGGCTGGCATGACACTGGACACGCCCACTGTTGGGCAGATAAAATGTATTATGCTCACTTTGTTAAAGAGGCCGTTGCCCAGGTGATATTAATGTGTGTTGGGGTGGGCTAAAGGCAGGCAGAATCCTTGTAGCCTGGGGCTTGGTTTTGGGATTAAGCCTTTCCTACCCTTTTTGGTGTAAGGTGGTACAATCCTATCATGCCTCAGAGAAGTGACTTTGTATTAAGAGACTTCCCTATTATGTATATTGGATTAAGGGTTTGGATTTCTACACTATAAAATGGGAACGGAGCGGGAGTTTGGCTCTTGGTTCCTGAGATTAGCATGAGAGAGCAGAGAAAGTAGAGCCAGCAGCGGAAGGCGGCCACGTGGAGGAGGCCAGGAAAAGCAGCCAAGATGGTGGAGTGCTGAGTGAGATGCCAGTTTGTACAGAGTTTGTATCTGGGATAAGGCAGGAGATGGGGAACTGAGGAGAAGAAGGCTGGTGAGCTAGAAACCTTTGATTCTAGGAAACCCGGATAAGTCAGTGGCTTTGTGAGCACTGAGTATGACTGGGTTTTGGAGCCCAGTGTATGTTTTTACTTGCCCGCCGGGTGCAAGGTAGGATTAAAGACTATGGCCCACCAGTTTTTGGCTCCATTGTTTCTTTACCGACTGTCCGAATCCAATGCGAACCTGCATGGGCCAGGCTGCTGTGATAGTAGTAGTGGCCGTGGCTTCTGGCTTTACATTTGGTGTAGTCTGTGGCAGGATTCGATACAGATCGGCAAGGAGCCTTTGAGTGGTGGAGTAGAGGACTGGCTAGTGTTAGGGTTCCCCATGGCTGTCCTTTTGGGGATCGTAGGCTGGCTGACTTTTACAGCCATGCGTGAGGAAACCGAGAGCTCTGTGGGAGAGGCTGCCTGGGACCTGCAAACCGAGCAGCGGAAGGAGATGGAGCAAACGCAGGAGAAACCAATGCTGACCCTGGAGCTGGAGGAAATGCTGGAGGAGGAGGCCGACCAGGTGTTCGAGATTCGCCTGGAAATGGAGCAAACACTGGAGGAGGATTCAGAGGTTCGTGAGTTGCAGCTTGCCCTGGATGTTGCGGAGAGCCAGCAGTGGCAGGAGGCCGGGGCTGAGGCTGAGGCTGAGGCTGAGGCTGAGGCTGAAGCTGAAGCTGAGGCCGGGTCCGGAGCTGCAAGGTCTGCGGAGCAGAAGGCGGCAGCAGACGGAGGCTCGAGCCCGGCAGCCGGAGCTGGTGTTTTCAGTCCCTCTTTGGAGGATGAGGAGAATCGGACTGGAGTTGCAATCCGCAGTCTCCAGAAGGTGAAAGCACAGCTGGAAGGAGCACCTACTTTGGCCCTGGTAGGTCTGCGATTTTGGGAAATAGGGCTGGACATGCTTTCCGGAGCAGAGATGGAAATGCTGACTGCCATTGCCACGTGCCCCTCTTTGGGACAGTGTAAGACCTGCCAGGACGGCAGGGATGAAGGGGGTGGCTGATGCCCCATGTGCGTGGACTGGTTTCCTGGACTACGACCGGAGTGGGCATTGGCTCCTTTGTTGGATGGATTTACGGATTACGGATTTTGGACAATGTGAAATACCCTGATGGGGGTGGGGGGTGGCTTTGCTGGAAGCACTCCCCTGCCCCGGGAAGCTTTTCCCATAGGCCGAGGACATTTTGCGCTTTGGGCAAAGTGCTCAGAGACTGGTGAAGTGTACCTTTGTAATTGTTGAAACTGTATGATTTTTGCTGTTGTAATTTGTGTAATGTTCTAATTTCCTTGCACAGGGATGCCGGTGGTATAAATTGTGGGTAGTAAAGTGAGCATAGGGGTGGATTGTTGGGCAGATAAAATGTATTATGCTCACTTTGTTAAAGAGGCCGTTGCCCAGGTGATATTAATGTGTGTTGGGGTGGGCTAAAGGCAGGCAGAATCCTTGTAGCCTGGGGCTTGGTTTTGGGATTAAGCCTTTCCTACCCTTTTTGGTGTAAGGTGGTACAATCCTATCATGCCTCAAAGAAGTGACTTTGTATTAAGAGACTTCCCTATTATGTATATTGGATTAAGGGTTTGGATTTCTACACTATAAAATGGGAACGGAGCGGGAGTTTGGCTCTTGGTTCCTGAGATTAGCATGAGAGAGCAGAGAAAGTAGAGCCAGCAGCGGAAGGCGGCCACGTGGAGGAGGCCAGGAAAAGCAGCCAAGATGGTGGAGTGCTGAGTGAGATGCCAGTTTGTACAGAGTTTGTATCTGGGATAAGGCAGGAGATGGGGAACTGAGGAGAAGAAGGCTGGTGAGCTAGAAACCTTTGATTCTAGGAAACCCGGATAAGTCAGTGGCTTTGTGAGCACTGAGTATGACTGGGTTTTGGAGCCCAGTGTATGTTTTTACTTGCCCGCCGGGTGCAAGGTAGGATTAAAGGCTATGGCCCACCAGTTTTTGGCTCCATGGTTTCTTTACCGACTGTCCGAATCCAATGCGAACCTGCATGGGCCGGGCTGCTGTGATGGTGGCCCTGGCCGTGGCTCCTGGCCTTACACCCACCCCTCGCAGTTTGCCCACTGGGAGCATGAACAGGAATCAGGTGGGTGCTCCCCATGGACCCTCCTTTCCTGCCTGGTTCCTCCACCTGCTAGCGTCCTTCTTCCCGTTCAGAAAAAGAAACCCAGGCTCTAAACAGGATGTGACCCTGGTCCTCTGCCATCCCCACGGAGCCCGTCTGAAGCCCCCTTGCTATTGGACCCACAGACCTCTAAGTGTCTGTCTCCCCAGCTCCCCTCCAGCCTCTGGCCGCTGGACCTCCATGGGCAGCTCTAGGAGTGGTCACAGCCGTCCCTCACTCCCCGCATCTCCTAGGCCCCCTTGGAATGGGGAAACTGAGGCTGAGAAAGAAGGGGCTCCCCAGGCTGCCCCAGGGGCCTGTGGCAGAGTTAGCACCCAAACTCAGGTTTCTAGTCTCCGGGTTGTCCCCAATGGCACCTCTCATTCCCAGAGGATGCTCCCCAGTGGGGGTCTCCAGGCTCAGGAGGCAGGGAAAAATGAAAGCAGGAAATCAGGGGCTGCCCAGGCTGGTAGCTCCTCCACCATCCCATTCACAGAAGAAGAAACTGAGGCCCCCTCCTGTGGGGTCACAGTCATGAAAAACTTCAACTCTAGGGTCGGCTTTGGATTCTATTTTGCCCCTACTCACTGGGTGACTTGAGCAAGTAACTTGACCTTTCTGAGCCCCAGTGTTCCCATCTGTAAAATGGGAACTCCTTAGGCTTCCAAGATGGGCACATTTAGAATGAGCACACAAAGAGTAGGTGCTCCATAGATGAGATTTTCATCATTTTACGCCTGACTCTTCACAAAGCACCACTGTCCTATACTCTGAACTGCCCCTTTACAGAAGGGGAACTGAGGCTGGGAAGATCAGATACTAGCTGGAGGCCCCTCCATTTAAAGGGGTCCACTGGGTGCTGGTGTGTGTGGGTGTGGGTTCCCTTAGGCGGTGGGTGTGTCCCTGCCCGGAGGGAAGGGGGAAGGAGGGAGGAAAGGGATGAAGGGACATCCCTGCCAGTCTGCGAGCACCAGATAAGCCTTATCAAACGGCTTCCCAGGTAAATGCAGACCCCAGCCAGGTGCTGCAGGTCCTGTTTGCTGCTCCAGCTGCCCTCAGGGACCTCAGATCAAGCTGGCCTTTTCACCCTTGGGCTGGAGTTCCAGCCAATTGGCCTTTCACTGAACTCAAGGGAGTGGTTCCCACCAGAAACCAAAGCAAGTGATTTGGCATTCAAGGCCACTTTCCCAGGATTGGGAACTGCGCATCTGGGGACAGGGTGGCTGGGGCTTCAATGTCCCTTTGCTCATTGCTGAAGCCCCTGGACCAAGATCAGCAACAGCTGCTAACGTCTATAGGGCACCCCCCTAAGTCAGGTCCTTCTTATTTCACCATGACTGCTTTTCACATGATAAAACTAAGGCTCAGAGAGGGTAAGTAACTTGCCTCAGGTCACACAGCAGGTAGGTAGCCCAGTCTATACCAGAACCCAGGGATGTTCATGCAGCCCCGGAGCCAGAGGCAGCCTCCCAAGGGCTGGAGTGAGCTGAGTTCTCTCCAACATCCAGACCTGATCTGGGCTTGATCCCAGAGGCCATGGATTTTGGGAAGCAGCTAGTGATAAAAGCTGGAAAGTTGTTTTGATGTGGGAAAGAAAACGTAAGATCTTGATCCCAACCCTGATGACAACAGGTTTTTAGGATTCCAGGTGTCCAAGAGCACAGACTTATCTAACAAAGCTGGGTGACATCTCGCAACTTTCCAGATATCAGTGCCCTCATCCCTGAAATGGTACTGGTGACCACTGGGAGGTTTTCAGGGGACAAAGAGGAATGGACCCCGCACTTCTGTCATCTCTCAGGGAATAATGAAAACAGAGAACAGGACAAGCTCAGGGTGGAGGGGTGTGTACTTACCAGTCACAACACTGAAGGTGAGGCTGTCCACGCCAGCCTCGTAGTTTCTGCCCTTAAGGTACAACTTGAGCCAAAAGTGCTGGCCCCGCCGCACCACCAGCCTCTCCCGGCACAGGTCAGCCGTGTGGTGGTCACGGCCGTTGGCTTCCAGCTCCAGGTCCCATCTCTCCACAAGCAGATCTACGGAGACAGGGAAGGGCATGAGCCTGGGTGGCCTCCTTCAGCCGCTGTGACTCCCAGCATGCACCTTGGCTTAGCGCAGTGCCAGGTGAATAATAAATGATTAGTACACGCGAGCTACACTGCTGTGACTAGTGGTGGTGGTGATGGAGGTGGTGGGGGGTTCTTTTGATTAAAGCAGGGGTGGTATTTGGTACAATCACCCAGGTATTGCCTTTCAGTTTCAATTTCCCATTGATGGGAAATACAGAGGACCCTAGCCAAGGACCATGGTAAACAACCAACACAATCAACACTTACACTCAGCAAACTAAACTGCAAGAAAAAAATGGGAAAGAAAGTTGAAGGGAGAACCTGTAGATTAAGAGGAACTTAAGGGACATTCTAACCCCTTGTGCTGCATGAGTCTTATTTAGATGAAAAAAAAAACAATCCTATTTAAAAATATTTATTACATACATGAGACCACTGGAAATTTAAATACCGAGGCAGTAATGGTAATACTGAGGAATTTTTGTTAATTTGTTTATGTCTAAAAAAGAGTCCTTATCCTTTAGAGACATATACTGAGATATGTACGATGAAGTAATAATGCTTCCCAAATACGTAATGGGGAGGGCGTCATAGGGGGGGTGCAGGAGGTCAGTGCTGGTGGAGACTGATGAGAATATACACATTTATTACACCATTCTCTCTACTTTATGTATGTTCAGTATTCTCCATTCAAAAAGTGTTGAAAATGGCAGGGATTCTGGAGTCTTCTGGACCTAGGTTTCAGTTCTGCTGTCCCGCTGTGTGACCCTAGACGGGTGTCTTTCCCTCTCTGTGCCTCCTTTGCTGAAGCCTCAAGGACTGCCGTGAGTTCGAGCTGAGGATGTGGGGTCACTCTTTCCCCAGGGTCTAACCCAGGGCAGGAGCTTGATATGTGAAAGTTCTACTTATATTTTCAGAGGGCGCTGAAGACAAGGGCAGGGGTCGGGGTGATCAGGTGGGTAGGGGTCTCAGGCAAGCACAAACCTCATAAACCTAGGCAAGCTCAAGGTCAAGATTGGGGACGTGGCCAAGGCAGACTCTCAGAGTTGTGGGGCCCTTGGGGAGTATGTGGGCCAACTGAGGCCCAAGAGTAGGGATCACCCAAAGTCACCCTGTAAGTCAATCCTGCCACTGGGCCATTGATTCAAGTCGCCTGCCTCCTGCCACAGAATGTCCCAATGGTGAGGGGCACAGTGCCCAGTGGCTACAGAGAGAGACACCACGGGGCCCAGGGTCCACGGCAAATGGCCGCTTTGGGAAGCAAAGCCAGGGTGGTAGATTCCGGAGCCTGCACTGGTAACCACGCCACTCAAAGCTCAGGGTTCCTTCCCATCCTCCCCGCTCCTCCCTTCCTCTCTCTCACAAAGTCTTGGGTTATTCTCCAGCTGGGGAAGGGCATCCAGAAGCTGACCACTAGCAATGACAGCAGGAGGGACGTCCACAAGGAAGAAAGAACTTTGGTGGCTGCTTAAGCAGGAAAGAGAACCCTGCTGTGTCCCTGGGAGACCTCAGATAGATGGGCAACCCCTGCTCTCAGGCTATTGTCTGAAGAAGGCTTTCTGAACATCCCGCCCAGCTACAAAGGTGCAGGAACACGAGGCTCTGTGATCATGGATTGTCTGCACTGAGGAAGGAGCTGAAGTCTTCCCACCGGGGGCACTCTTGTAGGAAGTAGCCCCCCTAGCAATGGGGCAGGAGGCTCATCACAACGGGCGTCTCCAAGCTCTAGGTCCCACGGAGCCCCACCACTGGGGACAGTGATAAGAAGCTGCACTAGGGAAAAGTGGCCACATCGGCAATATGTCCCAGCCAGCCTTGAGTTGGTTTTTGATCCCAAACATTGGGAATTGGGTCTCAGAGAGGGACAAAGGAAGCCTGAGATGACAGTGCAGGTCAGGCAGGTGCATAGTTCCTCCCACTCATCCCTGCTCCGGATGCCCCATGTCCCTCTCCACCTTCCTTCTCCCCGAAGCTCCTTCCTGGGGACTGCAGTGGCACAGAGGTCATTTGCAAATGGCCTTGACCCAAGAGCCAGCCGGGATGCTGGGTCCAGGAGCATCACTGCAGGGACATCCTTCATTGTAGAAATTCACTCTCCTAGGATGGTGGTGCTGCCTGTGTGTGTCGGGGGTGGGTGGGGATGGCAGGTAGAGAAATAATCGAGCCCCTTCTCCACTCCTCCTCATCCTCACAGATGTGCCAAGGGCTGGCACCAGCACCCATGTTTTACAGAAGGGGAAGCTGAAACTCAACAAGTGCCCAAGGACTAGGGTTGCAGAGCTTGGGAGCCGGAAGGGACCTGACAGAACATGCCTGCTCTCAGCCACAACCCCACTGGATGCTGGAAGCTTCTCTCTGGCCCCTGGGTCCAAGTAGTGAGCCCGGTTTGGCATGGCACTACCAGGGGCAGAGTGCACACCTCACAGCCGGCGGGGACACACAATGCTAAGTGTTCTGAGGCCAGGCCAGCCACCCCTGCACAGCTTATGGCACGTGACACACAGCAGGGACCCAGCCGATTAACTAAGGACACCAGCAATGGACCCGCTGGCACAGTACTTTACAGTTTACAACACACCTTTATGTTCCATTGCCTCATCTGACCCAGGGAGGCAGGGGTTAATGATTCTGTCCTGGGGATGGGGAAACCGGGGCCCCAAGCCCAGCCAGGACTCACATTGCTCTCCAAGATGGAGCCCCAGCCTGTCCTGACCCCCACTGCACTGGCATACCACGGCAACCAGGGAGGGACAGCCAGGCACAGGGGCCCCTGAGTGGCAGCATCTCTGACCCTAATACTCACCCACAGCCATGATCGGATGGTGGCGCTGTCTCCTCAGACTGGTGACCGGACTGGTGGTGGGACCTTCAAATGCAGACCACAGGCAGCAGGCTATGTTGAGGAGGCTGAGAGCAAAGAACTTATAGCCCGCTTTGGGGCGGGCCCGGGGTGGGGAGGGCGGGGCGGGGAGGGGCGGAGCGAAGGCGGGGACCAGGTGAGGCCGCTATGGCCGGGTCTGAGCCCACTCTCTGGGCGGGCTGGCCTGCTGGTGCAGGAACCCTAAGGAGGGAGGGAAGAAGCGGTGTCCAGGCAGAGCTGGGGCAGCAAGGACAGGGACACATGATTAGATCAAGACACACAGACACATTTCGATCCACAGCGTCAGACCTTGGGACACAGAGACACCTGGACAGAAAAATACATGCGGATACAGACATACAATCAGAGACAGACAGATGTGTCTACACAGACAGACACACTTCCACAGGTACACAGACAAACCTGGACATACAGTGACATGGACACAAAATCCAACCAGGGCGCCCACAGACACGCAGAGATGCGGACACTCGGAGATGGCGCGCATGCACACACACCCATGCCGCCATGCAGTCGTGCCTACAAAGACAGGCACACCACACCTCTTCCTGGAGCTAACCCAGATCATCTACCCATCTCATCCATCCTCAGTCAATCTATCATCTCTCCATCCATGCACTCATTTATCCATCTATCTATCCATTTACCCACTCACCCCTTCCATTACTCACCCTCCCTGCTCCCCATCTTGCCTCCCTTCCCCTTTCCTCTCTTCGTTACAGACCCACTTGTGCCAGAAAGGAACAAAGCCAACTTTCCAGAGACTCAACCTCTGACCCCTCCCTCCCACCATCCTGGCAGCGTGGTCCGCCAGACGCCTATGCTTCTTCCCTACTGTTCGGTCACCAAAGGAGGAATGTACAAGACCGGATGAGTCTTAGAAGAAGTTTATTCGTGCATCTGCACACAGACGGGCTGGGACCCTAGCAGCTTCAGCAGCGAGGGGAGAAGAAGCCTCATCCTATATAGTACTGAGTCTGGCTGTATTTCTTGCCCCCGGAGCTGGGGGACTTCTGTTACCTGTAGTGGTGAAACCATGGAGCATGTAGTGACTAATGACCAAGCAACAGAATGTCTAGATAAGGGAAAACTGTGTGTGTGTGTGTGGGGGGGGGGGGGGGCGTAACTAACTTGCAGGATGTCCGACGGTCAGGCCAGGTTAGATATTAATCAGGATTGCTCAGGTGGAGAGTTACGGTAACTGCCCTCTGCTGGGTCACATCAAGTTCCACCTGGCTAGCTGAGGCTTTTGTTAGGGGGTCCTGGACATGACCCTAACACCCACCATGAGGCCTGAGCGAGGAGGGTCCCCAGAGAGACAGGGGCCTGCAGGCCTCCCCCAGCCCCTTTTATGGAATAAGTTCCATAGATATTGATGGGCTTGGGCTCCAGAACTGGCCCCAGTTTCCATTCCTGGGTGACACACTGCAGGGAAGAGACCTGGCGGGAGCTCAGAGGAAGGAGCAGGGTGATGAACACAGTCAGGAAGCCTGGGTTTGAATTCCCACTCTGCCCCTGATCAGCTGTGCGGCCACGGGCAGGCATTTTGGTTCTCCAGGCCTCAGTTTCCCCCTCTGCCAAATGGGGGAAAGAATTTGTCCCTAACAGGCCTGGGGTAAGAATCAATCAAAATGACTGAGGCTGGGGCCTGACCTATCGTGGCGCAGTGGATAGAGCGTCAACCTGGAACGAAACTTGGAACGAATGCTGAGGTCGCCGGCCATAACCCTGCACTTGTCTGGTCAAGACACATATGGAAGTTGATGCTTTTTGCTCCTCCCCCCCTCACTCTCTCTCTTCTCTAAAAAGTGAATGAATGAATAAATAAATAAATAATAATTTAAAAAGTAAAAAAAAAATGACTGAGGCTGGTCACCTAGTATATAGTGAGCACTTGGTAACTGGGGGTCCTTGAATTTTGGAGCAAAAAATGCCAAGTGTCCCAGAATGTGGCCCCAAGGGACAAGGAAGTCAAGGAGAAACAGGAGGCCTGGGGACCGTGAGGCTTTGCAGACTGTATGGTCCCCAAGGGTCAGCCCAGCCCTAAATGAAAGGATGGATTTTGCATTTGTTCATTCTTTTCCTTTGAAAATTACATGTTCTTCTCCACTGGGTGCTGATTTTCATTTAATACGCCCCCCTCCCCGGAGCTTCCTGTGGGACAGGAATACAGTCAGCAGGTTGTTTCTGGTGCAGGCATGGGGTTTGACACGAAGCCTCGGCCTGTCCCTGACTCAGCTGCTGCCTTCTCTTCCTTCCTCCCTCCTTTCCAGAGAACCATGACAACCTGAGTGGTGCAGTGTCTTGAGCAACCTCAGGACAGCACCAGCCGGGGTCAGGACTGGCTTCTGAGAAGTGGCAGGCAGAAGCCAGAGCCCAAGCCAGGCCCAAAGACCTGGATTTCAGGCTCGGTGACCCGGGGACCCTTGTCCCACTCTGTGTAAGGGAAGAGGGTTGCAATGGTTAGAGCAGGCAGTACCTGAGGTCACTCTTGGCTGTGTGACCCTGGGCAAATTATGTGACCTCTCTGAGCCTCAGTTTCCTCCACTATAAAGTGGGTATAATAAGAGTCCCTGCCTCTGGGACTGAGAGATAATCTCTGTTTTCAATGCTGGGCACATGGTAAGTGTTCAATAAATGGTACCTAACACTTTCTAACGAGGATGCTAAGCGACGGGACTCCCTGCAAAAGGGAGGCTTCTATGTGTAGGTGAAGCAGGTTGCGAACAATGTAAAATATTTGAGGAGTGCTCAGAAGAAGTCTCTGCCTCCCAAATAAGGCTTCTACCCAAGGACATGGAGGCCTGGACCCTGTCATTAGAGAAATCAGTCCTTCATTTTTGTAAGGATTTCCAGGCCATGAGGTAGAGACAAAGGTGAAAATTTTTTAGAACTTTTCAGTACCCCATTACCAGGCAGATGTCCCATTGAAATCTCATAGTGTAATCTTTGTCATTTGTTAAATAAGGGAACAGGACTCCGATGTCGCATTGAAATCTCACAGTGTAATCTTTGTCATTTGTTAAATAAGGGAACGGGGCTCAGAGGGGGTAAAGTGACTGGCTCAAGGTCACGCAGTCGGGAAGTGGGCATAGAGTCTAGCCTTGGTTCAAAAGCTTGCACGGACTCATCCACGGTTCAGGGGTCAGTCTACACTCTGCCACACACACCCCTTCACCCCCCAGAGGTGCCGTTTCAGAGGCCTTCATCATGAGTCCTCCAGCCCTTGGCAAGGGAGGCTCCAAGGACAGCGATCTATGTTTCTGACCCACGGTGTCTGGTTCCAGTGGGTATTCAATAAATGTTTGTGACATGAAGGAGAGAGGGAGGAAGATGAGTCAGGGAGAGCTGAAGGGAGAATAGAAGGAAGGGAAGGAAAAATGATTAAGGTTCAGAGAGGTTGGGAAAACTGCCTGAGGTCACACAGCATAATTGGGCTCCCAGGCCCTGGCTCAGCTGAGCAGTTCCCGAAGGATGAGGGGCCTGTAGGCTAGAGATGGCCCCGGACAGCTGAGCTGAGGGGAGAGAGAGGCCAGAACATCAGTGGGTGGGACTGTGATAGGGCATCTGAAGATTTTCTACCCACTGGTGACTAACGGCCGATGAGCAGTGTCTGGCATGAGCAGGTCCAAGGGAAGGACCAGGCTCCCCTGAGGTAGGATGGGCTGAGGTAGGCGTGAGAACAGGGGAGTGGAGAGAAGGTCAGGAAGTAGGTGTGACTTTGCACGTCCCTTGAGAGGGAGTGTGGCTGGTGGCCTGTCGGAAGCGGGATCTATGACCTCCAGGTTGTGGGGAGCAGAGAACGGTGCCCTTGATCAGGGTGGCCCTCCCAGTGTGTCCATTCTGCAGGTGGAAAAACTGACTTGCTCATGGTGCCCTCAGCTCCATCGTCAGAAATGCATCTCCCTCCCCAGTGTTTCTGTCCCCTGCACAGGCTCTCAGCTGCCACTCTGCACTGAAGCTCTGTAAGCTGTGAGCTCTGCAGTTCACCCCACTGAGGGGTCAGTTTCTTTTCTGCAGAAGCCCAATCACAGCCCAGGCTGGTGGAAAGAGGAGGAGCCTTCGGACACATGGTCCGAGCTTGCCCCGCCCCTACTGAGACCCTGCAGAGAAAGTTAGGGCTCCTGGGCGTGGCTTCCGAGGTGCTGCAGGTCTGGGCCAACTCACCTCCTATCGCACCTCCCACGTTTGTCCCCTGTGGTCTGCAGACACTCTCCTAGCCCCCAAATGCAGGCTGCAATTTTATCCACCTTCAGGAGTTTCCTCAAGCTGTGGTCCCTACCTGGGATGTCCACCCCTCTTCACCCAGCAGAATTTCACTGGGGCTTTAAGCCCCACCCAAAAGGCACCTCCTCCTGGAGCCCACCTAGGGCAAGACTTTCCCCTTGCCCCAGAACCATGGGACACTGTCACAATCTGCTTGTCTGAGAACCAGGGTGTGTGCTTCAGTGGCTGCTCAATAAATGTTTGTTGAGTGAATAATAGAAAAAGAGAGAGGAGAGAGAGGTCCAATCCTGGGCCAACCTCTGGGGATTAGCCCGGCTCAGAGCCTTGGCGATCAATTTGCGGTGCCATTGGCCTGGGGCAGGACCAGGAGCCAAGGTGTGGCGCTGGGGCCTCTCACAAGCCTGTTTCCTCCATCAACAAGGTCTGAGGCGGCTTACTCTCCAGTCACACCTTTGACAACCCCAGGAGTAGGAAGACCCTCTGCTGAGCCTCAGAGACCTGGGCAAACAGTTTTCTCTAGGCCGCTCAGCAAGTCAGGGCAGAGCTGGGTGCTCCAAACTCTCTAGAAAAGTAAATACTGGACCTATATATACGGCTGTCCTCCATTTCTAAATGTAGAAGGCTGCTCTTATTTAATTTGCAAATGGGAATTGCATTGTACCGGGCAGTGGGATGGAACACGAGGCTTGCGTGGTGTCCTCGGCGGTGAGTTGGTGGTGTATGGGCTGCCACGGAGTCCAATGGCTTGAGGTTCCAACTCTGGATCCCCTCTTATTGGCTGTGTGGACTCAAAGTCTCCGAAAAGAAGCTCCTTGCAAAGAGAATAAGTTGATTCTATTGTTGTCACTATTAAGTGCTTCCATTTCTTTTCTTTTCTTTTTTTTTTTTTTTTTTTTTGTGGCAGAGAGAGAGAGAGTCAGAGAGAGGGACAGATAGGGACAGACAGACAGGAACGAAGAGAGATGAGAAACATCAATTTTTGTTGCAATTCTTTAGTTGTCCATTGATTGATGTCTTTTATGTGTCTTGACCGGGGGGCTACAGCAGACTGAGTGACCCCTTGCTTGAGCCAGCGACCTTGGGCTCAAGCTGGTGAACCTTGCTCAAACCCTATGATCCCGCGCTCAAGCTGGTGACCTCAGGGTCTCGAACCCAGGCCCTCCGTGTCCCAATCTGACACTCTATTCACTGTGCCACCACCTGGTCAGGCAAGTGCTTCCATTTCTTAAGTGTTCAGACTTAACTCCCCATGGAATGGGTAGTTTAGGATTTTTTAGAGCGGGGTCCTGACCGTTTCAGGTAGTGAAATTTGCTTTACTCATAGAAAAAGCTGCTTCAGACCCTTACAACCAATTGTTACTAACTTGGCATACAATATTAATCAAGATGTAACATTCTAACCTGACATAACAGCCCCCAAAGATGAGAAGTTAAGGTATTAGGGCAGAGGTAGGAACTCCAATACGATTATGCTGAGTGAAAGAAGCCAGTCACGGAAGACCACATATGATACGATTCCATCTATATGAAACGTCCAGGATAGATAATGCCATAGAGACAGAAAGTAGACTAGCCGATGTCAGGAACACCAGTGAGGGGGCATGAGGAGTGAGTGTTCATGGGTAGCGGGTTTCTTTTGGGGGTAAAGAAAATGTTCTAAAATTAGATTGTGGTGATGGTTGCACCAATCTGTGAGTATACTAAACCACTGAATTGTACACTTTCAATGAATGAATTTTATGGAGTAAGAATCACATGTTAATAACATGATTTTGTAAAAGGCTGGTTAAAAAAAAAACCCCAAACACGCCAGCAATAAAACTCTGGAAGCCTTTGCCACTAGTGTCCCATTCTCTAATCAAATACTTAAGCGAGCCTGACCAGGCAGTAGCGCAGTGGATAGAGCATCGGACTGGGATGCGGAGAACCCAGGTTCGAGACCCCGAGGTTGCCAGCTTGAGCACGGGCTCATCCGGTTTGAGCAAAGCTCACCAGCTTGGACTCAAGGTCACTGGTTCGAGCAAGGGGTTACTCAGTCTACTGAAGGCTCGCGGTCAAGGCACATATGAGAAAGCAATCAATGAACAACTAAGGTGTTGCAACAAAAAACTAATGATTGATGCTTCTCATCTCTCCGTTCCTGTCTGTCTGTCCCTGTCTATCCCTCTCTCTGAACTCTATCTCTGTCTCTGTAAAAAAAAAAAAAAAAGAAAGAAAAGAAAAAAAAGCAAGCAAACAAAAAGTATGTAATTAAAACAAAAAACAACAACAACAAAAACCTAAGGGAAATACTTATCATGTGCCCACGAGGTGTGTACAGGGGGGGAGTCTTTACAGCATTATTTGTTATGGTAAAAATTGGCCATAACTGAAGTGCCCAACAAAGGTGGAGGGATAAATAAATCATGCCTGGGAATATTACGCAGCAAATAACAAACGGAAGAGCTAAGCCTCTGCCTATGGATGCAGAAAGCATCTCGAGTCATCATTCTAAGCAAACAAAGCAAATGAATGGAAAGACATTATGTCCGGGATGATTCCACGAGACTGTTTATTTTCTTTAAGAACAGAAAAAGCAAATACATGTAAAATATATAAATGTAACGAAGAAAGTTTGGAAAAAACCCTCCGGATGGCTGACAGTGGTGGGAAGGGTTTTAGGGGCCACGGCGGGGGGGCAAGTCGTGGTGATTAAAGCTGGTCTCAGTCTGCCCTGGGAGGTGAGACACATTTTAAGCGGGAAAACTGTTTTTATGTACCTCTTTGGTCATTCAAGATGAATTTTTCAAAAGAAAAGAATAACCTGTTTTACACTTAGAATTGAGCTTTGATAAAAATAAATGGAAAGACTTCAAAAGAAAGAAATGCTAGCAAAGTCAGGAGAAAAAGTGCACGCATGATAAAAGAGAAAATTAATGTGTCAAAAAAAAAAAACAAAAAACAGGAGAAGAAAGAAAACCACCATCAGCCCATTAAAGAAAACTTTGTCAATGTTGGCACAGTCTTACAAAACCAAACCCACAAGCACAGCGCATGAATTAAGAGGAAATTCACCACTCCCCCACTCCTTGGCTGGGGACAGTTCCTACATCTGAAGTTCAGAATTTCAAAGAACGTACAGCGAGTTCTTACTTCACAACCCTATTTATGTTTTAATATGTTTCTGAGGCACCCCTACACACACACACACACACACACACACACACACACACACACACACAATCCAAGAAAGTGCTTGAAAAATCTTTTACTTTGTTAAAAGGAGGATCAGAGAGGTGAGATGACTTGCCCAGGGTCACTCAGCTTGAAAGGGGCAGAGTAAGTGCTCCCAAGTGTGTGCTTATCACTGGCACTGCTAGAGTGTTGAGCAAGGCTAGGTAAGCCTTGGGGTGGGTGGCTGGCCAAGCTTCCATGCCATTTCAGGCTGCCGGAGGGAGACAGAGGGAATGAACCAACCCAGTTGTGTAAAGCCTTCTCCTGCCCCTCCCCGCCTTGAGCTGCGTCATTGGTTGCATCTGCCTGGCACACCCATTTTAGTCAATAAGCCTCGAACACACTTTCTTTCATGGAAATAAATGACTCGCTAAGCCGCTGAGCATGTTTAGATTAAACTGACCACTGGTTTCTCCTATCCAGTTTGACGAGTTCAGTGAGTGTCTGCCTAAACTGAATGCCGAGAAGGTCTGAAGTCACACTTCGAGGGACCCAGTTAATCTGAAACCTAAATTTCACATCCGGGGAAGGGGGATCCTTCGTGTCAGCACATCCAGACACAGAAACGGGAAGTGCAAGCTCATTGCTGGAAGGGGCAGCCGTCAGTTTCCAGGAAAACAAAGCCCAACGTCTACAGGCCTCCTCGATGGATGGAGCCCGCTTTGGGGAAACAGCTCCTCCACCACTTTGCTTCTGGAGAATGACATTTTTCTGCAGGCTTGGTGGCGTTATCCATCAAGCAAGCGGCCCTGCACAAGTCTAGTTAGAGGCAAGCCTGGGACCCAAACTCAGCCAATCCGATTCTCTCCTGGGACTTTAAATCTTTTTTTTTTTTAATTTTTTACAGAGACAGAGAGTCAGAGAGAGGGATAGACAGGGACAGACAGACAGGAACAGAGAGAGAGATGAGAAGCATCAATCATCAGTTTTTTGTTGTTCATAGATTGCTTTCCCATATGTGCCTTGACTGGAGCGCTACAGCAGATGGAGTAACCCCTTGCTCGAGCCAGCGACTTGGGTCCAAGCTGGTGAGCTTTTCTCAAACCAGGTGAGCCCATGCTCAAGCTGGAGACCTTGGGGTCTCGAACCTGGGTCCTCCGCATCCCAGTCTGATGCTCTGTCCACTGCGCCACCGCCTGGTCAGGCCTGGGCCTTTAAATCTTATGGCTCCGACACAAGTTCTATAATACAGACATACTTCATTTTATTGCATTTCACTTATGCTGGGCAGATACTGCATTTTTTACAAACGAAAGGTTTGTGGCTTGATACCTGCATTGAGCAAGTTGTATTCCTGCAGAGTGCCATTTTCCATCAGGTTCAGATGATGGTTGGCATTTCTTAGCAATAAAGTATTTTAAATCAAGGTACATACATTTTTTTTCTTTAGACACAATACTATTGCACACTTACTAGACTACTATAGTGTAAACGTAACTTTTATATATATATATATATATATGCACTGGGAAAACCCTAAGTTGGGGTGACTCACTTTCTTGTGACGTTCACTTTATTGTCATAGACTGGAACCCAACCTGCAGTGTCTCCGAGGTCTGCCTGTAGTGGTTCAAGTTCACTGGCTCATTCCCAGAATGCTTTCATTCCCTGTCCTTTCCAAAGCGGGGCTTATTAGCTTTTGGTCTTGA